>NC_137158.1:36670441-37167050 GCF_951394435.1 Stenella coeruleoalba
GGATAAGGGGAAATGAGATACATAAATATTTAGAAGAATAGACTTTGTAGACTTTGTAACAGAAAGAATTATATTTCTGTGGATAAGACCTTGACAACAAAGTTTCAACTGAAAGCACTGTTATGGCCTGGCTGAAAGATAGCTTATCATGAACTGTTGAGATTGAGAAAAAATTTTAATAAGTTTACTTATATCACCATGAAAAAGGACACGAAGGTTCAGCATATCATCCAGCATCTTTAGTAACTAAATTCTCAGCCACAAGTAATAACTATTCCCACTCAGCATAATTACAATGCCAGAAATAGAATAGAAAAACTTTATACCACCAGTATAAGCATTGAGTTGACTTAACTTGGGTAATATGTTCCTAGGTTTCACCAAAAATAATATATGCTTAGGTGATAAGGACTTATATGGAAAAAGATCTAGTAATATTTCATGTCATCTTGAGGCAAATTTATATAGCTGCATTAAAAATCCCCAAGGTTAAAAATCAGAATGCATAATGAAAATGCTAAAATGAAGAATGGCCTGTTGTCAAGAGCATTATGACAACGTGGTCTGTAAGAAAAGTATATGTGGAGCAAAGAATCTAGATTTTCAAAATAATTATTGATGACCCTCAAAAATCAGTTTGCATCCCAAAATGGACTAAAAATTATTGATTGTTCCAATAAGTTATGTTGAAATCCTCTTCTAAATGTTATTAAAAGGATCCAAGGTAGAAACAGTCCTTATAAAAAAGTGTATATGGAAAAGTGCCCCCCCATATATATATGTATGTCTGTGTCTTTGTATTTGTGTGTGTGTGTGTGTGTGTGTGTGTGTGTGTGAAGGAACAAGAAGGGAATGTCCACTGTGTGCTGGGAACACAGTGTTTCACCTCTGTTCTCTCATATAATTCCTACATTTCATTCCCATAATTTAAATTGGTAGGAGTTATTATTCTCATTTGAATACATGGAAACTGGTGATCAGAGAACTGGCTTCCCAGGTCATACACAGCCAGTCTGTCTCATCATTTCAAGGTTCTTTCTGCTCTGCCACACTGTCTCCCTGTGTGGTTGTAATTATTCTCACCCATTCCATAAATATGAGTTCATTTATTCAGCCTCTAGGCACTGGAAATAAAAGTGTCAGCATTTGAATAACACATAGTCCACTAATAACACATGGTCCACACCCAAGGTCTTATATGCAAATAACGATGGCATTGTGTGGACTGGGCGGGTGGAAAGTGTCGTAGGAGCCCATGGGAGGAGCTCCAGACGGAGGGGTTCTGGAAGCCTCAAGACAAATATCAGGTATTTCAGCAGACTCATAAAGGATTAGTTCACCTCATGGGCGACAGCGAAAAGGATTGACAGGCAGAGGGAACAGGCTGGGCCCATATTCCAGGACACGCACACAGTTGAGATACTTCAGAAAAGAAGGCCAGAAGACAATGTGTATATTGTGAATACAAGCCCATTAACAACATCTACCATCTCTGAGCCTGAAGTGTCCCAGGTACATCTATTTCCCTGGATATGCTGGCCGTGAATTTGTTTCTCTTAGGGAATATGTTACATGCCAATATATATCTTTCCAATGCTTCATTTTCAGAATTCACAGAAGGATTTGAGCATTGAGAGCTCTGATTTCACAAGGTTTCTTGGTAGCTGGCATATTATGGTATCTTGTTAGACAGTATCTGAGCCCAGTAGCTCAGGAGAAGTGGGCCCTCTATCCCTCAACTTTTGGATTTCTGAAAAATTATAGGAAGCTCACAACTATAATAAAATATAAAATAAATTTTATATTTTATATTAGAAGAATTTAAAACTCTTAGATGTGTCAAAGTAAGAAATAAAACTGGACACCAAATTATGAGAAATGGTACCTGATCTCAGAGTTTACTTATAGTTAGACTCCAAAGTACCTATTATACTTTGTTTCTGAAAAGTATATTCCTCTAAATTCTTTTTTTCTATTGAAGTATAGTTGGTTTACAATATTGTGTTAGATTCAGGTGTACAGCGAAGTGATTCAGTTATTTTTTCCCAGATTAAATTTTTTAAATATGGGAGGTATAAAAATATTACCTTTTTAATAGTAATAAATAATAAAATCTCTCAGTTGTCCCTACTAATTTTTTAAATAAAATCATCTTGTTCTAATTTGAAGTGCTTTAATTTTTAACGAGTTTAAACATCTTTTTCATTTGTTTCTTGATCACTGAATTCCCTCTTCTCTGAGATTTCATTTCCTGCCCTTTTCCAATTTCAATTTTGGAGTATTAATACATTTCTAATTAGTTTTTATTACCTATTTGTACTTAAATTGTATAAGGTCTTTCTCATATTATTTGGGAATATTCTGTGATATATCTTTTCATTTAGCTATTAAACTTTTTGGCAGGGTTAGGGAGTTGGGGTGACAGAGAGAAACTAAGCAAGAAAAGGGAAAGTTGATTATTTGCCTACTTAAGGCCAACTAATTGATTTCACATCATTTTAAACATTATATGTTTAGAGACATCTTTTTCCTCCTCTCCCTTTTGCTGGCTGAGATATAATATACATACAGTAAAGTACAAAAATATTAAGTACATTTTTTTTTTTTTTTTTGGCGGTACACGGGCCTCTCACTGTTGTGGCCTCTCCCGTTGCGGAGCGCAGGCTCCGGACGCGCAGGCTCAGCGGCCATGGCTCACGGGCCCAGCCGCTCCGCGGCACGTGGGATCTTCCCGGACCGGGTCATGTACCCGTGTTCCCTGCAACGGCAGGCGGACTCTCAACCACTGCACCACCAGGGACGCCCAGTACATTTTTAGATAAGCTCACATCGTGTAGCCACCACCTGGATCAAGATATAGCACATGTGCAGCGTCCAGAAGGTCCACTTGTGCCCCCTCCCAGTCCATACCCTCTCTCAGAAGAAGGCACTACTCTGACATCATCACCATAGTTTCGTTTTGCCATTATAAGGAATTCTTTGATGATATCTCATTTCAAGGATTAATAAAAAAACTTTCAATGCAAGTAGACCTTTTATCATTCTATAATTAATTGGAGTATGTTAATAGATATCCCAATTTTTTTTTAAAAAACCTAAACAGGGGATTCCCTGGTGGAGCAGTGGTTGAGAGTCCGCCTGCCGATGCAGGGGACACGGGTTCGTGTCCCGGTCCGGGAAGATCCCACATGCTGCGGAGCAGCTGGGCCCGTGAGCCATGGCCACTGAGCCTGCGCGTCCGGAGCCTGTGCTCCACAACGGGAAAGGCCACAACAGTGAGAGGCCTGTGTACCGCAAAAAAGAACCTAAACACATATATCCTGCTAACAAGTGGAAATTATGGAATGGCAAAGTTTTCATATGATATGCCAAGATGAATATTTCTAAATCCAAACCTTCTAAAGAACTTACCTGTGAACAATACACAATATCAGAATAATGTGTTACACACAAATCTAGCCTTAAGATAATAATTGCTATCTGTTATTCCTATGACTCTTTTTCTAATTGAATTCAAATTTCCCTTGCTACCTTACATTGCTCTGTTATGGATGAGATGTGATTTTTCTTTCACAGCTAGAAAAAAAATAATAAAGCAAATAATTGACTAAACCAAAGCTAAAACCAAATAAAAGTACTATAACATATTCAAGAAAACACTGGTTTTCAAACGCAAATATATTACTCCCAGAAGTCCAGAAATCGGTAAGAACTAAGGTTTCCCTACCAATTATTAGAAATCTTGCATACACAGCTAAATCTCCATTTAGAAAACGTGTGTTTCCTGTTTGTTTCTTTCTTATCACTATGGGGCCAATTTCCACGGATAATGTGTTTGGGGAAGAGAAGATACATATGTTGAGAGGAAGTATTAGGTCGTAATATTTCAGTTTGTTGTTGTCCACTTTTAAAAATAGGACTTTATGCTATTTGTCTCTTTTTCTCATTTTAGAATAAGCTAGAAAACAAGTGGCTCAGAAGGCCAAGTCCAATGCAAAGAGATAGAGAGAGCGAGAGAGCAAAAGCAAGTCAATGAGCCAGTGCATTAACCAGAGGCCAAAAACTGGCAGGAAATAAGGGTTCTGGAAGAGTGCATGTTTGCCTGATCCTGAGGACAAACCAAATGGAGAATAAAGGTAGCCAAGAATAAAAAGGACACTTGATCGCAAGGAGTTCAGTTGTAAAAAGTACCCATTGCTCTTTTATCTTACTGTTTATTTCGGGAAAGTGTATTTCTCTAAACTCTTCAAAATGGGTGGAATATAAAGCACATTGTCTTTTTAACAACCTTAAAACGTAGACAATCCTTGCACCGTAAGATTTTCCATCAAAAAATCAGCAATTGAAGGCGGTAGCTCTGAACCTGCTTCCTGGTCCAGAGCAGCCTTGGACCAGGGCGGAGGCAGAGGCAGGCCCAGGGGTGGACGGGCCTCAGCCTGGGGATGTCAGCAATCCAGTGACTGCCCCTCGAGCAGGAAGACGATCGCTGTAAGACACTAGCACTCTTGAAGCTCTCCTTTAAGACATCTGTCTACTGGTTTTCACCATGTTTAAGCTAGGGAGTCAGGTAAGCAGAGAACACAATAAAAATAATCTACAGATCTGAATAACCTGTAAAAGGTAGAGCCACGTAGAAAAATCTATGAAGAAGAGACATGCCTTGAGCCACAGGAAACATAACATCCTCAACAAGGTGATGATTTCTTATATGATAGCTATGGGGTCTTTGCCTTTTTATTATCTTTGCAAATATTGTTTTTATACATTTTATTTTATTTTTTAACATCTTTATTGGAGTGTAATTGCTTTACAATGTTGTGTCAGTTTCTGCTGTATAACAAAGTGAATCAGCTATATGTATACATATATCTCCATATCCCCTCCCTCTTGCGTCTCCCTCCCACCCTCCTATCCCACCCCTCTAGGTGGTCACAAAGCACCAAGCTGATCTCCCTGTGCTATGCGGTTGCTTCCCACTAGCTATCTATTTTACATTGGGTAGTGTATATATGTCCATGCCACTCTCTCACTTCGTCCCAGCTTACCCAGTTTTTATACATTTTAAATTTTAGCCAATCTACAGGAGCTTCCTTTTTACTGGCATTACCCTCTAGACACTCCAGACATTTGTGGAAAATATCTATAAAGATCCATAAGGATCCTGGGAGGCATCATCTTTCCTCCTCCCCCAGCAAGGACACAGCATTCTCTCCAGGCCTCCAAGAGGCAGTCCAGATGTGGGAGTTTGGAGGACAGCAATACAGACGCAGGGAGGAAGGGATTCTGAATTCTCCTAGAGCAGACATGGGAAATGACCCTCACATAATCTAATTTAAGTGGTGAGAATTAATTTTTGGAACAAGAAGAATAAATCGTATGTGAAATAATTTTTAATGGGCAGTTTTATTGCTTTGTGGAATGAATGCATTCCAATAAGTTTGACTCAAAAGAGGCTACAGTACACAGTGGGAAATGCTTGGAATTTAAAGTTTCTAGTTTCTCCACTTCAGGGGTAAATAAATTAACCTCTCTGAGGCTCCACTGCTTCATTGCTTCACTTGTAGAATGGATATTCATATTTCTATCGTAAAGGAACGTTGTCAGGATAAAATGGGACATTATCCTTAACGGTGATGTATAAGTTGAAAAGCATTAAACAGCAGTTATTATTATTTCTAAAAAGCACACCCCTTCTTATTGTTTTCCCCGCTGTGTCACAGGCATCGGAGCTGTTCACCTGTCTCCTGGAGCACTCATCTGGCTTCCGGGTCTCCTTAGTCATGGCCAACTTTTACTTCTCCACACTCCCCGGGGAGCTCAGGAATTTATTCTGTTCGTGGTTTTCCCCTGAACTCCATAAGACAGAGCATGTAACTCGGCTCCTGCTCCTCGGCTCTGAGATTTGTAATATCTACTAAGGCGGGGTTGCGGGTCACATTTCCCTAAAACAGTCGTCTGTCTAAAATACTGCGTACTGACCAGTCATCTCCTTAACTCCCAGCCTGCAGATTGTACCTCATTTTATCATCTCTGTAAGTTCTTTCCTACTTTTCAATGTACTCAACATGAAAACCAGCTTCTAAGAAGAGAACTTCCCTTACTAGAATCGGAGAAAAGTTATACACAAAGAAGCAGAGGCAAAGTTGCAAAATCACCATCATCATCATCATAATCCAAATCCTGCAAAGACACCTGATCAACTGGCAGTTACAAATCAACTGAAAGTGAGAGTCAAAAACTCAGCTGTTAGGGCTTCCCTGGTGGCGCAGTGGTTGAGAGTCCGCCTGCTGATGCAGGGGACACGGGTTTGTGCCCCGGTCCGGGAAGATCCCACGTGCCGTGCAGCAGCTGGGCCCGTGAGCCATGGCCGCTGAGCCTGCGCATCCGGAGCCTGTGCTCTGTAACGGGAGAGGCCACAGCAGTGAGAGGCCCGCGTACCACAAAAAAAACTGAGCTGTTAGATCTGGGAAGGAATTTAGAGAACATCTGCTCCACCTTCTTCAAATGGAAGAGAAGGAAACAGGCCCAGGGCTGGGCAGGATACTACTGACTGTCCTGAATTATACATCTTTTAACTCTGTGCTGTGACTCAGATGCAGCAAACTCTATTTGCTTGAAACTTCTCCTAACTGCAAGTATCAAATAAGAACAGGCCAAATATTTAATTTTTTAAGCCATCATGCCTATTCTTAACATACGATGGAAAAGAAATGTTTGGAAAGAGGACAAAACTACCTGTGTGTGCTGTCTTACAATTCACAAGACACATCACATCATGATCTCATTTGATCTTCACACCCTTCAAAGTGGAGAGAAGAGCAGAGCAGGTATTATCTCTACTTTCAAAAGCGGAAAATGGAGCTGCAAGATATTCTCAGGGTCAAGCAGGCAGTAAATGGAAGACTCAGGCTTAAATCCACATCTGACTGTAATGTTCATGCCCTCCATCTTTAGATTTCATTAAACAATTATTTTAATCACTATCCAATATTTTATAATAGAGCAGTTAGTAACAACACAGGTTTTAGAGGCCAGGAACCAAAGTCTGAATACAGCCTCTACCACTAGATTGGCTGCATAGCCTCTTTATTTTTTTTTATTTTTTATTTTTTGCGGTACGCAGGCCTCTCACTGTTGTGGCCTCTCCCATTGCGGAGCACAGGCTCCAGACGCGCAGGCTCAGCAGCCATGGCTCACGGGCCCAGCCGCTCCGCAGCATGTGGGATCCTCCCGGACCGGGGCACGAACCCGTGTCCCCTGCATTGGCAGGCGGACTCTCAACAACTGTGCCACCAGGGAAGCCCTGCATAGACTCTTGGAGTTATGTAACCATTGCTTTACACCTTGGTTTACCCATCTACAAATATAAATGATAATTTAGACCTCTCATCCAGATGTGAGAACTAAATAACATACGTAAAGTCCTTAGCACAATACCTAGCATGGACTAAGTCATGGATTGTAGCTTGTTATTATTCACTTTGCCTTCCTTATATACACTTAGTCTAAGCCTTCCATCAAAAAAATTAAACTAAATGCTTCTCTTTATATGGGTATAATACATGTAAGCATGAGCAATGTCTTCCATGTAAAGTCCTTAAAAAGGTGATATTTTCAGGGATCAAATTTTACAGCCTTGCTACTCAAAATGCAGACCTAGGCATCAACACCATCAGCATCAACTGGCAGCTCATTAGAGACACACAATCTCAAGCCCCACCCCTGGCTGGATGAATCATATCTCCATTCGAGCAAGGATCCCAGGTGATTTGAATGCACATAAAAATTTGAGCACCGCTGGTCTCCAGCACGGTGCTAGAGAGTTGAGTAGAGGTACAGGCACGAATACCAAGCAATGTCAAAGCCAAGGGCATGGATTTCGTTCAGCAACGGCTTCTGAAGTCATTCCTCTTAAATATGGAAAGTCCTCCATTGCTGGATACTCTTTATGGTGCTTGGTTTTATTAACTTATTATTGATTTATTATTCTCCCTTAACCCTATGGTTCCACCCTCCACCCAGGAGAATACGTTTATGTAGACTTAACAGATCAACACATTCTGGAAGCTCATGCCAATAAAAGTTAAACAAAGAAAAGACATGTTCTAAAAGCTTTTTTTCCCTATCTCTCTTTTCTCCTTCCCTATCGCAATTCAACCCAAAAGGGTGGCAGGTACTGAGGGTAAATGTGGAGGCTTCTAAAATTAAATCGGAAAAAGTATATTTATTATTGAGGTTGGAAGGGAAGATGACATTTTTAAAGGTTAAATTAGGTAAGTTAATTGGAAGCAGAACAAGTAAAAATCAATCCTCCTTGCTGAGCATAAATGGGCACTATTTTTCAGTTGCGTGATTTCGTATGTCCCTTTGTAGCTCTCCCTAAGGTAGACGATCCCTTTGTGTTTGACGGAGACAGGGAGTTCATTGTTTTTCTTTCATTGCTTCAGTGCCAAGGCTATATGGCTCCATGGCCTAGCACAGCTCTAATGGTTAGAACAGACTAGAACAGAACAAAGAAGAGTTAACCCAGGCCAACCACCACACTGCAGCCAAAGGAATTCAATACTGGGGACTTTGGACTAAGCAACAAGGATTCTAAAGTAAGAAAAGGTAATTTCTCAGCCACAATGAGGACGTTGTAATTGAAAAGGGATTTAAAGATTTACAGGGTAGAATCATTCCTGGATTTAACTCGTGACTTCGGAGGCGTAATTATTGTGTTTGATACCTGGCTCCTCTGTTTCCTCTGTTTTCCAGGTGTGTGATTATGAGCAAGCTCTTCACTCTCTAAATTTCAGTTTCCTCTACTATGGAAATGGGACACTAATACCCACTAGAGTGATGTGAAGCTAAATTGAATTAGAATACATGTAAACCACCAGATTCTGTGCTACCATTCAGCAGAACCATAGTAACTTAACTCCCCTTCACTGCATGACATTATGTCTAGGCACAAATATTTGGTTATCACTAAACACGTTGGAAGAAAAGGTTCTGCCTGTGGGTGCAGACTTAGGGGGATTGATAACACCTGATTTATGTGCACTGGTTCCAGAGTGCAGCAATGAATCAGGAGAGCTTCCTTATCCTAACACCCTCTCGGGGAAAAATATGGCTCTACACCTCTGATAACGTCACCTGATAGGCTCATCTGATCAAAATACACAAAACGTCCTTTTTTTCTAGAAATTTTGCTGCAATAATTAGTTATCCTAAAATTACACAATTTCAATAAATGGTAATACAGAATAGAAAATTCTGCTACTACAATATAAAATTTCCCTCTTTTGGTTTCCCCAGCAATAGCCAGAGAGAGTGTCAGAGACATGTACAGTTACACTAATGTAACGAGGGCATTTATGGCCCATGTGTTTGAGCTGTTAAATTCCAATGTGAGGTGGATAAAATGCATAGGTTTTCTTTTTTTACTCCTGACCAAAGAGAGTCAAATTCCATTTGGCTAGTAGAAGCAAGCATGTTCATCTTTTTGTCTCAAACACACATGTGTGAAAACACACAGACACACAAACACATGCAATCCTGGAACAATTAGGTAGATATCTACATATAAAAAAATAAATCTTAGTCCATACTTTACATTTGATATGAAATATTAATTCAAAATATATTATACATCTAAATATAAATTGTAAAGCAATAAAGCATTTAGAAGAAAACATAGGAGAAAATCTTTGTGACACTGACTTAGGCAAAGATTTCGTAGATTTGACCCCAAAAGCATGAAACAAAAGAGAAAATATTAATAATGTGAACTTTATGAAAATTTTCATTTTTTTAAACATCTTTATTGGAGTATAATTGCTTTACATTGTTGTGTTAGTTGCTGCTGTATAACAAAGTGAATCAGCAATATGTATACATATATCCCCATAACCCCTCCCTCTTGCGTCTCCCTTCCACCCTCCCTATCTCACCCCTCTAGGTGGCCACAAAGCACTGAGCTGATCTCCCCTTGCAATGCAGCTGCTTCCCACTAGCTATCTATTTTACCTTTGCTAGTGTTTTTATCTGGAGAGGGTGTGGAGAAAAGGGAACCCTCTTGCACTGTTGGTGGGAATGTAAATTGATACAGCCACTATGGAGAACAGTATGGAGGTTCCTTTAAAAAACTAAAAATAGAACAATCATATGATCCAGCAATCCCACTACCAGAAAATTTTTTGCTCTACAAAAACATTAAGACAGAAAAGCCTTGAACTAGGAGAAAATATTTGCAAATTACATACCTGACAGAAGACTTGTACCCAAAACATGTTAAACTTTCAAAACTCAAGAATAAAGAAACAAATTTAAAAACTGAGAATACCAAGTGCTAACAAAAATGGAATATAGCTGGAACTCTAGTGAGAATGCAAATGGTGGAGACACTTTAGTAAATAGTTTGGCTGTTTCCTATAAAGTTAAACATACACTCACAGTTATTCTCCTAAGAGAAACATAACTTCTATTCACATACAATGAGATCCCACTTGTGTAACATTCTAGAAAAGGCAAAATTTAGGGATAAAGAACAGACCAGTGGTTTCCAGGGTTTATGGCAAAGAGGAGGAAATGACTACAGAACTATGGCACAGTGAAATTGGGGAGCTAATGAAACTGTCCTTTATTTTGTTTGTGGTAGTATCAATAAATAGGTGACTTCATGCATTTGCCAAAAGTCACAGAACTGTGTACTGTACTGCAAAGAGTAACTTTTATCATGTGTAATTTAAAAAATGATTTTAACAGGGCTTCCCTGGTGACGCAGTGGTTGAGAGTCCGCCGGCCGATGCAGGGGACACGGGTTCGTGCCCCGGTCCGGGAAGATCCCACATGCCGCGGAGCGGCTGGGCCCGTGAGCCATGGCCGCTGAGCCTGTGCGTCGGGAGCCTGTGCTCCGCAACGGGAGAGGCCACAACAGTGAGAGGCCCGCGTACCGCAAAAAAAAAAAAAAAAAAAAAAGATTTTAACAAATGTGAATACTGAAGAGGAAGAAACAAAATTGCTGTTTTTACAAGTTATACAATCATATACATAAAATACCCAAAAGGATCTCCAAAATTTATTAGAAATAATAAGAGAATTTAGCAAGTTGGATAAACAGAAGATCCATATAGAAAAATCAATTGCATTTCTCTACACCAAAAGATGTTACTGCTAGATAATGTAAATTTTAAAAAAGACTTACACAGAGAAAATTAGTTTAGGAAAAGGTATTAAATATGGAAAAATAAATATAAATAAATGGAGAAATCCACTTGTTTGTGACAAGTGTGATGGTCAGTTTTATGTATCAAAATGACTAGTCTGCAATCCTCAGTTATCCAGTCTAACACTAATCTAGGTGCTGCTGTGAAGGTATTTTGCAAAGTCTGTAATCAGTTAACTTTAAGTAAGGCAGATTATTCAAAATAATCTGGATGGACCTGATTCTATCAGTTGGAAGGACTTAGAACAAAGCTGAGACTTTCCTGAAGAAGAAGAAATTCCATCAGCGGACAGCAGCTTTACTGTGTCCAAGAATGCCTGCCTGCCCTTCCTCATGGCCTGCCTTAGAGATTTGGACTTGCCTAGCGCCAGCCCCACAATGGTATAAGTCTATTCCTTGCAATAAATCTCTCAATAAATATTTCTTGCTGGTTCTGTTTCTGTGATTGAACGATGACTGGTACAAAGAAGGCTGAATTTTATAAAGCATCAATTTTCCCCCAAATTATTTTTGAATTGAGTACAGTTTTAATCAAATTCCAACTATTTTTCAAGTTACTTGAAAAACTCTTCCTAAAAACTTTACAGATGAAAGCTCAAGAATTGCCAGGAAACTCCCGAGGATTAAGCACAAAATGGGAGCTCTGCCTTACTAGATATCAGCACTTATTATAAAGTACGATGACAACAATGTGGTACTGGAATAGGAAATTTCAAAAGAAAATTTGACCCAGTGGAACAGAAGAAACAGCCCAGAAATAGACTCCTAGATGCATGCAGATATAATTTATGAAGTGGCATTGCAGAGCACTATGGAAAAGAATCAGCTACTTCACAGAACCATTTCAGTGAATCTGAGAAATAGGACACAGTGAAAATGGTAAGTCAAAGACAAATGTATATAGTATTATATAATATTTATAAAACTCAGAACAAGAAAACTAAATAATATCTTGTTTAGGGGTATATACATATGCAGAAAAACTTATTTTAAATATTACCTCTGGGAGGGAAGTAAGGGAGAAGGAATAGGAAGACAGCAGAAAGATATATTCAATGGCATTGATAATGCTCTTCTTCAAAAGTTAGGTGCTGGGAGATGCAAGAGGGAAGAGATATGGGAACATATGTATATGTATAACTGATTCACTTTGTTATAAAGCAGAAACTAACACACCATTGTAAAGCAATTATACCCCAATAAAGATGTTAAAAAAAAAAAAGTTAGGTGCTGATAGGGAGATATCCAAAATGTTTACCAAATAGTAGTATATAATACCAAATCACATCCCCAAGATATTATTTCATTTTCACTCGTGTCCTATTTCTAAGATTCACTGAGATGGTCCTGTGAAGTAGCTGGTATTAAAAATAGAACTACCATGGGCTTGCCTGGTGGCGCAGTGGTTTAGAGTCCGCATGCCGATGCAGGGGACACGGGTTCGCGCCCCGGTCCGGGAAGATCCCACATGCCGTGCAGCGGCTGGGCCCGTGAGCCATGGCCGCTGAGCCTACGCGTCCGGAGCCCGTGCTCCGCAACGGGAGACGCCACAACAGTGAGAGGCCCGTGTACCACAAAAAAAAAAAAAAAAAAAAAAAAAAAAATAGAACTACCATATGATCCAGCAATTCCTCTTTTGGGTATCTATCCCAAGGAAATGAAAACAGAATATTGAAGAGATATCTGCACTCCCACGTTCACTGCAGCATTATTCACAATAGCCAAGATATGGAAACAACCTGTGTCCATCAACGGATGAATGAGTAAAGAAAATGTGGTACATATATACATATATAATGGAATCTTATTCAGCCATGTGAAAGAAGGAAATCCTGCCATTTGAGATAACATAGATAGACCTTGTGAGCATTATGTTAAGTGAAATAAGTCAGAGAGAGAAAAATAAATACTGTATGATATCACTTGTACGTGGAATCTAGAAAAGCTGAACTGTAGAAACAAAGTTGAGTGGTAGTTGCCAGGAGCTGGGGGTGAGGGGTTGGGGGAAGTGAGACATTGGGGAGACGCTGGTCAAAGAATATTAACTTCCAGTTAGAAGATGAAGAAGTTCTGGGGATCTAATGCACAGTATTGTGATTATAGTTAATAATATTGTATTATATACTTGAAAGTTGCTAGAAGAGTAGATCTTAGATGTTTTCACCACAAAAAAAGAAATGGTCATTATGTGACATGATGGTGGTGTTAGCTAACCTTACAGTGGCAATCATATTGCAATATATGTGTATCAAATTAGCATGTTGTATACCCTAAACTTACACACTTTTTTTTAACATCTTTATTGGAGTATAATTGCTTGACATTGTTGTGTTAGTTTCTGCTGTATAACAGTGAATCAGCTATACGTATACATATATCCCCTTATCTCCTCCCTCTTGTGTCTCCCTCCCTCCCACCCTCCCTATCCCACCCCTCTAGGTGGTCACAAAGCACCGAGCTGATGTCCCTGTGCTATGCGGCTGCTTCCCACTAGCTATCTATTTTACATTGGGTAGTGTATATATATGTCCATGCCACTCTCTCACTTCGTCCCAGCTTACCCTTCCCCCTCCCTGTGTCCTCAAGTCCATTCTCTACGTCTGTGTCTTTATTCCTGTCCTGCCCGTAGCTTCTTCAGAACCATCCTTTTTTTTTTTTTTTTGATTCCATATATATGTGTCAGCATACGGTATTTGTTTTTCTCTTTCTGACTTACATCACTCTTATGACAGACTCTAGGTCCATCCACCTCACTACAAATAACTCAATTTCATTTCTTTTTATGGCTGAATAATATTCCATTGTATATATGTGCCACATCTTCTTTATCCATTCATCTGTCGATGGACACATAGGTTGCTTCCATGTCGTGGCTATTGTAAATAGAAACTTATACAATTTTATGTCAATTGTATCTCAGCAAAGCTGGAAAAAAATTATAAATAGATAAATGAATTAGTAAATCCTCAGAGGGAAACTTTAAAAATCATTACAATACAACCTTAGAGTGGATTCTAAATACATCAAAAAATTATTTTTATCCACTGCCAGAAAACTTTAGTCATCATTGTTTGCCAACTTCCCGTAGCAATGAAAAATTTCTTCTCCTAAAGTAAGTAAATAGAAATAATCTCCTATGTGATTCCATATAGTTTATTAAAATTTCAAACTTTAATATCGTTGGAGCTCCAGGAATCTATGATTGATAATGCAGTCAAACAAGAAAAAAATAAATGTAATATATTAATTCCCAAAATTGCAGGAATGGATCAAACATACTAAATGGGTGTTTCCATAGAACCTGTCACAGTTTTGAATAAAAATGACCTCTGTAACTAATATCTCCATCCTCTCCGTAGCCCCCATGACCTACATGAAAAGGAGCAAGAATAATCCAGTCAGATTATAACCACGCCTCCCTTTTCATTACTGTATTCCTAGCACATTTAATAGTGATTTATTTATAGTAAGTCCACAATAAGTATTTCACATTAATAAGCAAATAGAAGAATGCATGAAAGAATGTCTCTACAACAGCTCTTCGCAAATAAAAATACTAAATTTAGTAGGACAGTCACAAGGTTAGCAGAGAGCTGACATGAAAATCAATCTCTATTTTAATTTCCTTTGTTGTTCCTTACTAGCTCTCCTACATGGGTCAGACAGCACACTCATCTTTAATTCTGCTACAGAATAGATCAAAGACCAAGCCTAAATGAGGGAGATAGACGATAAGCACTGAGTTCGTACCATATGCAAAATCGCTGCGACTACCATCCATGGGTTACAAAAGAAACAGAACCTCTAGAATTGCCTCTGATGGCCAGACCTTCCAGAATGTCACAATTTCACAACTTTACTAAAAATCAGTTCTATTCTTTGAACTCTAAAATGCATTTTGTTAAACCCATAATGTCTAATATAATTTTTGAGATGTTCAAATTCACAAAAATATACTCCCCTTTTCCAACTATACCCATACACCTTAGTGGAATTTAATGGATATTCACAAAAGAAGTCAAAATGCCTAGTACATAATGATATCTTAAAGGCAAAATTTTAACTTAAAACATATCAACCTTACTCAAAAGAGATTAAAAATCATCCTTTAGGATACTGGTGGTTATACTTAGTTGATGAAAAGGGCAAAGATCCCACAAGATGTGGAACATTCATAGAGAACAAACACTCATAGCTTCGAAAGGTAAAAGTAATGCAAAAGACAGGAAGTAAAGTAGATAGAAGGAAGAAGAAAATATAGGCATTGCAAAGAAGAATTATTATAGGGTGGTCTTGAAACTGTCAGGGAAAAAGAATGATTAGAAAAATGTTCTGAAACTGAATCTAATTCATATACATATAATACCAATGAGTTAAATGTATACAACATTTTAAATTTCAAAAGCTTTTTCATGTATATTATGTTATCTTTATAGCACCTCTTTTCTGTTCTTACTGTACAGAGAAGAAACTTGAAGTACTAGAAATGTAGCCGAGATCTCCCAGAAAACTAAAGAAAGTGTCAGGAGCATAGCCCAAATATTTAGCCCGATATTTCTCCCACTGTAGACCATTCTGACTCTTCTAAAGAAACTCAAAGAATAAAAATAATACCAATCAATTCAAAACACCAAAAGAGTAATTTAATCAGTAATTTTTACATGACACCATCTCATCTATTTAATGGGTTTTGCTTTTTACTGAAAAAAATTATGACTATTATAGCACCTACCAAGAATACAAGGCAGCCCAGTGATTTAGTCAACTGAAACAAATTAAATAAAATATAGCATTTCTTACATTGTTCAGTATTAAAAGATTTCAAACTACTTAATCTCATTAAAAAGAAAACAATATCTTGTGGACATTTAAAAATATGACTACTCTGAGCTCTTAAAATTTTTTAATACTTTTAAAATTATTCCTGCATCCATTCACTCTGTGTCTTTTCACAACGATCTTTCATTTTCATCCCTTTTAATACAGCATACTTAATGCCCTGGGTGCCCTAAAGTATCAGTTAAGGTATGGGGTGTGTGGTGGGGAGAACCTTTCTCTCCCTATGTATATAAAATTAAAGTTGTTCCTTAGTCACTTTAAAAGAAAGAAGGCAGAAGCCTGTTTTATTCTTTTTTTTTCAAATTCAACCAAGGAAAAGAATTCTACAAATGAAGAAGAAACAAGAAAGGTCACTCTGATGATATAACAGATGGACAGGCTCAAGAGGGAATGAGTCCTAGAATAATGTTTGACATTACTAATATAAATAGAAATTGAACCCACTCAAAAACCTTAAAAGATAGTCCATTATGTCTCTTAGCCTTGATTTGAATTATAAAAAAATAACATTAAAATTGTAAGTGCAGACACTGATAAGTGACATTTAATTTTGCGTATTCTTTTATACTTTCAAGGTTTCCACAGTCATGAGAACAACTCAGTTCAGCTGCAGGTAGGTGCCCATGGAGCCACTGGACCAGAAGAGGCCACTCGGCATTTCATCCCTGTGCATTTATGAATGAGTTGGACCTCCTCCTTTTTCAGTGTTGGGTGGGGGAGCTTATTAATCATTTTTCTGAAGCATTAATGGGCAGACAAGCATACTGCCAGCTGGTAAAAAGTAGCAGCTGCAGCAGAATGTAGACCCCCTTGACAGCCTTATGGAACACAGCCAGGGCTGGGAGCCATACAGGAAAGAACTACCTTTGGTGGGTTTGTCAATTAGTCGGGTTAAAAGGTCAACGTGTATCAATGAAGAAAATCTAAAACTCATTCTTCTTTGCTCTGATGACAGCCTTCAGACCGATTAGGATTATCACTAAAAACATAGGAACTTTTCACTCCTGAGCAATCGCAGTGGATCAAATTCATGAACACCTATGATGAGCAATTGCTTGCATATTTCATCAGACTCTTTTCCCAAGGTTTGGAACCATGAAATCTCACTTTTGTTCAAAAATTATCAAAGAAGCCTTAAAAAACAAGATCAAAGTTGTCTTTTCATTTTATACAAGAAAGCCCAGCAGGATTTAGCACAAAGAACACCAGCCTAGATCAGGATATTTGGCTTTTAGTCCTCATCCTAGAACTAACAAGGGGGGTGATCGTCACCGTTGCCAACTAACTTAATTCTTTAAGACTAATATGTAAAATGAGAGGCTGACTCATGGTATTTAAGGTTATTTCCAATTCTGAAATACCGAGGCCAGGATTTGCTTCCTTTAAACTTCAACATCACTAAACATTTCTATTTGTTAATGGTACAATGTGTTTATCTCCAAAGAAACAAATATGAAGTTTTCAGAATTAAGAACTGTATCTATATCAGGTTGAAACCAACACACTCCTGCCATCCCTCTTTGCTCCTTTGCCTTTACTCATTATCTCCCCACCTGTATCTCTTGCCAAAACGTTCTCAGTCTCTCTGCCCTTTCTAAATCTTGCTCATTTTGCAAACTCAAGCAAATCTTCATCTTCCCAGGAAGCCCCCTCCTGCAAATCACATAGATATCCCTTCTCTTCAATTCAGCTGTTCTTATCATCAATAACACACAGCTATATTTTGCTATTTTAACTATCTATGCCTACTGTATTGGCCTTCCATGACTATATTGCAAATTCCTTCTACAGCAGAAACTGCTAAGACTTTTCTGAATCCCATACAATACCTGGCAAAGTACCAGTGTGTTAGGCTTCCATAAATGTGCTATTGACTAATGAGTAGTTCAGTGTATGAACGTCAGAAACAATTACCATACATTTACCTCATTAAAACTTTACATCACTTAACAATTCCAATTCACTTAACCCTTTTCCAACCTTAAACAAAGAAATTCTTTTAAAAACTTAATCTACTTTGCATAACTTTAAAAGCACAAGAAACAAGGTGTAGAATAATATCCCAATAACTGACTAACGTTGAGAAAGATTTTTTCTGGCCCATCGTTTTCACACCTGTTCTTAACATAACCTAGGAATATGCTGCCAATTATTTTTCTGACAACAGCTCCACAATGACTATAACTTGTACTTGTATTCACATATCTATTTAATCATTTTACTTAATAATCAGGTCAATCCAAAAGGAGTCAAACACATTTATATTCAATACATCTCGACATATTCTTTGTTGGGCATCCTGTATTTTTATTGTGTTTTTGTTTCCTTGCATCTATTACCTTCTACTTGTATTAAGCAAATATCATTCAGTCTTTGTATGGACATTTTTCCATCTCAACATTGTTTGAAGTGCTATTTCTTTCTTTCCATTTCTTTCTTTCTTTCTTTTTTCTTTCTTTCTTTCTTTTTCTTTCTTTCTTTCTTCCTTTCTTTCTTTCTTAACAAATCTTAGCTTTACAAATAATCTAGCAGCTTGTTATCATTCACTTCATAACTGATAACTTGAAATGGTGGTTAAAATCTCTGCAACTGGCTTCAAGGACATTTACATATGAATATAACCAAATCTCAACTTCACTTGCAGACAGTTTCAAGTTAAATTTCTTCTCCATGTAAGAATCTCATTGTCATCCTTTTTTTATTTTGGAACATTCTTCTCCAAAAGGAGGGAAAAGCCTACTATCTTATATTTGTGATATATTTTCAAAATTTTTGCATAACAACTTACCTGTATTTCCCATTTAAATAGAATTTATTGTCTGAATAATGTGAAAATACCAGTTTAGTGAATTCAAAACTATCCCTCTAACTAGTAATTTATTTATTACAATCTGGCCGAGAAGAAGTATGTCTGTTTTGTGTTTACATATATGGTCAAAGCCTAAACTGTCTTTTTTCCCTTTCTTATTCTATTTTTCCATTTTTAATAATTACATAAGAAATAGAAGCTTTTTTTCCTAAAGGGAATGGACTTAGTGAAGTTATTTGCTTTACCACAATTAGGGTTCCCCATTTAAGGCTGTACCCACTTTTACATTGTTTGTACATTCACTTCTCCTATTCTCAGTCTTAGTTATTATGATTTTATTTTCAAGCAAGTGGAAGAGATTCAAGTAGTATTCATAGTTTACATTCACAACAAGGTCTCCAAATTGCACCTGCATATCCTATAATGTATATCCACTCACACTTTTCTTGCAAGAAAACTAAAGTCATCTACATACAATTTCTCTGCTTCCAGCTGAGGACATTTTTCCACCTAATGGCAAAAAAATTCATTTCACCACACTTAATTTTGAAATTCATTTCAAAAATCCACTGAAAGCAATGTATAAGACCGGACACAGGTATAACTATGGGAAAACAAATCTTTTGCCAAAAAACTGCTTACAAAGTAGCAGGGACATGTTTCCATTCAATAGTTATTCATTTAACAGATATGCTATGAAATGTAAACTAATTATTCCAGACTTTTCCTAATGTTTTGAAGGATTTAAAAATATTGTGTATATTATACTTAAATATAGTTCACTTCCTGCTAATTCCTCTATTTTAGATTTCACAGACTGAGGCACTCCCTAAAAATGTCTTCAGGAGGGTAAATTCAGTCAGTCCACAGAAACAGCAGCATTTAGAAAAGCCTACAATGCAACTGGCAACTTTCTGACTGTCCAATGTTCTGATTATAGACTTAGATATGAACCAAATTCAGCATTGACCTAGAAAAGACTACAAAAAGTATAATAAGTTACTGCATATACACTGCTCGAGTGACTGGCATAGGGCAGCTCTCATGTCTATTTCTTCAGAAGAATTGATAGTTTTCATGTATTCTACCTACATTAAACTTAGAGCAATATCATTTTTGACTAGTTATGCAAAATATACATTTTAAAAGGGAAGAAATAAATAGGAAAAATAAGCAGAAACATAACTTCTTTCCCTGTGTGCCTTTTAAAGAACCTTGAACTAGACCATCTGTAGGTACTTCACAATGAAACTCTACAGGCAGCCACTGAGCCTCTTCTCCATAAGTATAAAATGAGAAACTTGGAGAGCTATTGAACACTGCATTTTCTCAGTGGAACAGCACACACGCATTTAGCATGAGGTGTTCTGCCACTGAGAAACACTGGGGAAATTCAGAGTGTTCAATGGCTTCAAATTTGCACCCACAGCGCCATGGCATGCAAGCTGCTGTGCTCAACTCGGTGTGTTCCATAAAACAAAGGAAAGCACTTTTACAAACCAGCAACATGATTATGACTGGAGCTGAGCTGCTTCATTCTCGTATATGCAAAAAAGAACAAGCACAAACCATCACTTTGAGATGCCTCTCTACATACTGTCTATTCTTTGCTCTGAGTCTCCAAAACTAGAGGGAGAAACACAGAAAACTTCCCAAATAATGTTAGTTGTCAGTATGTCTGCCTTCATGGTGGTTGTTTTATAGCGCTGAATATGTCTGATGGCAGTTGTATTAAACATTCCCTTTATTTCAGGTTACCATTTATTTTACCTGTTTATTTTAGCAAGAGCAAGTTCAGGTCTAAACAACAGCATGCCCAGTGTTTTGGCTCTATATTATTTATGAACAAACATGCAAACCTGCTGGCTATGGCTTGACATTCTGTGTACATGTAACTGTGGCTCATGATAGCTACCATACCTCTTACATGATCTTATATTTGCACTGGTCTCAGACTTTAAACACCAGGAGGGAAAAACCCAAGAAGCAGAGAGAGAAACACAATACAAGAAAGACAATTTGGAAGTCCTCTTGTTCCATATTCACCACGGGAGTTAACTGTAAACAAACATTTTTCTGAAGGGTGCCTTCAGTAGGTTTGTGACTACACCGATGAATTACACAGCAGAGTATTTTGCAAGCATTGTTTAGAAATAACCATTCAGCATAGCAGGTGTAATCACTAGCACATCATCTGACACTTATAAGGATGTATTGCTGGGATTCCCTGGTGTAGCAGTGGATAAGAATCCGTCTGCCAATGCAGGGGACATGGGTTCGAGCCCTGGTCCGGGAAGATCCCACATGCCATGGAGCAACTAAGTCTGTGTGCCACAACTACTGAAGACTGCACGCCTAGAGCCCATGCTCTGCAACAAGAGAAGCCACCGCAATGAGAAGCCCGCGCACAGCAAGAAAGAGTAGACCCCGCTCGCCACAACCAGAGAAAGTCTGCACACAGCAACAAAGACCCAATGCAGCCATAAATAAAAATAAATAAATAAATACTAAAAAAATAGAAAAGAATGTATTGCTGCAACATTCCTCTAGGTAGCAAATGTTCTCAAAAACGTTTCACATGGAGACCCAGCTATTCCTCTACTAAAAAAGAAAACAATTCTAAATGAAAGGGAAAAGTCAAAGGTCACTGTAACCTCAGTTCACTCAATATATGTAGTTAATATACCTCTGCCTTGCTTGCACAACTCTCTGTTTTCTGTGGTGCCTGAACTTTTTGCTCTGATATCTCCATTGCCCCTTATTATATAGTGTGTGTTTATGCTCGCACATATTACAATAGTGAGACCTGAAATTATATAATCCATATGATTTCTATAGTCCATTTCTTAGCACCATTTGAATAACAGTCCAAATATGGAGAGCTTTGTGTGTATGTTTGTGTTTCTGTATTTGGGTCTACACAAGATTCCCATGGCTTCACTGATCAAGCATGTCGTTTATGGGTCTGAGAACAGAATATCAAGATCACAGATACGCACTCCGAGTAAGCCACATAGCTTGGAGCTGTTTCATGGCCACATGCTTTAGCCTTAAGCCCAGTTAGCTGTATGATAAATACTGATTACTGATCAGATGATGTAAAACAAAGACTGCAAATATACAAACTGATCTCAGTAGTTGAAGAAGTATATGTTCTATCAATGGTGTGTTAAAATGGCAAAAGGGCAAAAAGAGCAAAACTAATGCTTGCTATAATATTGGATAATATCTGCAATTTTTTAGCTCTAAATGCCTTGTTTTGTAGCACTAAAAACTAACCATAAATTAGTGAGATACCCATCATAGGAAGCATTCAAGTCTTAGCCCAAATCACTGTTGTTAAGGCTATTTTGCCTAGGTAGTGAGTAAAACTATGTTACTGCTATGGTGTTGTCACTTGCTTAGAGTCTAAGGTTCCAGTGATTTTGTGTTTTATATATATATATTTACATATTGATCAAATATTCATTTTTATAGGGCATCAATGTGATCCAGAAAAGTATAATATGTGCTGCAAGTTATTTATTGTACTTCAAGGACATTTTTGGGAGAACCAAAGAAAGAATATTAAAAAAGAACTAGAGAATAAATCACTGTTTTATTTAGCTTTATTTACTTTTAAAAATCGGACTCATATACATTTCTGCTATCTCAGAGTTGTTCATCCCAATCTGTTTGGTCTCACTTTTCTTTTTGTATCTTGGGAGTCAGAACTACAAGCTTCGGAAGTCAGTTCAATGGTTATCTGCAATTTCTCTTTGTAGTGCCCTTTGAGGTCAAATCCATTACAACATACGTTCAGACTGACTTTGCACACTTAACTCCACTGGGCTTTCAGTGACATACTCAGCACTTCACCTGAGAATCTGTTATCCATGGATACAGGAGATGTTAAAAATGATACATACAAAAAAGAGAGAGAGAGAGAGAAAGAAAGAAAAAAATGTGGTTCATGCCTGTATAGTACATTATGGCTGACTAATTTACAACTCCTAAAATCATCGAATAAAGATCATGCCACCTTTTTTAAAGTTTAACATCTTTTTTACCACTAAATGGTGCTATTCTGTTTCCAAGTCACCTGGGCTCCACTCAGAGAAGCATGAAGTGTTGCCTCCATGGACTTCCTGGAAAGCACAGAAATATAATCTTGTTATTGCATAATTTGCCACGCAATAAGGGAAAGTGTGGCAGGAGATAAAGTTAGCCAAACATTGGCAACTGATTTAGAAATAGAAAACTAAGCAATTTTCTTCTCACATAAGGAATACAATACATTGAGCACTGTGCCTATGCCTCACAAGTTCCACTGAGTTGGGTTCTTCTTGGAGGATTTCTTCTTATTTTAAGAATACAAACTGATATGATTTTCTGAACTGACTCGTGATTAAGGCAGAGGGGCCCAGGATATGATAAATACAAATAGATGGAGGAGGTGAGGAGAAGGGAGATCTAGTTGATATGTTTTGTCCTTGCTTTCTCTCCTAGATCCTATGCAGAGAGTTTTTAAATATCCAGCTCTTAACTTCAGAGAAATAAAACTCTGAAAGCAGAAAAGAAGCTGCTTCTGTTCCTCCAAAAATTAAGTTCCTCCTCTCTTTATTAATTTCTTCATTACAAGTTCAGAATTTTAATGTCTCCTTTGACCTCATATGTTCTCACCACCCTTTGCCCCACACTCCGTCCCAAAATATGCTCCCCTGACCTTGTTTCTTTCTTTCTGTTTCTAGCATTTATTTCTTCCTTTCGAACCACTCTAGCACAGGCCCTTATCACCTAATAGTTGACTTCCAAAGTCCTCTAAGGTCGTTCCACTACTTACCAGATGTTTAGGTCAACACCTATGAATATTCTGAGAATTTAACCTATTTGCAGGCTAACAAGTTAGTCTGCCCCAGTTTCATAGATGTTGGAAGAAAACACAAAACTTCTGGGTCAGAGACAAGTAAATTAAATAAATAATTAATAAATGCAATTAAAAATAAATAAGTTTATTTAACTGAAAGCAAATAAATTACTCAGAGCAACAGCTAACTAAGTAGCCAAGTGCTATTAACACTCTGCTTCCCCAAGCCTCTGTTCCCACAGGGCAATGTGAAAGGATCAACTACTCCTGCACATACATTCCAGGACAGAAACTCTGAGCCTAAGGAACCCAAATCTTTTATCACGGACAATAAACATGCTCAATTTTTGCCCCAGAGGGAGACATTTATTTTTATTGCACCAGACAATATGTGAACCTGCTCTCTGCTCCAGGAGACACTAGATCTAGCTTTCAGAGCTGTAAGCTATGCAAACATCCATGAAAGGTTAGTTCAGAACAGAGGCAGCCAGTGGCCCTGCACTAAAGCTGTACAGAGATGCAAGGGTGCAAGAGGTCCATGGCAAATTGTCTCCCAACACTTTAGCCTGGGGCACGCTAATTATGTTCTCTAAATTTACATTGCTTCATCTGTAAAATGTAACCAACACTACCTACTTCATTGGGCCTTTATGAAGATTAAATTTTAAAATGTACATTAAAAGTGTTTTAGCTCATTGCCTGATTCAATATGCAGTAAACAAACTTACTTAATTAATTATGGCTATATTATTCAAGGTCTGTCCCTTTCTACCCAGTCTGGGCTGAGCAACATCAAAACTTACTTCTCATTTACTTCTATAGAATACATGTGTGTTTGGTCAGAATGGTCTGTTCACTTCCTACTACAGAGAACAGGTGCATTTCCTACTCTACAACTTTGCACATCTTCCCCCTGTCTGAAATCCCTCCCGATTTCTCACCATAATCCCAACCATCTTTCATGGCCAGCTGAATCTCTGCCAATTCTTCAAAATTCCCCAAGTCATTGCAGGTCCCAGAGAACTTCTAGCAACTCACTAAATTCACAAATACTCCTCAGTAAGTGCCAAATTCCTTTCACTTTATTATATTTACCCACTGATGGATTTAATTTCTCCCAGCTGGTCTCTCATTTGGCTTCTTTTTAACATTTCCGCATGGGCTTTCTTGCTTCCCAAGTAAAAGTCAATTATGTGTACAAAATAATGTGATAATATAGTACCATGATACAATTGTCAGCAAGAACCCTTTTTTCCCCCAAGGTGATTAAGGGAAGCTTTATATTTTTTAACTTACCAAGTAAGTTTTATACATTCCATTCTCTCAATAGTCCTTCTAATTTTTTAATCCTGAAAATAACCATTCCATGTAGAAAAAGGATGTGTGCTTTAGAACTTTAACTCCCTGAGCAAAACCATAGTTAAGTAGAAACTGGAAGTTAATACACTCTTTCTGGGAAAGTGGCCTAAGTTGAAGTGAATTGAGAGTTCAGTGCAGGTGTCTACCTGTCACCAGAAATGGCCATCATCCCTGATGTTCTGGGCTACCAAACCTTAATAAAGGGAACAGGATGAATTAAGCTGTTATTTGAAACGGCACGAGTCACTGCAACAGGCAATCCCATAGAGAATACAGCTTTGATCCTAGGGTAAGTCCCTAGGGAAACTTGTGCCTCAGCTCCAGAGCAGTTTGCTCGTCACTCTGGCCACTTCCAAGAGAACTAAGTATAATTCCACCTCGGGGCAGGGCAGGCAGCACGGCTGCAAGAGAGAGCCGGGGGCGGCAGCTGCATGTCTGCACAGGGCTGTGTGCGAGTTCTTGATCAACATTTCAGAAGGAAACCCAATCTTGATCTGAGCCCACTTCCAAGCTTTATTTTAAAGAAAAAGTACTTTTTCATACTACAATATAACACATACTATCAACATATTAACTAACACAGTTAGGAGCCTGATGCTTCCAGGAATGCAAGGGAAACTTCCACAGAGCAGCACTGCCCAATAGAAGGCTCTGTGATGATGGCAATGTTCCATATCCAATATGGCAGCCGCTAGCCACACATGGCTATTGTGCATGTGAAGGAGGACTAGTGCACCTCAAAAATAAATCCTTTTATTTACCTTTAATTAAGCAGCCACATGTGACTAGTGGCTTGTGTATAGGATGGCATAGCTCTAGAACCTACCACACAGCTGCCCTTACTTTCATGAACATTGTCTCTTTTAGCCCTCACACTAACGCTGTGAGATAGGTGGTATCATGTTTCTTTTTATAGATGAGGAAATAGAGACTGAGCTATTTCCAATAACTAGCACAACATTGTACACTGATAAGCAGCAGAGCCAGAATTTAGTCATATTTTTCTGACTACGAAGTTTAATAAGTACATTGTTCTCTGTTTTTCATTTGTACAACCTTGATTTTTCAGAATCAAGTGCAAATTCCCTAACTTGGCAGAAGAGTACTTTACAATCTGATTCCAGTCTTTGCCTTCAGCCTCACTTCACCAGCACCCTTCCTACTCCCTCTATTTTAGGAATTCTTTTGCTCTCCAAATCCTAATGCATTTTCCCAACTCCTTGCTTTTCAATTCACAGCACTTGAGCCTATCTTACAACCTGAAATACCTTCCCTCTATCTCCAGTCTCTCTCTATGACTGGCGAGCTCCTATATTATATTCTCATTTTCTGTTTATATGTTCATCTCCTTGTCTAGAATGTGAGTTGAAGGAAGAGTGCCATAACCATCTTGCATTCCCAAGATATAGCATAGTTTCCTGTAAATGCTCCAGAAGTATTTAGTGACACGTAAATAAAGGGGGAATGAAGATACAAATAAATTCATCACACATTCTTAGAGCCTGATAATACATGGCCCTACTCTGGCAATGAGAATTGTCTGAACAATGAGTATATTAAGAAGACAAGGGACTTCCCTGGTGGCGCAGTGGTTAAGAATCCACCTGCCAATGCAGGGGACCTGGGTTCGATCCCTGGTCCGGAAAGATCCCACATGCTGTGGAGCAACTAAGCCATGTGCCACAACTACTGAAGCCTGCGCACCTAAAGCCCGTGCTCCGCAGCAAAGACAAGCCACCAAAAGGGAAAGCCCGCGCATCTCAAGAAGAGCAGCCCCTGCTCGCCACAACTAGAGAAAGCCTGCACGCAGCAACGAAGACCCAATGCAGCCAAAATAAATAAATAAATAAATAGAAGACAGGATCTCTTCCCAAGTATGTGGAAAGGCCTACTTTTAACATTTTGTGAAGAGGAAAATGTATACATGACCATGGTTGGTTATGTGCTCACATTGGGTTAAAGGAAAGCAGGACCATGGCGCTGCTGAGGACCAGCTACCCCTGACTGGCTGCCATTTGACACCCAAGCTCTAGGTGATTGGATAATGCACAGTTTGCCTAAATTGAAGGCCATAGGCATGTTTTCCCAACCCCTTAGCGAGTATGTGCTAAACCACTGGGGAGGAATATTCAACTGGTGGTGGGTGCTAACTTGGGGTGCTAGGTTGTTTCACTCGTCCATGGGGATATGTGATCGGCACCACTGCTTCCCAGAATGGAAGTTCAGCTTGACGAGACCAGGCATATGTTCTTCTGAGAGAAGAGCCAGGAACGGGCTCCTGATTTATCTTCTGTGAGTATCTCTTGTGGGTTGATTTACAAACGGGTCCGTTATCATAGAGAACAGGAAATCATCAAAGCTCTCCTCTCTCACCACCACACTTGTACCCTACAAACATGCAGACCTAACAAGACACCCTTGAGCTGCCACCATGATGCAAAAGCCATGCTTCTGCCAGTAATTGATGGGTTTGGGGAATTGACCAAATTTGTACACAGGCATAAATCATTTCATTGCACTTCACAGATACTGTGTTTTTTTACAAATTGAAGGTTTGTGGCAACCCTGCATCAAGCAAGTCTACCGACATGATCTTCCAACAACACTTGCTCTTCACATTACTGTATCACATTTTGGTAATTCTCAAAATATTTCAAACTTTTTCATTATTATTATACTTGTTATGGTAATCTGTGATCAGTGATCTTTGATGTAACTACTGAAAAAGAACATGACTTGCTAAAGGCTCAGGTGATGGTTAGCATTTAGCAATAAAGTAGTTTTTAATTAAGGTTTGTACTTCTTTTAGACATAATACCATGGCACACTTAATAGACTACAATATAGTATGACCATAACTTTTATATGCACTGGGAAACCAAAAAATTCATGTGATTTGCATTATTGTGATATTCATTTTATTGCAGTGGTCTGGAACCGAACACACAGTATCACTGAGGTATGCCTGCATTCCCTTTCTTGTAACTCAAATGTTCATGGAGAACGTGGGCCACCTCTGAAAGTCGTGAAACAGCTCCAGATCAGTGGCTCTCTACCCTGGCTGGACATTAGCATCAGAACTTCTTGTACAACTGCCCTGTGATGAGGTCGAGACACAAGAGTTTATAAAAGCTCCCCAGGTGTTCATCTGTGGTTGAGATCCAGAGCCCTAGCTCATGAGACCAGCAGCTTAACTACCAGGGTTTTGCCAGGGAGGAGGGTGGTGTCAGCTTCAGCACTGCAGCTAACTTTTGGGGAGCAGCCATTGGAGGGTGGTGAGAAAACTGCACAGAAGGAAAAGAACAGTGGACTTCAGCAGACAAACACTAACCTAGGGCTTGAAGTGTATGGTACATTCTTATACCAACTCCTTTGCCTCAGAAACTATCTGTGACCCGAGTTCCTTTTACAATACTCTGCAATCCCTGCTCCTGTGATTGGTTTGTTGTCATAATTCCATTCAACAAGCAATAACTGAGCATTTAGAACGTGCATTCATTCTTCTGGCCCAGATACAGAGAAGAATGAGATTTAAAAATAGCAGTTAGAACCTGAGAGCCTAGCAAGGGAAGAAGACGCAAACAGTTCAACGCGATGAGTTACTGGTGAAACAGACATAAGTACGAGTGTGAAATGCGAGTTCTAAGTACAAAGGAGGGAGTGCATTAGATTAACAGTCACTCAGGAGTAAAAGCCAAGGGCCTTACTGTGGCTACCAAGCCCTGGACCAGGCACTTCATTACCTCTTGATCTCACCTCCTACGACACTTCTGTCATTTATCTCAATCCTGCCTCAGAGTCCTCCTCACGGGACAGCCGGGCACACTCCCAACTTAGGGCCTTTGCTCAGGCAGCTCCTCCGCCTTGAACGCTCTCTCCTATTAGCTACGTCGTAATTCCTACACTAACTTCAAGTCTTTTCCAAAATGCTGTCATCGCAAGGAGGCCTATCCTGCTGACCTTACTTACAACTGAGACCCAGCCAGGCCTCACCCCACCTCCGTTTACCCTGCTTCACTGTTTTCATTGCACGCGTCACATTTTAGCATAATACATGGCTTACTAATTATGCTTATTAACTGTCTGACTTCTTGCACCAGGATATAAACTCCACAAGTGCATGAATTGTTTTGCTCACTGATAAAACTCAAGGGCCTAAAACAGAGCCTGGCATAGGTGAAGCACTCAACATCTTATGTGGAACAAATAAATGAAGAGTTTAGCAAAACTGCACCTCACAGCAGTTGGCTTTCTTTTTCTTTCAGTAGAATCTGATTTGCTATTCGGTAGCCAGTGTGCTTCTGGGATGGGGCAGTTAGTAACAGCCCACTGGGTCTACTGTGGAGATGTTCCCCCCACTTCTGTGTGAGCACCGTCAATCATCCATTACTCAATTCACCCGTCAACAAATATTTATTCAGCAACTATTTTATGCTCCATGCTGGGGACCGTGAGCATTCAAAATGCCGACCTTGGGCTTCCCTGGTGGCACAGTGGTTGAGAGTCCGCCTGCCGATGCAGAGGACACAAGTTCGTGCCCCGGTCCAGGAGGATCCCACATGCCGTGGAGCGGCTGGGCCCGTGAGCCATGGCCGCTGAGCCTGCGCATCCGGAGCCTGTGCTCCGCAACGGGAGAGGCCACAACAGTGAGAGGCCTGCGTACCGCAAAAAAAAAAAAAAAAAAAAAAAAAGCCGACCTCGAAGGGCTTAACACCCAGAAAAAGAAATGAGGTCAACACACAAAGAAATGCAATAGGAGGTAGCTGTGCTGAGGCAGAAGAATGCAGAGAGCAATGCGACTGTGGAGTCTTCCGAAGGTACCTGAAGTATTACACCCGGGAAAGAAACTCTAGTCCCTCTAGCCATGGGCAGCTCAGACACATGACAACACTCATCAGCTCATTTACCAAAGGTGGGGTTTCTCATTTTGGCCTCTAATAACCTACTTCCCTTCATGAGACACCTGCCAAGGGAGAGGAGAGATGCCATTAAGCTTTCTAAGCGCACTTGCGCTGACTTTTCTGATAACCTTTACCTACCAAATGAGGTATGAAAACCGCTGAACAATGGATAAGACACTTTTTATTTTCCCTTTTTATTCTCTGACTTTAAGGCATTTGGTCATTCGTTCTAAGCCATATGCAGTACTTTATGTTTCAGGAAAGGCCTGTGTAGCAAAGCCCAGCAACAGTTCAGCAGTTGGCCCACTCTTTTCAAACTCATGCATGTCCTCACTGAAAATGTAAAATAGCTTGGATCAAAAGGCATCATTGGTTGCACACGGAGGTGAGTGAATGATTTGTTCCAGGAATAGAAGCCCTCAGACAAACAGCGCTAATCGCTAATCGGTCTCACCACAGAGCAGGTGGTGACAATAACAGAGTTTATTTTAAAGAAGGGGAAATTAAATAGTGGTTGCAATAGTCCTAGCCACTTTTAATTATTGTGACAGCAAATGATGAACAATTTCCTGTCACTTTCCCTTCTGAAGCAACTATTGATGTGTGCCTTATGGCTGAACTGTGCTGAAAACTCTCTAAGCAGGCGGCTGCCTGATTCAGTGCTTTGTGGGCTCATATTCAGAAAGCCATTTGGCCTGCAAAGTCTCTGAATTATCTGTAAATACAGTGAAAGGAGACAGTGATTGCATGAAGCCAAGGGAATGCTCCTGAATGCCAATAAGGCAAATGTCATGACAGGAACACAAAGCCAGCATTCCCTGTGACCTTTTAGATAGAAACCAATTTACTTTGGTACCATCTCAAACAGAAAATTACGGTGTAATTCCTCATGTCAATACATAATTTATTTTGTAATAAACAACTACCTGCATATTTATACAGCGCCTCTCCCCTCGTTTTTATGATGCTCTCCGGCACTCTCTCCCGGCACACACCTCTGCCACCGAATCATTGCAAAGCTTTCTGTTTTAAGGCTGTTCTCTTCGCTAAGCTTGGTGATGACTGAGGAAAACATTAAAGGATTAAAAGCCACTTTCTATCCCTGCAAAGAAACCTAAGTCATTCATTTTCTTATTTTCAAATTACCTAACATCAGGTTGAAGGATTCGTAAGACCACATCCAAAAAAAAAAAACTCAAGAGATGCAGCATTAAGCCCTAGTCTAAAGTACATTTCCTAATAGAGGAAAGTCTCTGCATTTAAAGCAGCATTACAATCAGGCAGTGAATCAACAAAGGAGAATTATCTTGCCCCAAGCTTCCACCCCTTCAAATGCATCTGCTTCTTTGCAGGAGGTCTGGGGACAAGGGCTGCCTCCCAAAGTCACCTCTTTCTCTGTCCTTATAATGCAAATGGGACGAGTTCTGGAGAAGATGTGCCCTTTCCCCTCCAGGTCAGCACTTTAAATCTCCCCCAGACTGGCAGTGACAGGAGACTCTCCGCAGCTGACAGCTGGTCACTGACCTAGCTGAAAGCAGTTGGTGGTCTTCCCTGAGCCTTGAGCCTCAGGTCACCTCAGCGCTGGCCGAGCTATCACCGCGCACAGTTAGCTTACTCGGCACGTGGGCTCTGTCAAGGACGAGTGAGGCAGGCGGAGTGGGGAGCGGCCGGCGGGCACTGCCAGCGCTCCACCCACACCACCACCCCCGCCCCCCGTACCCACCACTCATTAGTCTGAATCACATTCTTGGATAACTGAAGAGATCTGAAACCTGAGTGGCTGAGGTCCAGCGTCTTTAGCAAATTTCAAAAAATATGAACAATGAAGGCAACTCACAAGACAGAAAAGAAAGAACGATGTATATGCTGCTTAGAAACAGGCTGCTTTTGTATTTTTGGCTTCTAAATACCTGTTTTTAGACCATTTTGGTAGTAATGATCATGAACCTTTGTTTACAACGTGGGGTCCATCCCTGGCTAGCTTCTGTAGCTTAATAACACTAAGAAGTGGCAAAGGTATTAGGAGGCACTACAATCATTCCTTTGGAAATCAGCCACCACGCCACACAATACATACATATGTACACACACACACACACACACACACACACCCCCCAAACCAAACCGAACCAAACAAATGCATTTCTTTGGCTTCACAGGAGAGGCAATAGCTCACAATGTGGAGAAAATAAGGGCTCCGATTCAACTACAACATATTGAGAAACAGAAGTCAATACCCAGAGAAGGTTTTACATCGCACTCGTAGTATTATTAATGAGTTGCTGTATGGAACTACCACAACTGAATGGAGTCCAGGATTCTCTGAGGGCTAATTGGCTTCATTCCTCTAGCATGCCAACAGAGTAGTTTCTGTTCTGTTTGGAAGACAGATGCTGGGACCTAGGTCAATGAATCAATAAGAACATATTGGCCATCTAATGGATACCCAGCAAAGACCTTTGCTACATATTTAGAGGAAATATTTTCTGACTACATAGTCACCCCTGTGTCAAGAATGCATTGTTCAAACAGATAGAGAAGACACATTTCTGATATCCAGTGTTCTCAATTTACCCAGAATAGTCGGGGTCTTTGTAATTGTTTTATCAAATAAGAACCAATCGTGACATTTACTTCTTTGAAATTAAATCTTTATAAAGCCCCTGTCAAATTATATGTACAAAATGCTTTTATGCATCTTTTCTTACAGGATTTTGTAAAAAATAAGATTTAGGTGATCATAGTGTAGTACTATTGTTTAAAGGAATAAGTAAAGTTAGCTTTAGAGAGTAATAAGATAAAACCAAATCCTTAAACATCAAAGGTTTCATATTATTTTCAGAGGTTGGATTGGAGGGGAGGCAACAGGCTTTCTTACAGTTATAATATTTGTTGGGTTATTTTTAGAAGAAAAATGGCTGACTATTCTTCATCACTATTGAAGACAGAATTAGACAGAATTGGCTTATGCTAATATATGAGGAATTCAGATACCTAACAGCAATCTGTGTATACGTGACATCAAAGATCACTTGGTTCAATTGTTGAACATATACAAGTGAAGAAGCTGAGGCCCAGAAAGGTTAGGACTAGCACAAAAGTATGCTACCTAAAGAAACATTTATTTATCTCATAGTTTCTGTGAGTCAGGAAGAGGGTCACAACTTGTCTGTGTACCGCTGGCTCAGGGTCTGTCATGAGAATGCACTCTAGCTAAGCTCCCAGCCAGGACGGCAATCTCATTTGAGGACTCAATTGGGCAAGGGGTGTGGGGCGGTCAGCACCACATTGGCTCATGCCATCTGCCTCTACAAGGATTAACTCTTGTGCTGCTGCAGCTGCTGACTTTCAACACCCCGTGAAAGGGGCTCAGGGTGGTGAGCAGAAATGAGGCACTCTGTGCTCTGGGAAAAACTGGGAGAACAGGTCTTCAGATAGTTAGCTATTTTCAGGAGCCGATTTTATAAGCCCAATTCTTGTACCTCCTCAAATCTAGAAAAGCACTAAAATCCTTCATGGTGCCGTCAGCTCCTCGTGACTAGCAGAAACCTTCTGCAAAAGAAGATGTGCTCGATTGCGTGGACTCCCCTTTCACCAACATCACATATAGACTGACCTTCGCCCTGCCTCTTCGGAGCAGTTTCTCAGAGCTATCTGAAATGCTCTCTCCCGAGCTGCAGTCCTCATTTTGCCTCAAATAAAACTAACTTGCAACTCTCACGTTGTGCATTTTTTTTAAGTCGACAGGAGATACAGGAGGGAGGACCAATCCACTCCCAAACTTCACTCATGCGCTCGTTGGCTGGCCTTGATTCCTTGCCACGGGGGCCGCTGTCTCACACAATGGCAGCCGGCTTCCCCCTGAGAAAGTGATCCAAGAGAGGAAAAAGAGTCCCAAAGGAGAGCCAGTCTGGTTATGACCTGATACTAGAAGTGATATTCCTCCACTTTTGCTGTATGCTCTTCACTAGAAGAGAAGCAAGTCACTAGGTCCAGCCCATACTCAAGGGGAAGGGATTATACAAAGGTATGAATATGAGGAAGTGGGGATCACTGGGGGCCGTCTTAGAGGCTGCCTGCCACAGCTACGACCACAGCCAAGTCTCATTTCAAACCCAGTGTTCTTTCTACTACCCTGTGCTGGATTATAACAGATAATTTCCTATTATTAATGGTTACTAAACATTGGATGAGGTATTTTAGAAGACTGGAGGATCTCTGTCTCTGGAAGTCTTTTACAATAGGACATTCTTTCACCTATTTGAGAAGGTTTCATTTTAATTTCTCTGGTAAATAAGTACAGTATATATGGTGTGGTATAGACTGGGGTTTGAGTAGCTAGCCTGCTGAGTAATTCAGTAGATGAGGCAACTAATTTTATTTTCTAGACCTTGTTTCCTTACCACCAAAAGTTGGAAAGGGGACTAAGTTTCTAAGTTCACTTCAAACTACAGCAAGTAAAATGTCTCCAGTTCTATTACAGCTTTAAAACAATGAATCTCATATCTAGTCATCAAGATTGACCCTACATATAAGTAAATTAAATGATTATCCCCAGGATTTGACACAGAGACCCCCCCAAAAAAAATGTTCTACACCAAAATATTTCTCTCTCTGGCTTGAATTTCTACATCACATACTCTTTTCCATTTGTTATTAAAAGCTTCTGCTAAAATGCAAATGTGTTATCTAGAATAACAAATTAAACTATAACCCTGAATTAATATTTAACTGAATTTGTCTCTCCTGTTAACATGTCAGCTGGTAAGAAACCAGAGAATGGGATAAAGAAACAAGTAAGTTTTAATGAAAGTGGGTTTTTTTCCCAAAAGGGTTTTAGGGTTTGAAAAGACAGACTCAGATGAAGCTGTGGGTCAGGGAGTAAGGAGTGGCCAGTATCCTCAACAGCAAAGTATGCAGATGGGCACATGGAATCATGAAGACAAATCTAGAGGAAATAAAACTACCGGTATAGGCAGACTTCGAAGGACACCACATCCCTTTCTACCCTCTCAGTGGAATGTCTTAACACACACTCAGATACCCATTCTCACAACCACCCCTCGGATACTGTCTCCAGCTACAGACCATGGACTCATTTACCGTGCTGCTTACTCTCTATCTATAGGATCCTACCTGTCTATCCTTCTGTCTTTCTTCCTGTTAGATCCTAAGATTGATTCATAAAAGTATTCTCTTGAACTTTTTGCAATCCCCTCAACTCTTCAGCGTCACACTCACAAAAAAAAAAAGAAACTGAATGAATCCAACTGTCTAACTTGTCCACACCTACACCCTTTGCAACTGAATGATGCTAAAGAAGAACAAAAAACTGTATATGTTGTCTTCACTATAAATGACCAAAAGGAACAATCAACCCCACCAAGTCAGCCAGCTTCCTATATCTCTGAACATGCCAAACCACTTCTAGTATCAGGAATTTTGAATATGCAGTTCTCTCTGCCTAGAACTTGCCCACCACTTCTTTTTAACCTTCAAGTTTCAGTTTGAACATCCCTATCTGAAAGAGGGTTTCTCTAACCCTATGTATACACCACCTCCATCTCCCCATTCAGTTAAAATCTTTTACAGCATCTGTTTATTTCCCTCATTGTATTTAATCACAATTAGTAATTATATATCTACTTGTCATCTACTTACCATTTGCCTTCCACTCTAGACTGTAACCTCCATGGGGACCTAGGACGTGATTTGTTAACCATTTATATCATGCACACCAGCTAGGACATAGTAGGTGTTCAGTAAATACTTGTTGAATAAATGAATGAACAAATTAATATAGAGTCTTTCTTTTTTTTTAGCCAGGAGTGACCCTATCTACATATCTGCAGAATTTGTGAAGCTTCTCTCTTTTCAATTGGTTCTTTACTCAGTATTCTTTTAAACACAGAGATTTCTAATGGAAATGCTGGCACGGACTGCTTCAGCAGCATAAATGGCATGAGTAGCTGACATGGACCCTACTGTTGCCACTGGCAACAATTAACTTAGCTATATAAAACTGACACAAGAGCTGCAGCATCCATTCAGTAAAATAACCATTCAGGCTTTCAGCAAACATAATACTGACCTGTGTGACTGTGCTTTTAGTACCTGAGCAAGTGCTGAGCATTGTCTGCTCAAGACAAGGCATTAACACAGCTTCTGACTCCTGTTTCCACTGTTGCTTAAAAGGGTTGCCTAATTAATTGATTTTATTGACTCTCTACCGAGGCACATTTGTTCCTTAGTAAGGTAATGAAAAAAGCAGAGGAGCAACTTTTGTAAAATCCAAGAAAGGGGTTGTGGAGGTCCAGATTTATGCTGCATATCATTGTAAATAAAAGTATAGTTGCCGTGCTTATTGACTGCTTGATGCCAAGAGGTGGACATGAGCATATCTGTAGATCTCTGTGCTCAGAGAAAGGCATTTTATCTGAACCAGCAGAATATCCTCACTCCCTTACAAACTCGTATGCTATTGCTCTCTCCTGACCACACCGGCAGCGTTCACTGTGTAAAAGCAAAGAGCAAATATGGTAAGTGCACTTCTAGGAAGGTAGCGGAGTTTAGGGAATGAAGCAACAAGCTTTGGTATAATCCTCCACAGCTAACAAAAGCTCCCTGATACTTGGCCTCAGCCGATGTTTGCCAAAAAAATTCCTTGTGTACCTTAGGCCTACTTTGTAGATGGGGAAATTGAGTCTCAGAGAGTGATGACCCACTTGATTTTACACAGCTAGGGAGCCCAAGTCAACATTCTCTGAGGCCCAAATCTGTAGTATGGTTAAGTAACGCAGGCAAGAAAGTAGACAGGCTTAAACTAAAGCAATAAACATAGAAATGGAAATAAAGATAAAGGGACAGACTTGAAAGGGATTTACAGAATTGTGACTCATTTAAGGTAGAGTGAGGCAAACTGTTTTCTGATACAGGTAGACAGGCTGCAGTGTCATTCCCCAGAATAGAGGGGAAGGAAGGGCACATTTTTTTTTTTTTTTTTTTTTTTGCGGTACGTGGGCTTCTCACTGTTGTGGCCTCTCCCGTTGCGGAGCACAGGCTCCAGACACGCAGGATGAGCAGCCATGGCTCACGGGCCCAGCCGCTCCGCGGCATGTGGGATCTTCCCGGACCGGAGCATGAACCCGTGTCCCCTGCATCGGCAGGCGGACTCTCAACCACTGCGCCACCAGGGAAGCCCCGGAAGGGCACATTTAAGGCAAGTGGGGAGTAGAGAGGAAAGAGGGAGAGATACAGTGACATGTTTAAGATGGAACATTTGAACGTGGGATGGCTTTGGTATGTGGTATGCACAAGCAGAGTTAGATATAGGAGTCTAGCTCACAAGAAAGGTATCAAGAAGAAGGTCTATGATGTAATCTACTGTCAAGGGTGAAGTAATATTTGCATTGAGAAGTTGCATTGGAATTTGCAAATGGGAGACTACTGGTCACTTTGAAGAAAGGAATTTCACTCACTGAGAGTTACAATCCAGATTGTGGTAAAATAAAGAGGTGGGTACAAGGAGGGCAGACTAATTTCTCAACAGTTTTGCCTACAAAGAGAAAACATACTGAATGTGTAATACCTAGAAAGAAATGTATGGTTAAGATAATGATGATTCATTTTTAAACTATTCATTCTAAAATAAATTAAGACAGCCAAAAGAACTGTAAAAATAGTACAAAGTATCTATCTATATATATATATATATATATATATATATATATCTCCCCAGTCTTCACCCAGATTCTCCAAATGTTAACAAATTTTTATATTTGCTTTATTATGTGGGTATATTTAAGTTTTCTGAACCATGTGAGAGTAAGTTGCAGGCATGATACCCCTTTAACCCCAATATTCTAAATATTTCAATATGTTTACCCCAAAAAATAGCATTTTACTACATAACAATACAATTATCAAAATTAGGACATTAACACTAATACAGCTCAGATGAGAGTGGCATCAGCAAAATGGTGGTATAGGAATTTCTAGCAGGTACTCCTCCAGAAACATCAATTTTAGCAACTATCTATGCACAAAAATACCTTCAAAATAGCCAAGAATTCCAGGTGAGGGATTAAGCACCTGGGTGAAGCACAGAAATAAGAAAAGATGCATTGAAAAGGGTAGGAAACATAGATTCACCCTATCCAATCACCCAGACACTCCATGCAGGCACTCAGGACAAAGAGAGACACCCTCTTCGCAGGAGAAGGAGAATGAAGTGAGTGCCCAACTTTACCATGAGCTTCAGAGCTGGTCCACCCCAGCACCAACCAGACTTCTACATAAACCTTGCAGGCCAGGAGAGAGTGGGGTGATATATTCAAAGTGCTAAAAGAAAAAACTTCCAAACCAGAATACCGCACCTAGCAAAGTTGTCTTTCAGGAATGAAGGAGAGATAAAGACTGTCCCAAACAAACAAAACCTGAGGGGTTTTATCACCACTAGATCTGCCTTACAAGAAATGCTGAAAGAAATTCTTTAACTTGAAATGAAAGGATGCTAATTAGTAGCATGAAAACAATGAAAATAGTTTTTCATTACCATACTGATAAAGGTAAGTATATAGTCAAATTCAGAATACTGTAATACTGTGATATAGTAGTGGTGTGTGAATAACTCTAGTACAAAAGTTTAAAGGACAAAAGTATTAAAAATAACTACAGCTTCAATAATTTGTTAATGCATACACAATATAAAAGAAGTAAATTGTAACATCAAAAACATAAAATGTGGGGAGGGATAGGTAGTAAAAGGGTAGAGTTTTTGTAAGTGATCAAAGTTAATTTGTTATCACCTTTAAAAACACTATTATATCTAAGATGTTTTAAGTAAGTCTCATAGAAACCAAAAAGCAAAAACCTACAGTAGATACACTAAAGACAAAGAGAAGGGAATCAAAGCATACCACTGCAGAAAACCATCAATTCACAAAGAAAGACACCAAAGGAGGAAGAAAAGAACAAGAGAACTACAAACCAGCCAGAAAACAATAAGATGGCACTAGTAAGTCCTTACCTATTAAATAATTACTTTAAATATAAATGGGTTAAATTCTCCAATCAAAAGGCATAGAGTGCCAATGAATTGGACAACCTGAAAGAAATGAATTCCTAGAAACATATCATGTTAAACATGATACACCACATTAATAGAATGAAGGATCAAATTCATATAATCACCTAAATAGATTGACAAAATTGGCAACTGACAAAATTCAACATCCATTCATGACAAAAACTCTCAACAAATTGGGTACAGAAGGAACATACCTCAACATAAGAGAGGCCATATATGACAAACCCACAGCTAACATCATACTCAACAGTGAAAGGTTGAAAGCTTTTCTGCTAAGATCAGGAACAAAAAAATAAGGTGCCCATTCTAACCACATAGCTTTCAACATAGTACTGAAAGTCCTGGCCAGAGAACTTAGGCAAGGAAAAGAAATAAAAGGCAACCAAATCAGAAGGAAAGAAGTAAAATTGTTTGCTGATGATATGATGTTATATATTGAAAATCCTAAAAAAAATGAAAAACAAAACAAAAAACTCTTAGAACAAATAAATGAATTCAGTAAAGTTGCAGGATACAAAATCAACACACAAAAATCATTTGCATCTCTATACACTAACAATAAACTGAGAAAAGAAATAAAGAAAACAATCCTATTTACAATAGCATTAAAAATAACACTTAGGAATAAATTTAACCAAGGCAGTGAAAAATCTCTACACTGAAACTATAAGATGAAAGAAATTGAAGAATACAAAAATAAATTTAAAATATCCCTTACTCATGGATCAGGGGAATTAGTATTGTTAAAATGCCTGTACTATTCAAAGCCTTCTATAGAGTCAATGAAATCCCTATCAAAATTCCATTAGAGGGCTTCCCTGGTGGCGCAGTGGTTGAGAGTCCACCTGCCGATGCAGGGGACTCGGGTTCGTGCCCCAGTCCGGGAAGATCCCACATGCCATGGAGCGGCTGGGCCCGTGAGCCATGGCCGCTGAGCCTGCACGTCCGGAGCCTATTGCTCCGCAACGGGAGAGGCCACAACAGTGAGGGGCCCGCGTACCGTGAAAAAAAAAAAAAAATTCCATTAGCATTTTTCACAGAAATAGGAAAAACAATTCTAAAATTTGTTTTGAATCACAAAAGACCCCACATAACCAAAGCAATCTTGAGAAAAGAAGAACAAAGCCTAAGGAATCACACTTCCTGATTTCAAACTATAGTACAAAGCCATAGTAATCAACGTATATGGTACCAGCATGAAAACAGACACTTAGATCAACGGATAGACTCAAGAGCCCAGAAATAAACCCACACATACAGAGTCAACTAATAATTGAGAAAGGAGCCAAGATACTCAATGAGGAATTGAGTATTCAATAAATGGTGCTGGGAAAACTGGATATTTAAATACAAATAAATGAAATCGGACTCCTATCTTAATACCACTCACAAAAACTAACTCAAAATGGATTAAAGATTTAAATGTAAGACCTAACATTATGAAACTACTAGAAGAAAACATACAGAAAAAGCTCTTTTAATGGCTCTTGGCAATAATTTTTTTGGATATGACACCTAAAACACAACTAACAAGAACAAAAATAAGCAAGTGGGATTATATCAAACTAAAAAGCTTCTGCACAGCAAAGGAAACCATCAACAAATTGAAAAGGCAACCTATGAAACGGGAGAAAATATTTGTAAACTATGTATATTATAAGGGATTAATATCCTAAATATATAAATAACTCATAAAACTCAACAGCAAAAATAAATAAATTAATAATCCAATTTTTCAAATGGGCAAAGGGCCTGAATAGACATTTCTCCAAAAAAGACATAGAAATTGCCAGAAACAATCTAAGTATTCATCAACAGATAAAAGAATAAAGAAAATTGGGATGGAACATTATTCAGCCATAAAAAAAAAGAAATCCTTCATTTTGTGACAACATGGATGAACTTGAGGGCATTGTGATAAGTGAAATAAGTCAGACAAAGACAAATACTGTATGTTTTCATATTTATGTGGAACCTAAAAAAAGCCAAACTCATGGAAATAGAGTGTGGAATGGTGGTTGCCAGTAGCTGGGGGGTGGAAAAAAGAGGGAGATATTGGTCAAAAGGTACAAACCTCCAGCTATAAGATGAATAAATTCTGAGGATCTAATGTACAGCATGGTGACTATAATTAACCATACTATATTATATATTTGAAAGTTGTTAAGAGAGTAGATCAATCTTAAATGTTATTACCACAAAAAAGGGTAATTATATGAGGCAATGGAGGTGTTAACTAATCTTATTGTGGTAATCATTTCACAACATATACATGTATCAAATCATCACATTTTACACCTTAAACATATATATGATATATGTCAATAACACCTCAATAAAGCTGGGAAAGAAACACTAATACAATGCTACTATCTCATCAACAGACCTCACGCAATTTTTTTCTCACTTGTCCCACTAATGTCCTTTTAGCAAAAGAAAAAAAAAAATTTAGTCCAGGCTCCAACCTAGAATCACATCATAAACTTAGTTGTCATGTCTCTTTATTCTCCTTTAATCTAGAAGCTCCACATTCTTTCTCTTTCATGACCTTGATATTTTTGAAGACTAATTTATTTTTGTAGACCGTTCCTTAATTTAGGTTTGTCTAAGATTACCTCACAATTAGATTCATGCTATGCACTTTTTACAGAAAGACCACAAAGCTGAGGTTGTTATCTTCTCATTGCATCGTATTAGGAAGTGCAGGTACCTCTTTGTCCCATTGCTGAGATGTTAACTGCCAATCATTTAATTCAGGTGGTGTTGCCAGTTTTCTTCTCTGTAAAGTTACTAATTATCTCTTTGTAATTAATGTGTCTCATGGAAAAAGTCTTTGAGATGTAAATATCCTGTTAGTACTAAAAATATTCACCCACTAGTTTTTGCCTTCATAGATGATCCTTACCCGAAACGATTAACAGGCGGCTGCCAAACTGTGATTTTTGAATTCAGTTTTGTCTTTTGTTTGTTGGCATGTAAGGAAAACCTTTTTCTCCACTATTTATTCATTTTTTTTCATGTATTTATTTAAATCAGTTTGGACTCATGGGTCTCTTATTTTAATCTACAGGTTACTCTCATTATTTATTTTGATGCTCAGATTTACCCAGATTTGGCCAGTGGGAGCCAAGAGAAAGAAATGTTTCCTAAGGGATCCAGCAGGGAAGAGGTTTGACAAGAGAGGTGAGAAAGGTCACCCCTGATGGGCTGAGGTGCCTAAGAGAATAAAAGGAAATAGTATAAAGAGCACAAGAAGAAGGATGCTTTCAGGAAGAAGGAGAGATAACTCATCCACTGAACTCATAGAAAAGAAGGAAAGAAAGAAGATAGATGGGCAATGGCAGTGCTCAAGTTGAGAAGTTTGCAGTGGCCTCTGCTCTGGGAAGGAGGAGGTGAAATGGTTTGCTAGGAGTGAAGAGGCTGTGGGAGGACATGACATCAAATGAGAAGAGTGACAGTGTTACAGGGAACGGAAAGGAAGATGATTACCAACATAAAAGGAAAGCGATGGTTCTTGCAGAGGTCTTATTGTCCTGACTGTTCCCAATCTGTAGAGTTGTCTAAATCTGTTACATCTGTTTCCTGCACCCCTGCCCCCCACCTCCACACTGCTCAGAGCCAAGTTGTAAAAGCAACTGCAATGATACACAGTTGAAATATTTTAGATGAGTTAAATAGAAGAATGGAGGGGATAAGTAAAAGAGCAAAGTTTTAAAAATAATATAATTATAAGCAATGAGATCATGTCATCTGCTATAGCTAGAGAAGGCAGTAAAAACAAAAGAAGCTGATAATGAAGTAAAATTGAAGGGTCGAAGCCCTAGAAGTTCAAAGAGATTTGAGAAGAGGCAGAGAGGAGGAAAGGAAGTGAGATGGTTGAATGATCGATGTTACGTGCGAAGAATGGGATACTGGAGTTTAAGATAGAGATGTAGCATTTCTAGTTAATGGCAATGTCTTCTCATTTAGTACATGGCATGTCAAGTGTCACACTTGGTCGAGCAAGATGTAACACTTTATTGACCCAGAAGTAGCACCTATTAAACCTCCATCATCCGGAACTCAGCCAACATCCAGAAGGTGAGCAAAAAATGCCTGTGAGCAGCAGTGGAAATGGAAGAGAATTTATGCACCAACCTCATCCCTTTCACCACATCTCAGCTCCTGCTTCCCAAACAGAGAAACTGTTTTCCCAAGGCTGTATTATGTGTTATATGCATTGTCTCACTTCTCAGTCTCTGATTTCCACTTATAACCCACATGAAAGATAGAAAAAGACTGCAAAGTAAATTTAGGAACCCCAAAAGTACACCAACATGGTATGACCTACGGAAGAGGTAAAGATCCCTCATGTGCAGTAATGCCTTAAAGATACTTTTACTAAAGCAAGAATATTAAAACTCATTTCCATTCTATTGGTCCTGAGCCATCTAGAAATGGTTAAACCATGCTGAGTGTACTCAGGTCAACAAACATTAAAAATATGTCCTATATTTCAAAAGATTTCCATATTAAAGAGTAAAACAGAGAAGGTGTTTGGTGCTTTAAAGGAGATAAATTTCAGTGATTTGCGATGGTCACTTCTGGAGAACACTATGAATCTCCTTGAGACCAAACACAAAAACAGGAGGACAGAGTTCAATGTAATGTTTATTGGACATTTTCCATCATGCAGGCGCTAACCCAGGTCCTTGATATGTTTTATTTCTTGTAATTCTTACAACAACATCCTGAGTGCCATAGTTTTCCCAATTTAATGGCTGAGAAACCAAAGTTTTAAAGGGGTTAATCTGCTTGAAAATGACAAAGTCAGGATTCAGACCCAAGCTCCCTGGTTCCAAAAAGCTGTTTCCTTAACGACTATGTTACTGTGACAAACTTCCTGGTCTTTAAAAAGTATCCAACAGAGGCAAATTCCAAGATAAGCAAGAACTTGTACATTTTTCTGTTTGCCCCAAATATATTAACAAAGTTGGTATATACAAATGCAGTCTGAATATTTTACTTAGGGGTAACTGAATCCACAAGATGACAGAAAAAATATGACATTGTTTAGAGCTCTGATATTTTTGAAGTTGCAAACTTTCTATAATTCTTCAGGAAAAACTGTATTAAGAGATGATATATATCATAATCATCAATGATATAAAAGGTATTAGATCAACACCTATTTGCTTGGCAAAAACTAGATTAAGTCCTTGAATGCATTGACCCTAGTTGATCTTAGCTAAAGATGCAGAATCAATAATGGCGTCAAGAAGATTTTTACTATGTCTTTTGGAAACAGACTTACCAAGGCCTTTATAAAAAATGGAATGGAATCAAAATTATAATTCACTGTAGTTTAATATTTTATATCCCTCATACTAATTAAAAGATAAGAAACCATGAATGATTTGGGCTCAAAGAGACAGTTGCTGATCATTTCTTATGCTATATCCATGTTCTGTTTACCAGAATAGCATTTTTGTCCTTTTCTCCTTCACAAAACTATAGAGCCCTATAAAATGGACAGCCACAAAAATTCCTGTGCAGAAACCAGGTATTATTTAGTATCCTCCCTGAAGTTCTTCTAGTTCACCTCATTTTTGTATTGCAACATTTCTAATATTCTCATCCAGGCTTTTGTAATGATCAGTCTAAATTTGCCAAGCTAGAACATAGAGTAGTTTTCAACTATGGAGTAACAGCAATGAACCCAGAAAACTCATTTCTTGTGTGTGCCAAATGTCACAGAATACCTGATGGGTTACTGGATTATATGCTGAGAGGAAGGGAGGGAGAGAGGGAGAGAAAATGGATATCATACTACCCAGACCCAAAAGTCCTTTTGAGGAAGCAGCTTGATAAGGTAAAAAGCCTGGGCTAAAACAAAGGTTCCATTTCCCTGATGCTAGAACAATTCCTTAGTTCAGAACTGTCAACCAAATCAACTGCTGGGGACTGCTTAAGTAAACAGAAAAAGGTAGTGTGTTCGCCACACTTAAACTGATTATTTCGGTATTAAATGAATACAACCATTGGTATTACCTATACATATATTTGATTTTCATTTACAAGGCATTTCAGGGGGTGGGTATGTATGCGTGCACCACATATTTTAATAGATGATCATGGTAATATTTAAAGGTAATTTTCTAAGCCTCAGATTTAATCTTAGCATTTTTAAGGAAATTATAATGACCGATGAAATTTTAAGACCATGAAGCAGTTTGCTGGCTTGTCTATAGGAAGCTGTCTTATAGCAACACCTAGTGGCTCCTTGGACGCTTCAAATAAACTCTGGGATCAAGAAGGAGTAGTTTAAATATGTTCCTTTCCTTTTAAGAAATTTTAAGACGTAGATATGTAGGATAATGTGCACTCTCTGCTTTTTCATGCTTTTTTAAAGTTGTATTTAATTTCCCCTTGGTACAAATTGAACCCCAAATGCTGACTTCTACTAATCTGGTGATTCCATCACATGGTTAAAAAGAGTATATCTGGTTGCAATAACCAAAGAAGGTGTGGATATATTGCAAAAAGACATTATTCTCTAGCTAAAAGTGACTGCACAGAAGGCCACTGGTAAAGAGAGGCTAACTAAAAATTTCAAATAACTTATGTAGCTGCTACAGAAAGATTTAATAAAGTATTTTTAAATCACTGAAAACCATGAGGTTAATTTGAATCTAAATGTTATTATATGAGGATGTAGAAATTACTGGCCTTCTTTCACGTACTTTGCAAGAGGATTCAGAAACAAGCCTTGTAATTCTGTGAAAATCTCTTACTCCTCAGAATTTGGTGGCGAGTTTAAAATCCTTTTTTGTCATGTGTGATATTGAAATCCCTTCACCTCTTCCAGTATTACAATCATAAATGGAGAAATTCTACTGTCATCATTTGCAGTGTCTGTGGAGGTCTGCCAGATCACAATCTTCAAATTGATTCAAGAAATGTTGACATTTATACCATTCCCTGGTCGTGTTATAATCGTTGTCAGCAGCATGAATTTGTGAGGTTTTTATTTTATGTTCTTGTCAAAATCTCTGTCGCAAAAAACAGACCGAAAAAGTTTAACACTTTATGTGCTCCCTGAGAGATGATAATAACCCCGGCTTCTCTGACCTCCTCGTTGTTTCAAAATTTAGTGGCTGGTTCATTCCCCTCACTCCTTTTGCAGCCTCAGCATCCTGAGAAGCCAAATCATCAACCAATCGAAATGCAGAGTATAAAAATGGTTCAGCGCATTCTCTCCTGCTATCAGCCAGGTTTGTAGTGCATCGCTGATCTCTCCATAGGCAGGACGGTTATGTCAGGCACATAATTTAAACCTTTCCTAATGACACATTAAATACAATGCAGAGCAAACAACACTAGCACTTCTGTCAAAAACATTAACATATTCGATGGGCTTCACAATCAAGATACCTGATGTTAAAACCAGAGGTTTCAAAACACAAGTCCAGTTACAAATTGTGTATCCCTAAATTCACTGCCGTGCCCACCATGTGTGGCCCAGCCAAAGGTGTTTTCCATCTTTCTTTGCTTATCTCACAGTCGTTTTATTCAACTACTGCTTACCTGAAATATCAATGCCAGAATCACAGACTTAGTATTTGGACAAATAGAGCAACTACACAGGGACTCAGCTTTCCTTTAGCATGGGCTGCTGGAAGGCACCAATCACCTCAGCAAGGAATTCTTGCTGGAATATTTTATATTTCCCAACAACATAACCCTGCTACCTTTAAATATAGAAAGGGGAAGTTTCTTCACCAAGGCCATTCTTTCATCCAGCACGGCAAGTCAATGCCCTTTACTGCCTACCTAAGTCTATCTCCTTACTCTGATTCAGGGGCATCCTTTTCACAGCATCATAGCCCAATTTCCAGGCTATTCTGTGTCAGTCCATCAAAAAGTCAATTAAAAACAATTTCTGGAAGTATAACAAAAAAATCCAAAAATTTCCACAAATTCTTTTGTTAAGTGGGATGAGTCATTGTTTTAACTATACATAATATCAATCACGGTTGATTACACTGCAGGTGTCATTTGTCCAGCTGCTGCCTATTTGCCTTCTACCGTCTAAGATACATTTGCCCTTATACCAACCTATTTTGGGGTATAATTAGCTGCAATTCAAGTATGAAAGCATTTTGATTGTAATGTAAGTCTAAATGGTAAATAGCGTGTTTCTATCCTTCTTGTGATAGCCTAGAAATAGTACATTTTACCCTAACATTTTCATTTATGCACACCTCAGCATGTGATTTTTAAGTTTAAGAAAATGTTTCGGGCTTCGCTGGTGGCTCAGTGGTTGAGAGTCCGCCTGCCGATGCAGGGGACACGGGTTCGTGCCCTGGTCCAGGAAGATCCCACATGCCGCAGAGCGGCTGGGCCTGTGAGCCATGGCCGAGCCTGCGTGTCCTGAGCCTGTGCTCCGCAACGGGAGAGGCCACAACAGTGAGAGGCCCGCGTACCGCAAAAAAAAAAAAAAAAGTATCAATACAACCATGATGTAATTTCCTTATTTTACAGAAACTACTTAAAAACTCAGTATCAATACTTAGTTATACTACAAGATGATGTTCTAAGATTAATTCCTTCTAGTCTGGAACAATAAGTATATATTGAGAGAACTAAGCCTGTTTAAAAGGTCCAAATGGGCTTAGCGTTCTGCATTTAGAGAAGCCCCAGTAAAATAGCCAAAAGAAACGCCAAATGGTCCTCAAAAACATCTACTGAATTCATACTCTCTAGGCAATGCTTTCTAAAGTGTAGAATTTCATCAGTTCTGAATTGAAAAGATTGATCTGCTTGTCATGTTGAATAGACTCTAAAAGTAGTTTAAGCAACAATTGACCCCGAGCACAGTACCAGCCAAGTCTTCTGGGCATCAGGCTGCAGGCAGCTCCAGATTTCTAAGATAACTGAAATTGTCTCTGCTGTGAAAAACAGCAAGGCAGCTCACAACAGACTGAAATGCTCAAGAGGATTTTCATAATTATGGCGAAGAGAAATGAGGTTTACTGGAAGCTGCATTTACATCAGTATGGCTGTGTCTTTCCTCACAATTCCTTATACTTAAAAAGATCAATTCCATCCACTTTTCATAATTCCATTTGCTTCCTTTTTTTCTCTGAATACTAGCCACTAAATTTAAGTCATATTACAAAAGGCAACTGTGAAAATTTTTCATTAGTGGTCAATCTATTTCCACTACTGACTTGTAATTTTTGTCAAATATTTCATCCTCCACTCATCCAAAGGACGTAGGAATGTGCTGGAATTCACATGCTTTAGCCACTGATGAAATGTCGAGGTCAGATTCAAAGGAGAACAACAGGTATTACAATAATGAGCAAAAATGCATTCTCTAAATGAAGGGGAACGTGCCACGTAAGCTATGCAAGAGATGTGAGCTGAATACTAAGTACACCATCGTGATATGTCAGTAAATGTTATGTTAAAAACATAAACCACACACCGTTACGTTCCTTTATACTAAGAACCTCTCATTCCTCCTTGTCTGTTCTAGGACCAGTTTCTTCATTCTGTTCTTTCAGCCCCTTATGAAGGGACTTACTTGTTCTCCAGCTGAGCTGTTTGGGCGAACAAAGGAAGAGTGGGAGTGATGCAGCCGTTTTGCTGCTGACACACATTGTTGCCAGTCTGCTGACTCACCTTGTTGACGTGCAGCAACATCCGGGCCCACAACTGATTATCTACCTGGGTCCTCCTTCAGCTTCTTTAACTCCTAGGCCAGGTGCCTGGGTTTAACTCTCTGATGAAGGGCCCCAGCTTCTGCAGGACATACTTACCAGTAAAGTCAGAGGCAACAGGAGCAAACACAGTTTGAGTTCATCCTGTGGGGTCCAGCCCGCTGTGACCTTCCCTTCCTAGCTGCCCAGCCTGTGGATGTCAAACCCCAGCATCAGAGGTAAAAACAACAGCCTTACAGAGATCTGTTTCACCAGACCCACGAATTCATAAGCCAGTTCCCTGTAACAAAAACAAAAACAAATTTTTAAATACATATCCATACACATATACAATGTCTATATACATCATACAGATACATACAAACACAGGTATAGATAGATACAGATGATATAGATATAGATTCTGCTTCTGTAGTTAAACCCTGCCTGATACAGAATTCGGTTGGAAAAAAAACAAGTGTTTGAAAAACCTCTTCCAGATAATAAGTATTTGTTGTTGAATATTTTAGTGACAGTTAACTCTTAGAATAACTTTACGTTCAGGTTGCATAGGATTCCTGAGGTTTTCAAGACTGGCTCTTCTCACATTAACTGAGATCCCAGGGGTCATATTATGCCCATGATCCAAGGGCTAGAGCACTAATATTTGAAGATATGTAATTTTTAAAGGAAAAAGAGGCTTTGGAGAATGCCCAAGCACAAAATGCAAATTTCAACTATAAGGACAGTAACTGATCAGGAATGAACGGTGGGCCCACCCTTATGGTACTGGAGATCAGTTTAAGCAAGAAAATTACAGTTGACTGAATCTTCTATTCTGAGCTCTTTTGTTGCCTTATATAGTAATTAGGTTGTAAAAATTAGAAGATGAAGCAAATGTATCAACTTAGTAAAAAGTTACAGAAAGCATACAAAGAGATAAAGCTATATTTTCAACATACTGCTTTGAATATGAATAACTGTTACTCTCCCTACAGAGCACATCAGATCGGTTCATTTATACAAGTACCAGTTAGGGACATCAGCCTGATTTCTATCAAGAGACAATAACTTTCCACTAAATTACAACGATGCTTCGGATCTTACCAGCAGCAACCCAGTCCTTGCTATACCTGTGCTTTTTCTAGGAGTTTATAATTTGATGGTGATACTTATGGCATTTTGTTTCTTAAACTCAGTAGCAATTTTTCTCTGTTTTGTCATTTATTTTCAAAAATTTAATTTGCTCATTTTTAGTTTATACAAGTTAAAAAGAAAACAATTTTATTCAATACGGCTCCAGCCCAGATAAATTCTGTGTAAACAATATTTTGAGAATTTTACTGTTCTGATTAGACCATGCCATAAACTAAATTGAGTCTGGCATATTTCAGGAAGAAAAAATGCCCTCCTCCTCCAATTTAATTTTCCCATTTTTGTTTGGAACACCTCATTGCATCATAGATACAATTCATTTTAGTATGCGTCTAATTCTTAGGCATGAAGCTAGCTGTCTTTTCAAAGATCCTTCCGTCTTATTCCTTATTAGATTATTATACTATCACAAACTCTTTTGGTCATACCACTACAAAATGACTTTCCTCCAATCCACAATGCTGCCGTTATCCTGATTCAAAAGAAAATATGAGGAATTAAAGTTTACTTTTGACTAATGCTCCAACCATCTATCAAGCTTGTCTCCTTTTTGACCGTTTGTATTAGAATTTTACACCAATACGGCTACACGGAGGCTGTTTATTTTATATTCCACTTTCTCCATTAGTCAATTTTATAGTAAATATATCTTTCTGACATTTCTGTAGTAAAGAATGCTCTACCTGGAGAGGTAGTTTATCCAGATTCAAACTAGACCATTGTTTAGTCTTACATGACACAGCCTCTGTATTATTAAATTACAGCATTTTTTTCCCTAACACACTTAGCATTTTTATGCAGCAAAAGTTCAGATTGTTCCTTTTAAGAAAAATAAATTATTCTTCAATGTCAGCCAACAACAAAAGTAAAAATACAGAAATCTATTAAAAGGAAAAAGAAAGAAGTAGTGATATTATTAAAGATAAGAGAAAATGTGAGTCATTTTGATGTGAGGGCATTGGTGTTCAAATATCATAAAACTAGAAACACAGCAAGCATTAGTCTTCAATAGTCTCAAGTTTCTTTCCTCCTACTTTATTTTTAATAATAGTTGGGAAATAAGTTGCTATTTCAGAAGTGTAAGTTAGACGAGCTCAACTTTTCTATTCATGCTGTAAGCCCTATCTCCAGCTAAGGGGGGAAAATATGGATCTCTGTTATTAAAAGGTGGAGTCTTTTTAGTGAGGGTGGGAAATGCCATATGTTCATTGTTTCCTAGCCATTTAGGTTTCAAGTAAATAAAATCCACCTAGAAGTCCAACCAGGAGATGGAATTCTGGGAATTTACCCAGCCTGCTCCACAGAGGTGGTCTAAACAAACCTTCTCTTGAATCTGAGAGGTAGCACCTTCACTGATTCTGGACACCACAGTCTTAGAGTCACTGCAGACTCTTATTAAGATGTGCAATGTGCTTGATTAAATTAGCATATTTATTCTCAAAAACAAAATCCCAACTCTGAGAAACAAAACTAAAACAGTATCAAATAATAATATCCTGCTCACCGGGCACTTTGAAGAGAACAGTAATGTAGAAGACATATTCATTGCCTTCATGCTAAATTTGAGGAAACAGGACATGCACATTTTGCAACTTGGGCTCTCCGAGCAATAGGAACATAGTAGACTTTATTTATATAATTGTTGTAGGAAGAAAGAAAAAGATAATTACTATAGAAGAACAAAGTAGCAATGTGGAAAATAAGCAATGAAGAAATTCAGATACTGGAGAACAAATTGGTTTGGGATCATTAAGAAAGGCTTAATAGCAGTGAAGCTTGAATTTAATCTATAAATGTGGTAAAACTGAGATTATAGAGAGGTATGAACAGGGTTTTCTAGGAATATAGGAATTCTAGGAATATTCCTATATATTCTATAGGAATATAGAAAGACAGAGGTAAAGGCATGGTATAAGGGAGCCCCAAAATTTCAGTGATATAAAACCATCACATTTACTTCCTGATCGTGTAACAGTTCAGTGCAGATATTCCTGTCTGCTGTCTTTCCTCCATATGTGATTCAGGTTACTAGGGTCATTCCATCTTGGAGTCCCACTGTCCCCCAAGGCCTCAGAGTCTTCTCATCCAGTCAACAGAAGGACAGAAAGAGTCCAGGGAAGATACACCCACTTCTCAAGCACCTTGCCTAGAACAAACACACCACTCTTGCTCACACTCTTTTGATAAGTATTAGATAATGACCAAACCTGGATTTAAGCAGACATGGAAAATGTAGCCCCTGCCTCAGCTGTCACTTCTCAGTGAAAACTCCAGGCTTTAAAGGAGGAACATGCATTTTGTTGGACTGCTTTCTATCTCTGTCACACCAAGCCTGCCAAGAAGGTACAGAAGGTAAATGCTCATCTTTATCAGTCACCCAAGTGGGAGAGTTTCTTAAAGGTGCTATAACAGGCTGGAATGTACAGAGCTGGAGAAGATTCTAAGTCAGAGAATGAAATAATCAAAGTAGCATTTAAAAAGAGAAACCAGGCAGCAGTATCCAGCAGGACTGCAAGTAAAATAAGTATTTTCCAGAACAGACAAGAAGGTTGGCATAGGCTACAGAAAAGGCTGGGAAGAATTTGAGATATGGTCCTAAGTAAGAAATGAAGTTGGTGCAGGATTCGAATGAGAATGGGGCTGCGGGGGAGGTGGAGAATGAAAAGAAGATAGCAAAGGAAAGAGGGAAGTAAAAGAAAACGTCAAACGTTCAAACTTACATGATAGTACCCCCAAGTGTTACCAAACCCAGGTTTGGCTGCTCACAGCTCAAAAGCCAATACTCCAGAGACAAATGCCTGTAGGAGCAGAAAGGTTGCTTTTTTTTTTTTTTTTTTAATAGTTTCTACATAATTCACCAACAGTGTTTTTCATGAAGACTCTGAAAGAGCAGGATGATTTTAAAAAGACTTAAAGGAGAAAGACACTTTCAAAAACTTTCAGGTAAAATTAAATGTCATTTCCTAGTGAATTTTAGTTTATTATCAATTTTAGCAAGTCTGATGATCTAAGAGGATTTAAAAAATTTTTTAATTGTAGTATTTTAAAAGTCAGTAGTATTTAAATATTGATGCTTCTCTATTCCTCTGACAAAACCCTATTACCACTTCCAGGATCAAATGCTTTGTATAGTAAGTATAGTATATAGTATAGTATATAGTATATATATAGTATATATATAGTAAGTATAGTAAGATATTGGTATTTCTTATCTCAAATAAGCACTAAGCAAGATAATTTGAATGATAAATATTTATAATCAATAGCAAAATTAAACACTAAACGAATAAAAATACTACTTCTCAAACGAAACTACTCCTCTGTTGGAAAATCAAGGATTTTTTTTTTCATGAATCAAATTTTATTATAAGACCTGATGCTTTTTATTCTGTTTTCTTCCATAGGTCTTGACAACCATGAAACTTTTCATCCTTACCTGCCTTGTGACTGTTGCTCTTGCCAGGTCTGTGAGTACAGTAGGAAATTTAGAAGGTTCTAGATTCTTGCTTGAAATCACCTGGTATCTTGTCAAACACAAGACATTGAGGATAATAATCTTAAAGAATTGGATGGTCTCTAATTAGCTATTGAAGTCTTGATCGTAAAACTATGGTTATCCTTCACATTTTTTTTTTTTTGTGTGTGGTACGCGGGCCTCTCACTGTTGTGGCCTCTCCCGTTGCATAGCACAGGCTCCAGACGCGCAGGCTCAGCGGCCATGGCTCACGGGCCCAGCCGCTCGGCAGCATGTGGGATCTTCCAGGATCGGGGCACGAACCCGTGTCCCCTGCATCGGCAGGCGGACTCTCAACCACTGCACCACCAGGGAAGCCCTATCCTTCACATTTTGATCATTATTATGTAGTTCATTCAAAGCCTTAACTCCAAATAGAATCTCTGACTTGAAATATAAACACCTCACAATAAAAAAATTAAAAGTAAAAAGAAGAAACAAGGGATTGAACAACATAGTAAAGAGCATCAAAAAATGTTATTAGGCTCTTTGCCTGGGTCCATTACAGAATTAGCATATTTGTAAACATATGTGTCCAATATTTTCTTACCAAATATACCATTAAGCCACATATTCCAGTGTATCCTACTTTTGGAGCCTAAGTCATACCCTCATGTGAGATGGCTCATGCCAACCAATATTTCCCAAGATACAGAAAACTGGGCTCATTCTGCTGATTCAGAAATCAAATTGCTTGGTCCCTGTAGACAGTAAAACTAGATAATGTAAAGTAAAATAACCTTTCTTCCCAAAAATAAAAGAAAAAGATTCAGTTACTTATGTGAAGCAAAAAGTTATTGTTCCCTTGTGATGTGTAGCTAGTGAGGGTGAAATAAACGAACAGGAATCACCTGACAGGAAAACAATTTAAATAAGGTAATAGTCAGAAAGGTTGCTTTATTCGGGAGACTGGCAACCTGGGGAGAAGGCAGACTTGTGTCCCAGAACCAACTGTGAAGATTCTCCTCGGCCTCGAAAGTTTTTAAAGGGAAAAAGGGGAAGTGATCTCAGTTAATCACTGAGGTAGGGGGTCAGATTCATCACCATCTCCCATTGCATGCAGACTTGTTGACACCCTGTGATCTTTCTTTAGATGCTATCTTGTTCACAAGGTTACTGAAGGGGAAGCTGGAGAAATGGTCTAGTCATCTGTTAGTTATTCTTCATTTCTACTTCTTTAATCTAAGGAAAGATTCAACAGGTTAGGCGAGGCATTGTGTGATGGCAAGATGCGAAAGGTGTGCTTCGGCCAGAGGCTAGTTAAAATATAGCTTTGCTAAAGTGACAAGACAAAGGGCCTCCTGCAGATGGCTGTCTCCTGCAAAGAGCCACTTACGAATCCCCACTGTCAGACATCATTCCATTTCTATGGGATTGTGGGCAAAGGTCCGTCTTCTGTAACTTCCTCATGCTGACATAGGGCACCGTAGTCTTAAAGTGGAAGATGTCAAACATAGATCTGTAGCCTCTCTTTGCTGACAATTTGAGTTGCCCACTTACATATATGGGCAGAACAAGCTACAATTATTATGATGCCCACAAAGATACAGATTACTATGAGCAATAGTGTTAATCCCATTCTCTTGAGGCCAGTTCTTGGAATCATGCTAGCTGTAGTTTCAGTACTGCTCAAGATGGAGCAGCGTATGTCATGGCTACAGTCTGGTCATCATGCAGTTAGCTTTTCCCCTCTGGTGGCAGTTACACTATCTGTAAAACAACTCAGGAAAGTGCACTGGACACTGAAAGAGTCTGTGACTCTATTGTCCAAATCATTAACTGCTTGAGCCTGCTCTTTTGTGACTCAGGGAGGCCTGGGAGATGTCAGCTCTTCTACAAACAAGAAGCAGGGGACATGGAGATATATATATATATATATACCCACTCTTTTTTAGATTCTTTTCCTATATAGGTCATTACAGAGTATTGAGTAGAGTTCCCTGTGCTATACAGTAGGTTATTATTAGTTATCTATCTTATATATAGTAGTGTGTATAGGAAGTAATTTTAGAGAGAAGATGAGTCCAGGAATATGTTCAACTGCTCCACGGGAGCCTCTACATGCAGCAGTCTAGTTGGTGGTCACCCAGGGCAAGAGGAAGATAAGAAAGGACCAGGAGAAGGGGCCTCGTGTCCTGACCCTCACCAGTGTGCAATTCTTCCTAGACTACTACAGTATCTGACAGAGGCAAATGAACTATTCTGTGACATGGCAAATCCATTCTTTTTGCCCATCTACACAATCGATACCAATCGCCACAGCCACATTGATCTGGCTGCAACTCACCTCAATTCTTAGAAGACTGGAAGGAATGGATTGGCTTGCCATAGGCCAGCCGTTTCACATCCTCAGACATGCCCTATTCCGCCTCAAGTTATTAGGCCAATGCAAGAGGAATTCAAGGTCCCCACCCATCCATTTCTTTTTTAAGTTCCACAGCTGCCTAAGTAATGTTGATGTAAAAATTAAGAATCAATTTCATTCCATTTTTAAAAATCAAACCAATAATACTTGCACATCCTCCACGTGCAAGGCTCAGTCTTAGGTAAAATTTGTTAAATGAAGGATACTCCAATAGGAAGAGAAAAAGCATATCAACACGCAATTACTCTGCAGCTCCATTCAAACCCATTCAGTCCTATTAGAGAGAGGAAAGCCATGTAATGAGTACGTCCTCTATGCTACATACAGCTCTAGTACATTTACGTCACTTGCATCTCAGATTAGACTGGCACAAGCGTTCTACCTCCATTTTAGAGAAGCTTAATAATTTATCCAGGGGACTTCCCTGGTGGTCCAGTGGCTAAGACCCCGAACTCCCAGTGCAGGGGGCTCGGGTTCCATCCCTGATCAGGGAACTAGATGCCACATGCCACAACTAAGTGTTCGCATGCCACAACTGAAGATCCCGCACATAGCAAATAAGATCCTTCATGCTGCAACTAAGACCCGGTGAAGCCAAATAAATAAATATTTTTAAATAATAATAATAATTTATCCAAAGTAATATATACCTAGTAAGTGATAGAGGTGACCATTAAAGCTTTGGTGTGACCCAAAGCTGAGGGCATTTTGACACTACAAAGCCTTTCCTGTGGATCTGATTAGGCCCATTAAAGCAGCCATTTAAAGAGCCAATTCCTGCTGCCATACGACCAAAATTCTCAGACCAAGGTCCTGCACTCCTTTAATTCTGACACAGAGAATCAATTCAATAGTTAAGAACAACAAACTTCTCCCTGGACATGTAATCATACTAAAGTGAAACAATGATTATTTTGAACCCTGAGTATAATGAAGGACAAGAAAGTAAACTCCAGTTTATTACTCCTGGTTCATCAGTTCTGTCTGTGAAGCAGCCTTGAATCTGCCACATGTAGTAAGATGTGTCCTTGACAAAGCAGAAAAATATACAGCCATCTGTCTAGAAAAGCAAATCTGCTATGAGGTCCATGTCACTCTGTGGCCTATAAGGACATTTCTCTGACCTCCTGTGGATAAGCAGGAGTCAGAGAGTCCAGAAGACCCGCGCAGGGTGGTGTCCCAAAGGCCAGGAGAGGACACTGCAATATCCCCAATATCTCCAGCAGTACATGTCTTCCAAATGCAGTTACTTGAGACAAGTACCATATCAGAGCTGGCTAGTCAGTTTGGAATCTGATTGGCCATCCAAACAGGATTAGGCAAAGAGGTTCCAGATCTCAAGTCAATATAGACAGAGATTAAGGAAAAGCTGAAGAGAGAGGAGGTGTGAATCATGGCCGAAGGGCAACAAAGGCTCTGTTGTTTTTATCTGGTGTAATAGCAGAGCCAGAGAGGATTTTTAAAACTGGCCACGGAGCAAAAACATATTTACCTTGCAGGCTGAAATATCCACAAGCTGTGAAAGATCAAGGAAAATAAAAAGAATATCATGATTGCAAGGGCATCACAGAGAGAAGCATCATTTCAGAATCACCCCTGAAACAAATAATAGAATGAGCTCCATCAGCTTCTCTCTAAGCCTTTGTAATTCTCCCTCCCCCAGCACATACTCTGGGTCAAGTAGCAGATCATTTCTTTTCTGAAATTCACTAGAATGTGTGCCCTTTCTTTGTATTACATTTCCTCAACACCATAAAATAAACTGTACTATGGAGTGTTTTAATTTCTTATCGTCTTTGAAAAATCATGCTAATAAGACATTTAGTGAAAAGAGTAGTTGCCCAGTAAGTGGCAATAATCTTTTATGAGTCCTGCTGTGAAAACTATGAACGAATATGTTGACCTTGAAAGTTGCAGTCTTACTGTGAGCACAAGAACAATGACACAAATATTCATTTAGATGAATGCTTACCATGCTTGACCTTATCATTTTGAGCTCCCCACATTTCAATTTTCCTAGTTATGCTCAGAAACTATGGTTTGTGATGGAAAGCAAGAGAAGGATACTGTTGCCATGGTAGCAAAAACATTTTTTTCTCCCTCAAAAATAGTATGTCAGAAACCAGTGGAAAAAAAATAATGCTAACCGCACTTGCAGAAAAAATTAAATTTAAATACAAGTTCTTGCAATTTTATCAAGTTCTGTTTATATATCTTTCCATCTTAATATGCAAGGATGCCTTACAAGGGGTTCACTAGTTAAAGTACAGGTTACTTTTGTCAGTCATGCAGAACACATCATTTAAAATCCACGAAGGAATGAATGAGTCCAGATTTACAACTGTATAAAATGATATTCAAAATAAGTTTTTAAAAACTGCCTTAGCTTAATACTACTAATAAAAAAATGACAAACAAGCAACTACAACCATAACAACAACAAAAACAATGACTGTTATCCTTTTGAATTCCTTTGCCTGTCATTCAAATGAGATATTACCCTTTTCAGGACTGGCTGAATTACTCAGACTAAAGTACCAACCTGTGTTGCTCACGTTCCCTAATGCATTTCATTCTGGTGATATTACTTTTGCAGCTACTACATCGGCTTCCTGCAAAATAAAATCCCCCAAATTTTCCTGCATTCATAGAGCTGTTGACATTTTAAAATAAGAGAACCCAACACTAATGCTGCTGTCTTAATTCTGCGAATAACTTTCCCGCCAAATTCACACACAAGCCATCTGTTAGAATAACAGTCACCTCTCCAGCTGTTGTTATAGCTCCTGCATTTCCCATCCTCAGCGTATTTTCTCTTTTATGTACTAAGATGAATGTCAGTGTCAGGTCTTTAGAGGAGCAGTTGATCTTTTTACTGCACATTTGAAAACATGTTCTTACTTCTTGTTTCCACTCCATGACAGAAATTCTAATTCACAAATGTTTGTTTTTCACATAGATGCCCTTGAGAAAATCAGCCCAATATGTGTTCTAATGTAATCACCACCTGTAAATTATCATATGTAAAGGTACTTAAAATATTCTTAATTGTATTATGTATTCTTCTTACTACGTTCATTTTACTGATGTATTTATTAAGATTTATTTAGAAACTAGTCTATTCCCAGTCTTTATCCCAAAGTCAGTTTATTCTGTGAGACATAGTTCCCAAATAAACATCTTCTACTGAGCAAAGAATGAACAAGCTGTTTACTGTATTACAGGGACCAATTATATTACTCTTTCCTGGAAGAAATAAAAAGCACAGTCATTACAGCTCAGTTTGGCTGTGGGGAAGACTTTCTGTCTGGTCAGTGTTTTTCTTCAACACCAACACAGGGCATCACTGTCTTTCCCTTTGTGATTATAATCAAGTGGGTTTAGAAGTACGAGAAAACAGAATGATCTTTGCAGAACAGTCTTATTAGGTCTACCCCAAACCCCTATAGCCCTACAGCCTCCCACCAATCAAAAAATAATAATAAAGCAATAGTTTGGTTCTCTGAGGAACAGTCACAGTAAAAGGAGGTCTGTTTACTTGAGCTTAGCTGGAACTAGTGGCAATGAGGTGAAATCAAGGGTGGCAGATTCCTAAAGCAGGAAGGCTTCCTAGCAGTAATACAGACTGTGTCTCTAGAGAGTGTCTTTTGAAAGTCATTTTCTGCTTTCCCCCATCTTTATGATGTATAAATTCATTGTTGGTAATTGTACTTTGGAAGTGTGATTTAAAGACTGCTTCAGCCGGGGCCTAGAAGCAGCATAGGCTCCAAGCACATTCCATCTCTGGCCTCATCTGTGAATGCTGTCAATAGATACACCAAAAATGAGGCAAATGGTTAGAAACAACGGGCTACTATATCCTTCTGCTATTAGCCTCTACCCAGGCCTCACATCGATTATTTTTAATATCGCATAGAGACCCACCTCCTAGAGAAATGGAAATAAAAACAAACAAATGGGACCTAATGAAACTTAAAAGCTTTTGCACAGCAAAGGAAATCATAAAGAACATGAAAAGACAACCCTCAGAAAGGGAGAAAATATTTGCAAATGAAGCAACTGACAGAGGATTAACCTCCAAAATTTACAAGCAGCTCATGCAGCTCAATATCAAGAAAACAAACAACCCGATCCAAAAATGGGCAGAAGACCTAAATAGACGTTTCTCCAAAGAATATATACAGACTGCCAACAAATACATGAAAGAATGCTCAACATCATTAATCATTAGAGAAATGCAAATCAAAACTACAATGAGGTATCACCTCACACCAGTCAGAATGGCCATCATCAAAAAATCTAGAAACAATAAATGCTGGAGAGGGTGTGGAGAAAAGGGAACACTCTTGCACTGTTGGTGGGAATGTAAATTGATACAGCCACTATGGAGAACAGTTGGAGGTTCCCTAAAAAAAAAACTAAAAATAAAACTACCATTACGACCCAGCAATCCCACTACTGGGCCTATACCCTGAGAAAACCGTAATTCAAAAAGAGTCATGTAGCACAATGTTCATTGCAGCTCTATTTACAATAGCCAGGATATGGAAGCAACCTAAGTGTCCACTGACAGATGAATGGATAAAGAAGATGTGGCACATATATACAATGGAATATTACTCAGCCAAAAAGAAACAAAATTGAGTTATTTGTAGTGAGGTGGATGGACCTAGAGTCTGTCATACAGAGTGAAGTAAGTCAGAAAGAGAAAAACAAATACCATATGGTAACACATATATATGGAATCTAAAACAAAAACAAAAACAAAAAAACACAAAAATGGTTATGAAGAACCTAGGGGAAGGCCAGGAATAAAGACGCAGACATAGAGAATGGACTTGAGGACACAGGGAGGGGGAAGGGCAAGCTGGGATGAAGTGAGAGAATGGCATGGACTTATATATACTACCAAATGTAAAATAGATAGCTAGTGGGAAGCAGCCACATAGCACAGGGAGATCAGCTCAGTGCTTTGTGACCACCTAAAGGGGTGGGATAAGGAGGGTGGGAGGGAGAGGCAAGAGAGAGAAGATATGGGGATATATGTATATGTATACCTGATTCACTTTGTTATACAGCAGAAACTAACACACCATTGTAAAGCAATTATATTCCAATAAGATGTTAAAAAAAAAAAAAAGAAAGGGCTTCCCTGGTGGCGCAGTGGTTGAGAGACTACCTGCCGATACGGGGGACACGGGTTCGTGCCCCGGTCCGGGAAGATCCCACATGCCGCGGAGCGGCTGGGCCTGTGAGCCATGGCCGCTGAGCCTGCGCGTCCAGAGCCTGTGCTCCGCAACGGGAGAGGCCACAACAGTGAAAGGCCCGCGTACTGCAAAAAAACAAAACAAAAAAAAGATTTGAAACAAGTAAGGCAAAATAGTAAGATTTAATAAAGCTGGTGTTTGGGCAATGAAAAAATAACATGGTAAATTACAAAAAAGAATTTTTGAATGTTAAAAAAGTAAAATAAAATAAATGCCTACATGATTAAACTATATATATATATCTCATAGAGACTACATTGAAGTGAACTGGGTACCAGTTGCTGTTAAGGTACCTTAAATATGAAGCATTCTTTCTGCAGGAATTCTAGACAGTGAAAATAAATTATGAAGGATTAAAAGTGCTCAAAAAATCAGTCACGTATAAGATAACTATATGATGTCGTCTGAAACCAAAAGAGCATGTATTCTCACCATGACCAACTTGCCAAATCTCACCATAACCAAACTATACCTGCTTCTATATTAAACTATGATAATACTGGGTCAATTTAGTTTTGAAAATAACCATTTTGCCAAGTGCTCAGAGTGAGTTAGACATTCATGTCACGAGCAAAACAGATGAGACTAAATAAAGCAGGACTCAGGGCTAAGATGATTCAAATGTCCAATCAGGCAACTCTCTCCACAATGCCTTCCCATACTTCATTTTTAGGTTTCAGCAAAAATATGAAGATGATAGGATACAAGCTAACCAGTTTACAGCCATATAGAGAACAACCAGCAAATCAACAGGTAGGAATGTGGCCATGTGTAAAGCAGCAAAGAGAACTGGTACCAATGTCATCTTGCCAAGGCTGACCTGGGTCCCGTGGTTCTCATCCTCCCCTCTTGCCACCAAGCTATCTGATGCTGCTCTTTCTCTTGTCTTCTCATCTAGTTGCTTCTTCTTTGTCTAACTTTGCCTCTCCTCATGAAAAATATCATATTTTTACCTACATTGTAGAAAAACATTTTTTACTCAACTTTCTTAAAAAGTGGTTTTCTTTATCCCAATCCCATTTGCTCACCTCCCATTTACTCCTCAAATTTCTGAAATTGGCTTCTTCCTTGCCCCCAACACCTCTCAGAAACTGCTATCCATGTATCAATATCCAAATCCAGTGACCTCTTTTTTTTTTTGCAGTTCACGGGCCTCTCACTGTTGTGGCCTCTCCCCTTGCGGAGCACAGGCTCCGGACGTGCAGGCTCAGCAGCCATGGCTCACGGGCCCAGCCACTCCGCAGCATGTGGGATCTTCCCGGACCGGGGCATGAACCCATGTCCCCTGCATCGGCAGGTGGACTCTCACCACTGTGCCACCAGGGAAGCCCCAGTGACCTCTTTTTGAATGTCTCACTGGACCTCTAGGTAGAATCTTACATTTCTTTTCTGGAAACTCTATTCTTTAACTTCTATAATATTCCAAACTTTGTCTTCCTGCTTCTCTGAATGTCTCTTCTCAATGTGAATTCCTTAAATATCAGTATTCCTTGAATACCACCTTTAACCCTCTTTTCTCCTCACTTTATACTGTTTCCTAATGGAGAATCATCTGCTCCCATGGCTTCAACCATTCCTGATGACTTCCGGGTCAGTGTCTCTATCTATAGCCTGAGTTTCTAACATATATACAAAAACTACTGAATCCGTGGTAATAGCCACATGAGTGTCATGCAAATACTTTGAACTTAGTATGTCCCAACTAAACTCATTATTTTGCTACCCAAATTTGCTTGTCATCACCATTCAGCTGCCAAACTAGAACTCTCAGAGTAACCCTTAACTCTTTCTTCCATCAATTTATATATCCAATTAATATCCAGTTACAGAAACTAGGAGTAAGCATTTAGAAACTTACATAGTAATCTGACACTGCTGCAGCACCCAGCATTTTGTTTTTCTACGAATTCATTTTATTATATTTTTTAGTGATCTACCTAAGTTATAAATTTTTTAAAAATGAAGAAACTGGCACGTCAGCATAGATCATTTAAAAAGCACTGATGTAAACCATTTAGACCATCTTAACCTGCTGTCCTTGAGACTGCCCATGGAAACAATGGACTCTCTCTCCAGAAAATAGTTTCTATCCCATTACAATATGAAATTCTGCATATGATATAGATGGTTCATGGATTCTCTAAAACCCATTTATAGCCCAAATTCAGAACCCTTAATCCAAGTGGACAAAGTCTGGAACTTCCTTGTCAATAGCCTCCTCTGTTTGTTTATTTATTGTGGTAAACGTTCCAGGTGAGCATTAAAGTCCTGGAACTCGTAGCAAGAATTCAGCACACGTACAATTACTGAGCTCAGAACCAAAGACTGGGCCTATTGACCAAGCGCTTCCAATACCTTATGTGAGTTTTAATAGTTTCTTCAGGTGGAATAGAACAGTTAACTAGTAAATAATAGAAGAGTTATGCCATAACCTTACTATTCCTTATGTGGATAATAAAATTTTGAGACTCAGACCCACAGTTTATAGAAGAGCCGACATAAAGACATAATGAGTCTATAACACTAGGGAACTAGGGAAACAAATTTCACAAGTAGGAAGTAGTAGAACAAGGTCTATTCCACTCTATGGCATATAAAACAGATCATTTGTCTGTTTCTCTATATATACCTGCCCTCACTCCAAATGAGGATTTCATGTACCTCACAGAGACATATAGAATCCAATATGTTTTTTAAAAGAATTAAGTATTTTGTTTAAACCAGAATGAATGGAAAATAAAGCTGAAAAGAACATGTGCTCTATAAAGGCGGGGGCCACACCCACCCTGTCCTCCACTGTAAACCAGCACATATCATGTTGCAAATGGTAGATGCTCAAGATAAAGGCAAGGATGGCATCAGTACACAGATGGCATATGTGACTGATGGAAGGCTGAAGCTCCTTGACTTTCTCTGCCACCAAAGCAAAGAGATAATCATATCTAAGATTTACTTTGTCCATAGATAGGAACTTCCAGGTACTCAGGGGGGTCACTGCTTTTAGGAGAATAGCAGATCACCCTAAAGGAGGCACTGCATCCTGTGACAGTTAAGCTCCCTATGATCAAGAAACATGATATCCAGTCCAGACAATTGCTTCTTACCCTGCCCCTCAGGGCAAGCTGAGTATATAAGACAAAAGCACAGTTCAGTAAACCTGATTCCAGAGGGACCAAAGAAATGCCCCTTGATGGTTTGGTTTAATCCAGATATGAAATTTGGACATCTAGTGCAGGGGTTCACAAACGAAGGCCCACCAACTATTTTTGGAAAGAAATTCTTGGAGCATAGCCATACCCATTTGTTTACATATCATCTGTGGTTGCTTTCAAGAGGTGAGCAGAGTTGAGTAGTTGCAACAGAGACTATCTGGCCCACAAAATCTAAAATATTTACTCTCTGGCTGTTTTCAGAAAAAGTTTGCCAGTCTTTGGAATCTATAGACCGCTATCTTTAGCTCTCTAAAACTGAGTTTAAGAAGCACAGAGTTCAGTCAGATATTCAGGAAGGATCTGCGATACAGATACGTTATCAGTTTAGGGCAGATCTATGCAGTTTGATAACAGCTGTGTGGAAAGATAGTGCTGACAGCCTCTGCCTCAGCCCAGCCTCTGGATGTTCATCCTTTCACTCTGAGTACATCCCCTGAATAAACTCATAGTTAAAAAGCACTATATAGGTGGTTAACTTGCCCAGTTAAGTCTAGCCCACATTTCTCTCTTCCACTCCAGAATTAAACCCAAGTCACCAAAGGACCTGAAGATGTAAAATAAAAGACTTTGCAGAGAAATGGTATGCAAGTCACAGAAGAATGTAAACAGTTCTGACAAGAAGAACTTGAGGTGATTAATTAGATGTGTCACTAGAGCTCTAGATTTACTCAACAGTGGTTGAACTTCATAGAGTTAAGGTAAACACAAACAAAGCCTTAAATTGTTGACATTTTTGTAACAGTCTGCATGAGTTGGGGTAACACAGAAACCCAAACATCTCATCAGCTCAACATAAGAGAAGTTTATTTCTCACCTACGGTCCAATACAGACGTTCTTGGTCAGTAAGCAGCATTTCTCCCTGTAGTGATTTAGGGGCCAGGCTCCTTCCATGAGCACAGAGGTGCATGCATGAGAGTTTCCCTGGGTCAGGACTGGAAATGGCCCACATCACTTACATACATGGCCACACCTAACTGCAAAGGACTCTGGGAAATGCAGCCTAGCTCTGAACCCAGACTATAAATAGTTAGCCAAGCTCTTCCATAACCATTGTCAAAATGTGAAACCTAATTCAAATTCGCTCTGCTGATCTGAAAGATGCAAGCAGTTTTCCAGGGATTAAATCAAGAAACATCTCTGGAAATCATACAACAATCATTAGATATGCAGGGAGGAAGCTTTACTGACTCTAGACATTTCAACCAGAACTGTTGCCATGTGTATGCTGACTCCATCTCCCAATTGGGCAGCTCAGAATATGCTCTTAGCTGTCTTCTTTCATATTTTATACCTGACATTATATTTAGCTGCACAATTTATCTCTTGAGCAAATTCTAGCAATACCGTTAGATATGCCACTAGTGAATCAAGTGAAAAACTATGATCCCTAACAGTTAAGCCCTGAGGTCACTGCAACTATCTCTTTTCTGCTGTCCAATACTCACAGACCCTGCCAGCTTAATAAAGATGCTCTTTACTCTGGCTCTTGTGCTCTTCATAATTAACAGATGTTTAATGCCACAACAAGGTTCTAAGCTGATTACCATTACCGCAGCCTTATCTTCTAGTGTCAGGATATCTGTTTAGTTCAGCTAAACAGAATGCTTAGACTCCTCTGATAGACCAGGGTCAGGCCTGCTATAGGCCCAAAGATGTAGCAGGAAGCAGAACACAAAAGTACATCACTGTAGCACAGCCAGGATTCCTTTATATGGTGTTGGGTAGCCCGTAGCACACTGACGTGAGACCTCCACCAGCCCAACAGCATAAAAAGTAAGTACACTGCTCTGTCCTTCTCTGGCCTGGAAGATTTCTCTTTCCATGATGACTCCATTGGCCACTGAATTAAAGACTCACCTCCAAAAGGAAATGAGGAATCATCTGGGACCTGGGTCCACTCATTTACCTGTATCCTGATCTCATATATCCTCTGCTTATTTGCTATTTCAATAAAAACCCAGAGTGAAGATCATTTAAACTAAGCGTACTTTATTATTCTCATCAACCTTGTAAACCAGTGCTAACTTTTTGAGTCTGGTCTAGCTCAGGTTCCTTATATACTTAACTCTAACTCCTCTTACAAGCTCTTGACACTTCTCACCACCATGTGCTAGATATTTTCCACTGGGATGTCCCACAACAATCACCCTCAACTTGACAACTTCTGCTCCGTGTTACTCCCTATTAGAACTTAATTTAATTATACTATCATTTTTGTAGTTGCCTGGCCTTGGAATAAGAGTCATGTTTTACTCTTCCCTGCCTTCCTTGGTCCTCTTACATTCTAGCAGCCACCAAGGCTATACTATACCCTTTTCTCAGTCAGGGTGCTACACTGCAATGGCTGAAATAACTCTGATTCATTCAAGTAGAATCAGAGTTCATTCAGTGATGTTGGGGACTTCACGGAATGCCCAGAATGACCAGAGAATGAAAGCAGGGAACCAGAACAATGCCCCAAACTGTGCTGTAGCACCTATCCTAGTAGGATGCAATCGCCACCATCTCGGGTAACCGTAACAACAGCTCACGTGACAGACACCAAGAATGCTGGGCCTGGATGCTGTTTGCAAGAACTGTTACTTCTGTCTGATGTCCCTGGGAAATGGGCACACGTCACCACCACCCTTACCAGAATGGCTTCTGCACTGTCCTCATCTCTTCATATCACTAATGTTCAGTTTAATGCCTTGGGTGGGTGGGTGGATCTGATTGATTGAGCTCTAGTTCCACGAGGAACCCCAAGGAACATTGGAAACATAAGAAAGGTTCAGATGCTGGATGTTTGAGGCAGGTACTAGGTTTTCAGTGCCCATTCTCACCCCCTGTTGTCTTCTAAATCTCACTTTCTTAGAAACTCTTACAGCAACTCCGTTCTGACTGATAAAACAGAAGCAGTGCTGTCTCTTTTGCTTTATTCTTTTTATTCGAATGTGAAGCTGGTTCTTTGTAGGGCATTGGTCACACGTGGGGCATTCACAGCCATCTCAGGTCCAAATAACACAGAATCTGGTAAATGAAAGTGAGAATTATGAAATCAGCTCACTGAGGACGGGGAAGCTGCTAGCCTTTAAAAGGCACTGGTAAGACATTTGGTCACACTAGTCACCTGCTGGATGCAGAATGCGGAGCAGGCAGTACCTAAAACAGTGTTAGAAGATATGCAGGGAAATTCTCCATAAAGTTGGCATCTGCTGACCATGTCCTAAAAGAGAGGGATGAACCAGTGTAGAGGTAGCAGTCTGCAAACAGAGACAGGGGGAAATACCACTTTGCTAAAGGAGGGGCTTTCTGTCTGAAGCCCGCAGTCTAGCTTCGTTAAGGGCCTCACGATGCTGAGTCCTGCGTGTTTGAAAAAGCCCCATCTGCTGCACCCTGACCTGTAATTTTTATTAGCAATGGCTGGAAGGGGCAGGTCTTAGCATTCGATAGGTCTGCGGCCCCAAAGCATTTTCTAGCATTGGAAAAGATAGTAGAACTGGAAAGGAGAAGGACTCTGCTTCCTTGATCGTACTGCTGAAGTCTGCACTCCAGACTTCCAGGCTTCTTACTCTATTTGGCTGAGGTTACTCTTTTATAGTCGATAATCCTATTGACACAGGGCCAATCAGAATGACAAATGGATATAAACCATATTGTGAACTAACCCTCCCACACTACAGTCCATTCTGTTCCAGGTGCTTTGCCCTGAACTCCACATTCCTGCAGTAAGGTGGGCACTAACCTGCCAATTCTCCTTTGGCTTCATAAACTACACTGCATTTGTAGCTGTAGCAGATCCTCAGCCGCCTAGTGCAATGCCTGACATACAATGGTTGATCCATACGTATTTGTTGGAACATGAATAAATGGAAACCACAGTGGCCAAGGAATCAGAAAATTATGCATCAGCCCCCATCTGGCAGGTTCAACAGCATGAACTTAAACAACTCTGGTAATATTTCTGGATTCTGGGATACTTTAGTCCGGAAGAATAATCTATTTATTGCCTACTGATAGAGGGTATATGTGAAAGTCCTTTCAAAATTATAAAACATTATAAAGAGTATTATTTTGGTTATCATTATTAAAAAATTGCAGAGAGAACCAAATTAGGTTGACCCATAAAATAACGTTAACGTAGAAGACATTACCACCTATACTACTCCACTATCAGGTACAATATTTGGAAAGCGTATTGAAAGATGCTAGAAACATAATCACCATTTAATTTTCAACGTTAGGCCAGGACCAGAAGATAGCAGTTCACAAGCCAGAAATAACTATCTGCTGCTTATTGTGTCATAACATAATATTTACTCTGTAATTACCTGGTCAATATTTACTTGGTGAATACATAGCTTTTCACATGGTTGCTTGAATCCAATAAAATAAAGGAACAGCAGTTATCTTGATTTTCCTGGGGGATACACTGGACAAAGAGAAACCTTTTTGAAGGTCTTCCTTATTGGCTTATTTAGCCCTGAAAATTGTTAACATTTTAAAACCATAAGGAGCTTTTGTGGCATAAGCTTGCATTTGTGAACTTCAAATTTCAAAATCAATCCCCAGCAGAAAAAGCCTACCCTTTTGTCTGAAATCCCCTCCTACCTGCCTGCACTCCCAATATGCAGGGCAGTGTTTTTCAAGACAAATAACATTGCTTGCCTTTTGAAACTTGTCACATAATGTGATTGAAGATAAAGACCAAAGTATGTGAGGCTGCTTCCAAATCCCAAATCCCCCAAATTCTGAAAAGACGACTAATGCGGATTTGTGGTTCTCCGAAACTGCCTTGCAGATTGCAGGGAAAGATGCTCCAAAATCTCCTGTGTTTTTATTTTTTCAGCTTTGCATTGTAAAACGTCCCTTGGGAATTCACTGGAGGTTTACTAAGGTATGTTGGGACCATTGTTTATTTTCAGAAGATGAAAGGGTCTACCTAGTGAGAAAACCAAGTTGCTTCATAAAATCACCTCAGGATCCAAACTATCTTCATCTGAAATGTGCCACTATTCCAGACTGTGGCAGATTTATTGTTCTGCAGGTACAGTGAAATTGACTTGTCTTGTATTTAGGAAGCCATCTGCTCCACTTAAGGCACTTTAAGAATTCGAGAACTAAGGCAACTAAATTTGGATAAACAAAACTGAAAGAAATCTATTTGAGGGAGAGGAGTTCAGACAAGAAGGAAAAAGAATACTATAAAGCTTCAAAGCGCATGAAAAAACCCAGCTTCTCTGCTCAGCAGACTTGAACATGAAGGGGGAAAAAAGATGTTAACTGAGTTTAATTTGGAATCCTATTGGATATTGCTATACTTAATGAATCTACATATTTCATGATCACCCTAATTGTTTCTATTTCTGAGATGGGCAGAGTGAAACAAATAATGGTTGAAAAATACAACCTAATGGCATGTATGATACCATTGTTATTGTTGAAATAAGATCAAATAACACATACACCACTCATGGCCAATAATAGCATTTCCTTCATATTTAAAAACAGTGCAAATTGGTATTGGTTTCAGAGATATTTGCATGTTTCAATGATACATATTGAAAATATGTCCCTTAAAAGTTTAAAAAGTTGTTCCTAAACCAATCCCTTATAACAATAAACAGAGCAGAATAAAAGGTACATGGCAGCAATGTACAACTGGAATCTCTCTAGTCCTTTATTACTTATACTCCATATATTTCCAAAAAGGAAATAGGGCCAAGTAAGAAAAGCTGTGTGTGTGTGTGTGTGTGTGTGTGTGTGTGTGTTTGTACATACAGATGCATATGGAGGGGGGAGGGGAACGGAAGTGTTGGAAGAGTGTGTATATTTGTGTCTGTGAACTCAGCACAAGGAAGCAGTCATATTTCTTGCAGAAAGGTAAAAAAAAAGCAGCATAATTATTTTGAGATTTATTTTATTAATAGCTTTTGTAACATAGAAGTGTGTTAGCAGAGGAATCAATAAGATAATGTGTCAAGCACCTAGCACAGACTCTGGCACATAGAATACTCAATATTTAGTAATTCATTCACTTACTCATTCACAAGGGACTGGGTACTGTCCTGCTAAATGGGAATCTGAAACCTGAATAAATTTGTCACTTATAATTTTTAGGGAAAAAGAAGGAAAATGTTAATGGTTAGACCTCAAATGTAGTTTTACAAAGACCCAGAAGCTTCTATGTATTTTTCAAGCCCATCTTTGATAAAAGTCAAAAACCTAATGTTAAAATTTTGATTCTGTGAAGACATTTCTACACAGAGGTAAAGTATTACAGAACAGACATGGAGGTTTCTAAAACTTGGACTTGACCCAGTCCTAGAACTGAGAGAGTCTCTTCTGGAGGAACAGAAGTTTAGCATGAAGCCACAAAAGAGAGTTCTCAAGATTGATATCCATGGCCTTTTTCTGCAGTTCAGGTACTTTGAGGCTTGTTGATTAAAGTATCAATTTGCTTTAGGTAACAAAAATGGACTGTGATTTGTAGCCCTCCTCTTGACCGGAAATATCTTTCCCACCTAGTTATGAGTCACCTGACACCTGAAATTCTACTCTAAGAGATTTATTACATTGGGATAGAAATGTTCTTCAAGCATCCTTTGTGATGCTTCTATTATCATGCTTCTTATACATGGTTTATTTGTCTTTCTTTAATAGATGTGAGCATGTTTGGCTTCTTACTCCATAACCCCAGAACCCAGCACAGTGCCAAGCATATAAAAAGGACTCAAATGTTTATATAGCAAATGAGTAAATATACAATTTCCAAGGGTGCAGCTCTTCACCAAATGGTAAGATCCACCCATAGATTGCCTGGACAATATGAATGTTGTTTAGACTAACACATCCTTGTCCTCATGGACAGCTATGAACACACTTGCCAGTAGTACCAAACTACCTTCCGGAAGGAGCATTAGATCTGTTCAGGCACTCAAACAAATTTGTCATTAAAGCGCGAGTCTGACAATACAAAGCATGAAAAATACTACCTTTTCCTGGAGAAGTTGAGGGCAGGTATTATCAATCAACTACTTACACTATAAAACAATCATCCCACGACTCACCCTGCACTTTCATAGGCCCCAAGAAGTTTAGCTACCAGATACACCTCTGACCGCTAAATCAATTCACCTGTGAAATGAAATAGTTTGTTCAGTTGACCTTTGCCTTAGACAAGATTAATAAAGAAAGGGCCAAAGAATCTAAAACATATCATCCATCTCCCTGTTTAGTGAAAATTAGGGCATCTAATTATAAGGGAATTTTTTACTCTAGATCCTAAAACCAACTTAAAACAATTCATCAATCAACTAAATTCAACAAAAAATAAATTTTGAGTGCCTACTAAATGCCACAGAAATAAAACAACTAAGAGTCTCCATTTTTAAACAACCTACTAGCACAAAAGAGTTATTTTCCACTGTTGTGAGTAACAATTCAGGAAAACAAAACTTTCCTGGTCTCATATGGAAAATAAAACAAATCCACAAGAAAGAATTAAAAGAGGTAAAAATGTAATAAGTATTAAAAGAGAAGTGTTAACCAAATAGTGCATAAATAATATCTCTTCTCAGTACTTCTTTACATTTTTTTAAAGACATTTAAGGAGAGAAGTAAGAATTATTATTTTTATTAAAAAGAAGATACACGTGCAAATGGTAAAGGCTTAAAACAAAACATAGCCCTGGTGGTCCCACTCCCTAGTCTTACACCACAGGGCAACAACTTCCAATTCTTCGGGCTACATTATAATACTGACCTCCCTATGTCTAAATAATAACATTAAACTGTGTCTGCTTTACCAGGGTTAGGCAACAACTGTTAATCCTCTTCTTGGTAAATGAGGATTGAGCTCTTTGCTCCACTACCCCATTTTCCTTTCCAAATTTTCCCAGCATAGTTATTTCACAACATTTTAAGTTGATCATCAGTGTTCACTGCTAAGCAATATTAGATGTATTATGATTATATTACACTTCATTTCTTGGGCAATTTTGTGTTTTTCTTAACTACAAAATTGTCTTGTTTTTCATTTACTTCAATATCTCTATCTCTAATCCTTCCCAAATATTCAAATTTATCTGCAAAAATGCCTCAATTTTGTTTTCCACATAGTTCTCTGTGTAGTTCATTTGGTCTTTCATACAAGATTGTGGACCCATTCTAGTCTTCTCTCCCACCCTCTACCCAGGTAGTATCTTTCTGTCTCCTGGACTCTATCTTCCTGTTCCAGTCAGCTGTGGTTACTCTCAAAAACTGCTGCATAAGTGTCCCAGGACTTCCTTTTGTCTATTTCTATGATGTTTCCAGTGTATCCTGGATCTCATGTCTTCTTTTTGGGTCTATGACCTCATTTTGGTGGAGAATATCCTCGGTGGCTGAGACAGGGTGCCTCAGAGGCACAGTCTCAGTCCTGGCATGTCTGCGACTGTCTTCATTCTACCCTCACACATAACTGATGGTTTGCTTCCACATAGGATTCAAGGTTCGAAATCATTTTTCCCCAGAATTTTTGGAGGCATTCTCCCATTGTCTTTAACTCCCAGTGAGTAGTTAAGATGCCAAATGCCACTCTCATCTTGAACACTCCTTTTCACTGCAAAACTCCACAAAACACTTGTTCAAGACCACTATTTCTACTTCTTCACTCTCTCTCCTCAACTCATTTCAGTTGGGCTTCCTCTGTCATCACTCCGCTAAACCAGGCCCTGTAATGATCAGAAAGGCCCTTCCCGGGCCATCTGCCATGATCAATTCACGGTCCTCGTCTCAGTGGCATGTGCCTGGTTGAATGCCCTGCCTCCTTCGAACACTCTCTTCCCTGGGCTTCTATAGCGAAACTGCCCTTTACTGACCACCTTACGATCACTGCCACCCCTGCCCCGACTTCTAATTATTGAACTACGGGGGGGTTTGCCCCTCAGCCTCCTTTTCTCTCGTCTGTCTCCTCAGATGATCAATCTCAGTTCCATGGCTGATAAACAACCTCCATATGTTGATGGAGTCTCTGACTTCTCTCATGAGCTGCAAACGCGTATATCCAACTGCCTGCTCAACACCTTCGCTGGTGAGTCTAAGGAGCATCTCAAATTTGACACGTCTAAAGCAGAACTCATGATTTTCTGCCCACATCTGCTCCCTCTGCCAGGCTTCACCATCTAAGTGAATGGCAACTCCATCCACCAAAACCTAGGAATCAGGCCCAAACCTACATGTCAACTCGGACTCTCCTCTTTCCCTTGCACTCGCATCTAGTAAATTAGTAATTCTTGATTGGGCTATTCACAAACTATATCCTAAACCTCACGTCAAAGCTACCAACCCTCAACTGGATACTCCCACAGCCTCCTCTATTTCTTGGGCTCTCTTGCCCTCTAGCTTCAGGGTTGGTCAATGGCAAGCACTGGCAGAAGACTGGAGGGCAGCCCCCTGGAGGGCCTCAGCTTCCAGCAGTGGAAACTCTGCATCCTCACATTGTCCGACCAGGCCTAGGGGTAATAACAGTTTCTTACTGTTGCTAATCTTTGGGTTTCCTTGGCATCCTGTTTGACTTCCCAGCTCTTCTAGCAGCAATGCAACAATCTTCCCAGGTTAAATTCCCTGTATTTGAAAGTCCTGCACTTCTTTCCATTTTCCAAGCTGGATTTCAACTAAAACCAATTCACTTATTATTGGCTTTCCCAAACTGAAAACTAAATGAAATCATGTAACCTACATGAAATCATGTAACCTACATGAAAGCAGGGAATTTGGTGCCCAGAACAGAGCCCAGCCTATTTTGGGTACTCAATAAATATATTTTAAATGAAGAAAATGTTCAAGCACTTAACCATAGCAACAAGTCCTTTGGATTATATACAGTTAAAATATAATAACTATGATAAAACTTAGAGTTTTACTAGGCTCATAAGAAATGTTTAGTTTTATAGACCACCCAGAGTAACTAAAATCATCCAAACCAAAATAAAAAATCAAATTAAAAATAAATAAATAGGGCTTCCCTGGTGGCGCAGTGGTTGAGAGTCCGCCTGCCGATACAGGGGACACGGGTTCGAGCCCCGGTCCGGGAAGATCCCACATGCCGCGGAGCGGCTGGGCCTGTGAGCCATGACCGCTGGGCCTGCGCGTCCGGAGCCTGTGCTCCGCAACGGGAGAGGCCACAACAGTGAGAGGCCCAAGTACTGCATAAATAAATAAATAAATAAATAAATAAATAAATAAATAAATAAATAAAAACAGGCAAAGGGCTCAAATGACCTGAAAATAAAGAAATTACTTTCTGAAGGTCATTTCATTCCATTAATTTGGGTACCAGCTTCAAGTTATTTTTTAAAGTTTATTTTATCTATAAAATACATGCTTTCATTAAATGCATCATTACTTTTATGACCCTTGTAATCAATCTTTTCCCCCTTCTAAACATGATAAACAAATAAAACAGACACAAACATTTATATTGATGAACTTTCAAAAATACATGGGTGATGGCTTACGGGAAAAGGAATTAAAGATAGCTTTATGATAAAATCTACCTTCAGGGCAGAACTTAAATGACTAAGGATTCTGAGAGCATTTCACAGCTCAGAAAATACTCAATCCAAAGTAAAATGGACCCTGAGCAGGGCTTGTATAAAATAAGAACAGATGAGTAATTAAGGCCTACTTTAAGACACTAAACTCTTTTCAAAAAGAAAATTGTGATCAGGGAGCTTTTCTTTCTCTCCAAGTACAGGGATTTTTTAAAGCAGTAACACAGAGATTGCAATTAGAAGGCTAGCTTGTTGCACCTGCCTCATAGGCCGGTTTTGTCTGTCAACACAAAAAGTTTTTTATTTCACTTTGTTCGATTTTTAAATTTGAATTTGACGCCAACATTTACAAATCAGGCAATTTCACATAAACATCTGGAATTCTGATCTCTCTCCAAAATTCCCCCAGCGCCATCATGGGCTGGGGGGTCGATGCCCCTTAGCCAGGAACAGGCTCTCTGGATAGCCCATCACTTCCTCCCGGGTCCGATATTCGCCTATCTTCACTAATTTAAGTCTCCTGTTTGGTCCACTAAGGGTTGGTATTTGCACACACTGCAGGAAAAGATCTCATTTCACTTCCTGCTAATTTGAAATGTCTTACATTTTCAAATCAGGATTACTTCCATTTTTACTTTACAGTAAGGCAGGTCGTAAGATGGAATCCTTGGGTCAGGGACTTAATGGTTGGTGTTTACAAACTCAGATTGAGGAGTCAGGTGAATAAAGGACCTTTTTAGTTTTACCTCTTTCCCCAAACATAAGGCATCCTCTGGCCACCTTGGCATGTGCAGGGGGCCATGGCTGCAGCTCCATGTCTCAGGCAGCAATGAAACCCTTACTCTACACCACCAAGATGTATTCCCTGGATTCTTGGGGTCTTAGCTTTCTGTCTGCTCTAAGGAAGCACATCAGTCTCTGCAGGGCACTACCCAATTAGCTTCTAGAAAAAGACTGTTTTATCAGTGGTATGGATTTTATCCAATTTTCAAAGCAAATATTGAAAATATTAAGTGCTTCTAACACTCTTTATCACCCACTAACTGCCTTTTTTTTTTAAAAAAAGACCATATCATTTTTCTCATATTCAGAAATTTCCTTTTCTGCTGGGAAACATTCACTGATTCCAGTATTCTTTAGGACAAATCCTTGACATCTGAAACAAACCTTCCTCAAAGCTAAAAACTAATTCTCATAACAGCCCCATTTATTTTTGCATTAATTGGTAGGTAGTTGACTTTAAAAATTGGTTTTAACACTACATAGAAATTGAATTTTTTAATGGCTTAATGACATTAAAGCATATAATTCACATCCTCACAAAAGCTTTTGTCTCTTGTGGTCCCATTTTTACCTCCCTTGATTCTACAGTTTTATAATGATAAGCTTTATAAAAATGTCCAGACAGCCGAAGAGATACTTCTGGAATCCATATTTGGGTATATGAAGGAAAAGATGCTGCCAATTAAAAATGCAATAGAGCCCACTATTGTTAATTTATGGCTGTGAAAGACATAACTTTTTCTCATTTTGGTTATTTGATTTGGATAATGATTTGGATAAAAACCCAGTTGCTGTGTGAAATAACTTGATTTTCCCCGTCGATGTGCAATTCTTCTAACACCATCATTTGGCATCCTGACTGATGATTGGATAAATTTGTTCGACTTTTATCATGAATCACTTAAATTACTCCTTTGCATAAAGGTTTAAATTGGCTTTGGAGCAGCCATTAGAGAATTTTTTAAACACCGTTCTGTTTTGCTTTTCATGATATTATCTCGCTTTCTGCACTGGATGTTTTTCTCTCTCTCAAGGTTGTTACTATTCATTGGCCTCCCCCTTTCACATTACTAGAATGCAACAAAACACACCTTCCAAACTGAAGAGGCTGAGGTTAGGGAACAGGGACAGGATAGAAATGGAACTCTCCCATCTTCTTTCCCTGCAAACCTGTGCTATGACATCTCCATCCCTGTGAAACCACCTCCCTCCAGGACCCGGACCATCCCATCTTCTAGGTTTTGGTTCAACAGGCAGGATCAAAAATCAAATGGACTTTTTATAAAATTGTAGCTCCAACAACACCCAAAGCCTACAAATCCATACGCTACGCACCAAAGGAAAACCTGACAATCTGTTTCTAATTTTCCACGAGGAGCCTGGGTCACAGTGTTGGACCAGAAGGAGTAGAGGGCAAGTTCCATTGTCAGAAAGATCTAGAAAACTGCAGGGCCAGATGCTCAGTAGATATATAGCTAGGGCAGAGATCTCTCTCCTCTGGAAACCTGTCTGCCAGAAAGTCCTCACTGGTAGTCACTTCTTTGGTTGAACGACAGAAGCACATGCATTATCTCCAGGAGACTGCTACAAAACAATCATATATTACCTGGAAGGGTAAGAAGAATGGCATCCTGTTAACTGTGTATGAATGGATTGGATGAAAGAGCTGTGCTGTCCAATACTGAGGCCACTAGGCACATATGGCTCTTATGTACTTAAAATGTGGCTGGAACAAACTGAGATGTGCTATAAGTGTAAAAAACACACCAGATTTCAAAGACTTAGTGTGAAAAGAAAAGAGTGAAAAATATCTCATTAATAATATTTATTCTGATTACATATAGAAATGATACTTTGGATATGTGTTTGATAAGATACATTATTAAAATTCCTTTCACCTATTTCTTTTCACTCGTTTAATGTGAATTTTTAACATAAAGATTTTAATTACATAATGCAGCACATTTCTATTAGTGCTATAATAGAATACGAGTGAACTTTTGCCTTATTGTGGTTAATTTTATGTGTCAACTTGACTGGGCTAAGGGGGGCCCAGAGAGCTGGTAAAGTATTATTTCTGGATGTGTCTGTGAGGGCGTTCCTGGAAGAGATTAGCATTTGATGCAGCAGACTGAGTAAAGGAGACCTGCCCTCACCAAGGTAGGTGAGCTTTATCCTATCCACTGGCGGCCCAAACAGAGCAAAAAAAGGTGAAGGGAGGGTGAATTCCCTCTTCTTGAGCTGGGATGTCTCTTTTCCTTCCCTTTTACGTCACAGCTCCTGGTTTTCAGGCTTTCAGCCTTGAACTGAATTACACCACTGGTTTCCTGGCCCTCCAGCTTGCGGATGGGACGTCTCAGCCTCCATAATCTCATGAGTCAGTTCTTATAATACATTTCCTCTATATCTATATCCATAGCTACATCTATAGCATCTATCAAGTTGGTTCTGTTTCTCTGGAGAGCTCTGAATAATACAGTTATACTACATGGAATCTGAGCCTGAGAAAAGATAGTAGATAAGAGGGGAACAGTGAAGAGGTGAGCTTGAGATGGCATCCTGGAAGCAAGAAAAGGTGAGGTCCAGGGGCCAAGGGCAGTCTGGCTGTGCCCTCTAAGTGGTAGAGATCCCTGTGCAAGCAGAGCCCAGAGGGAAGGGAAGGAGGACTTACAGGAACTAGACAACCAATTTGCTGGCTTCATCATTTTGTCTAAGACGGGGCCTTAGGATGTGAGAGTAGGCACCAACTAGATATTCCAACGTGGTAAAATTAGAATACATGTGGTCACTAAAAGCTCTACTTAACTGGGGTGATATCTGCTTAAATGGGGTTAAATGCCTGCTGTTTCTATCATTTTTATATGATTTGGCTTAGCCCATATTAGTTTCAGTCAGGATAAACTGTGAACACAAACTACTCTAAAATCTCAAGGATTTTCAATCTTAAGATTTTCAATCCTAAAATAGCAAATGTTTATTTCTTCCTCAGGTCTACCTGTCCATCATGGCACATGTAGCCCTGCTCCATCACACCTTTACTCCTTCTGCCTGGGATTTTGCCAATCAAGCGTCATGGCAGATGGGGGAGAGGCATGGAGAACCACAGGCTGGCTCTTAAATCTTCTGCTCAGAAGTGCCCCACGGCACCTCTACTGACATTTCCTTGGCCAAATCAAGTCAAATGACCCTAGGGCAATAGGGTAGGAACATAAAATCCTCCTGTAGAAAGAGTTCTGAGGGATAGAAATGGGACTACTTAACAAGGAGTAATACCACTGTGTACAGTACGTAAGCAGTGGGGTCTCATGGAAAAATTGCTGTCCCAAAACGCTTGAACATGCCCCTCTGTGGCAGACGTTTTGTTGCCTTACTAATATGGTGTATTCTCTAAGAGCTGCACCCTCTCCGACATTCATACCCTCCACATCCCTTTCAGATGACTGGACCAGGGATAAGGCCAGAAGCAGAGCTCAGAATTCTTGAATTCCAGTGTAGAGTTCAGGTGGAAGTGGCCATTTTTATCCACATGCACCACAGAGGAAAAGCTGGCAGGTAAAGCAGATGTAGAAAGAGATGCAGATATGAGACCATGAGAGAGACAGAGGGAGAAATAAGATGTGGCCACCCTGGTCCATGAGGGTGTCCACCCACCAGCTCCAGCTCCAGATTCTTAAAGCCTCTCTGTGCCTCGTGACTGAGAGATGCCTCTTACCATACACTTTCTATGGCCGCTTCATTCAAGCTACTTTCTCTTTGGGCAGATTACAGCAATACAGCATGGCGGTTACATCCGGACTTTCGAGGCAAACTGAGTTAAAAGCATGACTCTGCACAGTTATGTGCAACTTTGGGCAAACCACTTTGTCTTGGGCCTCCTCTATAAAATAGGGATAAGATCCATTTGTAATCTGAATGGCATGAGGATTCAATGAGTCAGTATATATCAAAGCAATGATATAAAAATGTCAGTCCTTGTTACTATATTATTATTACAACCAAAAATTTTGAAAGACTTTTTCTGAGCTGCAGTTTCATGATTCTCGGCAGCTACTGCACACAATATCTCTTTCAGGAAAGTTACTGTTGATCGAGTTAATCTGAGGTCTGCAAATGATTAGGTTATGAGGTGCCCCCTTTTCCCCGAATTGACTACTATACATGATCCAGATACACCAAATACTTAATCACCCCAAGTGTTCTCAGCAATGATACATCTGGACAAAGGAAGAGGGGGGAATTATACCCACAAAGCCTGGCCAAAGTGTTCACAGGTTCAGCTGGCAGCTGAAAGAGGATTTAGATAAGCATTCCAAACACACAGAAGCATCCTTATTTATTAGTATTCTTCCAAATTAGCACTCTTGAGATTTGTCAATCAGACATAAGAATTCTTTGTTTTTTCTGCCTTTTAAGAATGTCCCCAGGTTAAATTTATTCCAGGCATCCGTATGCTCAAAACATATGGAAAAGAGAAAAAAAAGGAACATTTTTCCAAGGATTCTTTTTTAATTTATTTCTAAAAGAAGTATTTTCTTGTTATAGGATATTTTTCAATGTTTTCTCCTCTTGACTGAAATTTAAGAATTAATTTGTGAACTTTTTTTATCCGACTGATTTTAGTGGTGGAAAAGGTTGATTTTTACTATTGATTATGAGGAATAAAAACCCAATAATCCCGTCTTGCACATATGAACTTAAAATATTAAGTCTCTGTCCTTGAAAAACTTGGATTCTAAGTGAAAAAAATAGGACAAGTCAAGAACTGTTGTTTTAAATAAGAATAACTAACCATAGGTAATGCTACAGAGAAATTTCCCCCTAAGACCTTTACCCCTTCAATTTGCCTTTCTCCCCCTCCCAATTAATGCTTTCAGAAACTCTTTTTTCCTTCCTTCATTTCCCTTTCCAGAGTCTCAGAGATCTCTTCCTGGCCCAACCCTGTATGTGTTATAGAAATGAAATCTGCCAAACTTTCTCCAAGGAGAAGGTCTAGAACCCTTAGCCAAGAGAAATATTTTGGCAAAAGATGTGCCAGGTAGTTACTTGGATACAAGAAGAGCCTTCTGGATACCTGCCCATCTCTCCAAACCTGTAATCATCCAATCTGCCTCCAGCTGATGCTAACTCTATGAACACAAATACTCTGACAGGCAGTCACAGGTCCATTGGGTCATACTCATAAGGATGCCCGATTATGGACATAATCACATTGTTAGAAGATGACGTGAGCGTTTATGAGTCTGGATTGAGTAGTGTTTTAAAGTCAAAGACATAACACAATCACAAGAGTTACTGTACATAATTATTTTAAGAAACAATGGAATTTAAGCCTGTTTAAAGAAAGTGGGAGGAATTCTACTATCACTACTGAAAAACTTTATTCTAGGCAAGGTATACAACACCTGATTTCTGCTTTCACCTACATCTCAAGGAGTACATACAATGTTCATGATGGGAGATGCTCATTCTGCTCTCAGGTAACTTGGGACTTAAATTTGAGCATTACTGCTGTCCGATTGTATCCTCCAAATGCATTCATTTATTCACTTGTCCAATAATTTCTTCAACATTCAAATGTCTTGAAATGAAAAGCAGAAATGAAGGCAGAATTTGAGGAGTTTTCACAAGTGGATAATTTAGGCTGAAAAATACATTCATACAAAAACAGTCAAATGAACTTTTATACAGCTGAGCCAGTGCACATTACAGGTCACCTGTAGTGAGAAACACTTCCCAAATAATGGACATTTGTGGCGAGCATTCTTTTCTTTTTATGTAGAGATGGAACCAAATAGTCTCAAATCCATTTATGGGGCCAAATATCATGGTAATATATAGCTAAGATATGTAATCCAAATGCTTCTGAATATAATTCTATGTTATAGGTGTCATAAAGACTTGAATGATCCCAGAGTTATTTCCATAATTCTTTCCTTTGTCAAAAACACCTTAAATATAAGGAAGTCAATCAAAGAGGATACTCTAAGCAAAAATTTTGGGTGCTACACAATGAACAGAAAAGAGCAGTGAGTCCAAAAGAACGAACAGAGAATAAGCAACAGAATAGCTTGGTTAGTCAAGGGATACACTGAAACTCACATTTTTCAGAAATTCACCATGTTCTGATTTGACATCCAAGAACAGCAAGAGGACCAGTACTGATCTAGTTGAAAAGGCAAAATGAAGCCCTAACACAATCCTGGATCACTGAGGCTCACTAAAGACCTCTCTCTAACACACACACACGCACACACACACACTAAAGTTCCACAGGGGAAACAGATAAACATACACACACATACATAATATGTCTATCTGAAAAGAAATCATTTTCTCTCCTTCCTTTTTTTCTTACTGCACACCCTTGATAGTATCACTTGCTTAGTTCCCAAGAAACCTTTCATAGATTTTGTAAACGAAGGTCATATCACAGAAACACTGGTATACTAACTCTTAAGTCTGAAAAGGGCAGAATTCTAGGCCATTTTCCCACAGGACTGCCGTTTCTTAGGTAGTGCTTCTTGGTTATGCAATTAAACTAGAAGGCAGAAGAGCACCCCATGCAGCACTTAGTCTTGCCCTCCTCCTGTATCCAAGTAAACCTGGATATGCCAAGTTTCTGAGCAATTGATTCAGAACCAATTTGTGGCAAACAAATGCTCTCCCGCTACTTAGAGTGGAAAGATCTCTCCATGCACTTTTGTCTAGACAGTCTCAACTACAGGAATATAGTGTGTTTGCTGGCCCTCCAGTGATTTATTAAATGCCAAATCCATACAGCACAGGCACTAAAGCTTAAGGAATGGAAAAATAGCTTACCCAGTGGACTTGTAATGACTTACTAAGGTTATGTTGGCAGCAAGACTTATACAGTATCAATAAATAATAGCAATCTATCAAAAAACTTTGGTTGAAATAGTAATGTTTAGAAATATCCCATTTAAGGTGGGTGAAATGCACCCACTGGGGATTAGTAGCATGGAAAATATTCCCATGCAGTGATGTAAAAGTGTCTCAAGCCCACTACAGCAATTCTGCTTGGAATGTCAGTTGCCTTTAAAAAATACAACGTAAAACTAAACCCTCAACTAAAACTGTTTCAAAAATGAAAGGCGCAGACCAGAATCTGTCCAAGAGAAAACATAAGCTTTTCTCTACGAAAAACCCAGTACATTTTCTTCATAAAGTTTCTCAAATAAAAAATCAGATATTATCATTATTGCTGTTATTCATATTTTAATATTTTCCTTTGATAATTCTATTAAAATAGACTCTTCTGAATTCTCTAACCAAATCTTAAATTCCAGCAGCTATTTCAACAAACTATAATAGAAGGAGAAAAAGGAAGATGAAAAAAATTGTTTCATGTTAAAAAGAAAGTTCTTGTTTGATAATAGAAATATCTTTTGATAGATGTTTGCTAAATAAAAGTTCTCCAGATCATCAGAGTCAAGGTATTGTGCTGCCAGGTATCTATCGGTTATGCCTCACTATACAGCAGTGAGAAATTTTTTAACTGCTTCTTTGCAAAACATAAGATATATTTTGAAAGGCAGCATATTATATGTGAAACTGATCATTATAGGACTTTCGGCAATATACATTATTCATGAAGGTCTTAACTATTACTGTTCTTTAGTTTATAACACAATGAAAAGCACTATTGCTAAAAACTGGATGTTTATTCACTTTCTTTGGGAGATGTTATTCAGAAATAATCTAAAAATCCATGAATCTTTAGAAAAAAATATGTTCCTTTTGATCAACTTGCTGCAGCTAAAGCAATTTTCTCAAAAATAATGAATGATCGATTTTCTCAAATTGTTCTTTTTACTACTTAAACATTCATTTTCCCCAAAATTGTAATTAGATATTTGACAGCTATAAGATGTCTATTATTTCTCCGAAGTTCTTCAGATTTTTTTCACCGAAGGACAAGCATGCTCCTGGAGAGTCGGGTCATCTCCTGATGCTTCTCCTTCACAGCCGCACCAGGAACACATCTCCGGAAGAACTGCTATTAGTGAGTGTGGACTAGGTGGCAGGCACAAAGTACTTTGGGAATTGTTATTTTTTATTTGCTATTCCATAAAATAAACCATTTAAGAGGCGACAATCAATGAGGTTAAGTTCATTTTCTAAGTTCACATTGATTACTGGGAAAACCAACATCCAAAACCATCCCAGGTTCCAAAGTCTATGTAGCTTTCAGCACTCCTTTTCCACAAAATTAAATTTGATCAAATTCAGAACTTGTAAAACAAGAGAACTGTGTTGACTCAGGTATTTAAAATATATGTGGTCATAACAAACATTTGGTTTCTATGCCAAATATCTGTTTAACAAAAGCTAATATTAGGCAAAACCATTTTAGCGTCAATCTTCAGAACTTTAGATTTTAATTTTAAATTGGGTTTAAATTTGAAATGATGGGTGATGTGGGCAAATGGTAGGCAAAAATGTAAATCTTATGTTCCAAATATTTTGGACTTTTATTAGGAATGATTTTAGTACTCATGTTTTTTAAGTGAAGTCTTCTGCATGGTGTTAAATAATAAGAAAAAATATGTAATTTGATCATTTTAAGACAAGAGCAGAAAAGTTGACATTCCTCATGGAAATTGGTTCTGAATGTTATTTACTCGTTGATCAGGTGTGAACTTTTTTTTTCCTAAATTTGTCTGGAGGCTGAGATACCCACCAAGAATCCAAAACAACTGAACATAGACCCACATAGGAACACACACACCATTGTAAAAATTTCACAATATCTGGGACAGAAAGAATCCAATTTCAAGATAGCATTTAGCTCTCAACATCAACATTGCTAGAAAGTACTATCACAGTGCTTTCAAAATAATCCCCGACATATGATACTATTCTTGGCCAAAAGGATAACCAGGTGTGAATGTAGAATACACTCATTTCCACATGTGTAAATTTTCAATCCACTCACCTTCCAGGCAAGCTTTCTCATGGAAATCCCACCGAAATGAGGTAGTACACAAAAATAAAGACAAGAGACCCCCAAACCAGAAGATCCCTCACAGGAAAGCAGAGGCAGGGGTCCCCAGGATGAAGTTTCTCCAATATTTCAGCCATGCAGCAGGTCCAGAGAACAATCTCCTGAGACTAGTGCAGAACAGAAGTCTCCACGAGAAACTTCTTCTAGAATTAAACTTAACTGAACATATTGAGACAATAATTACACAACTGGTAACGTTTGAGGGTAAATTAGTGGTAGATACAAAGAAAATTAAGCAAACGTAAAACCGATTTTCAATCCAAGGAAGCAAACAACAAATGGGAAAGAAAATGAACGATATTTTAAATGCTCTCTAGCTCAGCTTTGATTAGTATTTGCACACTCCTCAGAACATTAAACATTAAAAAGTGATCAAGCAAAAATTAAGATGTAACTAAAGTTAAAGCTTAGGGGGAGTAGGAGGATGCGGAGTGCGCAACTCCTTGCAGCTGGGGCACCTGCTAGGCACTGGAGGGGGTCCTTGGATACCTAAGAGGATGGGAAGAACCCCCACGTGACCAGGTACGATGTGGGAGGGAAGGAGGGAGGGAAGAAGAAAGGAGGCAGGAGAGGACCAGTGCCCCTGAGGAGGGGCTGGGGGAGGGGAGAGGTTCCTGTGCTCAGAGGGGTCCACTCTCAGCAAGGGGGTCAGCAGGGACAGAGAGGGACCTTCAGGGAATTGGGGAATTGGAGGGGAACGCAACCAACATCTCCCCCACGAACTTGGGCCCCGGTGAGCCTGCTGGGGTCCTGGGCCTGAAGCCCCACCCACCAGGGCCCCCTCCAGCTGCGCAGATCCTGGTCCTGAGCCACCTCCCCACCAGGGCCTCTTCTGGCCACTTGGGTCTCTGGGCCAGAGCCCCGCCTCCTCCAAAGCCTACCTGTAGGTCCTGACACCCTGGGTGGTGCCCCTAACAGGGTCTCCTCTGGCCACGTGGATCCATGCAGGCCAAGCACCGCCCCCTCCAAGGACTCCTCCAGCTGTGTTGGCCCCTGCAGGCGCTGGCCTACACAAGTACGTGTGCTCTGGACCAGCTCCAGGAACAGACACTGGTGAGCAGAACACACGCAGAAGTGGAGCTGACACAGCTGGTCCAGAGACCTATGCAGAGGTTTTAGAGGGCTACTGGGGAGGTGGAAGTAGGCCATAGCTCACCATGGAGGCAAGGACATTGACAGAGGAGGCACCAGGGAATTTCTGTTGTTCTTTTTCATTGTTTTCATTTTAATTTTTACTTTTTATTTAGTTTTGCTGTTGTGGTTCTCTTTTGTTCTCTTCTTGTTCATTCATTTTTATTGTTATTCTTTCTAATGTATATAAATTTTTTAAATTTTATTTTATTTTCTATTCTTTGTTATTGTTCTGCTCTTTTCTTTCTTTTTTTTTTTTTTTGCGGTATGCGGGCCTCTCACTGTTGTGGCCTCTCCCGTTGCGGAGCACAGGCTCCGGACGCGCAGGCTCAGCGGCCATGGCTCACGGGCCCAGCCGCTCCACGGCATGTGGGATCTTCCCGGACCGGGGCACGAACCCATGTCCCCTGCATTGGCAGGCGGACTCTCAACCACTGCGCCACCAGGAAAACCCTCTGCTCCTTTCTGTTTGTTGTTTTCTTGGTTTTTTGGTTTGTTTGTTTTGTTTGCTGTGCTGTGCGGCTTGCAGGGTTTTGGTTCCCAGACCAGGGGTCGGGCCTGAGTTTCTGTGGTGGGAGTGCTGAGTCCAAGCTGCTGGACCAACAGAGAACTTCAGGTCCCAGGGAATATTAATTGGTGTGTTGTCTCCAAGAGGTCTTCATCTCAGAACCAAGACCCAGCTCCACCCAACTGCTATCAAACTCCACTGCTGGATGCCTCAGGCCAAAAAACCAGCAAGACAGGAACACAGCCCCAACCATCAAAGAAAATGAGACAACAAAAAAATATGTTACAGACAAAGGAGCAAGGTAAAAACCTACAAAACCAAATAAATGAAGAGGAAATAGGCAACCAACCTGAAAAACGATTCAGAGTAATGATAGTAAACATAATCCAGAATATCAGATATAGACTGGAAGCATGAATCGAGAAAATACAAGAAATATTTAACAAGGATCTAGAAAAACTAAAGAACAAAAAACAGTGATGAACAACACAATAACTGAAATGAAAAATACACTAGAAGGAATCAATAACAGGATAACTGAGACAGAAGAATGAATAAGTGACCTGGAAGATAGAATGGTGGAAATAACTGCTGAGGAGCAGAGTAAAGAAAAAAGAATGAAAAGAAATGAGGACAGTCTCAGAGACCTCTGGGACAACATTAAACGCACCAACATTCAAATTATAGGCGTCCCAGAAGAAGAAGAGAAACAGAAAGGGTCTGAGACAATATTTGAAAAGATTATAGTCAAAAACTTCCCTAGCATGGGAAAGGAAATAGCCACCCAAGTCCAGGAAGCACAGAGAGTCCCACAAAGGAAAAACCCAAATAGAAACACACTGAGACACATATTTATCAAACTAACAAAAATTAAATTCAAACAAAAATATTAAAAGCAGCAGAAGAAAAGCAAAACATAACATACAAGGGAATCCCCATTAGGTGAACAGCTGATCTTTCAGCAGAAACTCTGCAGGCCAGAAGGGAGTGGCAGGACATAATTAAAGTGATGAAAGGGAAAAACTTACAACCAATATTATCTACCCAGCAAGGATCTCATTCAGATTCGACAGAGAAATTAAAACCTTTACAGACAAGCAAAAGCTAAGAGAATTCAGCACCACCAAACCAGCTCTACAACAAATACTAAAGGAACTTCTCTAGGCAGGAAACACAAGAGAAGGAAAAGACCTACAATAACAAACCAAAAACAATTAAGAAAATGGTAATAGGAACATACATATCGATAATTACCTTAAATGTAAATGGATTAAATGCTCCCACCAAAAGACACAGACTGGCTGAATGGATACAAAAACAAGACCCATATATATGCTGTCTACAAGAAACCCACTTCAGACCTAGGGACACATACAGACTGAAAGTGAGGGGATGGAAAAAGATATTCCATGCAAATGGAAATCAAAACAAAGCTGCAGTAGCAATACTTATATCAGACAAAATGACTTTAAAATAAAGACTATTACAAGAGACAAAGAAGGACACTACATAATGATCAAGGGATCAAACCAAAAAGAAGATATAACAACTGTAAATATTTATGCACCCAACACAGGAGCACCACAATACATAAGGCAAATGCTAACAACCATAAAAGGGGAAATTGACAGTAACAATCATAGTAGGGGACACTAACACCCCACTTTCACCAATGGACAGATCATCCAAAATGAAAATAAATAAGGAAACACAAGCTTTAAATGACACATTAAAAAAGATGGACTTAACTGATATTTATATGACATTCCATCCAAAAACAACAGAATGCAGTTTCTTCTCAAGTGCTCATGGAACATTTTCCAGGATAGATCATATCTTGGGTCACAAATCAAGCCTCGGTAAATTTACGAAAATTGAAAGCATATCAAGTATCTTTTCCAACCACAATGCTATGAGACTAGATATCAATTACAGGAAAAAATATGTAAAAAATACAAACACATGGAGGCTAAACATTACACTACTAAATAATCAGGAGATCACTGAGGAAATCAAAAAATACCTACAAACAAATGACAATGAAAACAGGATGAGCCAAATCCAATGGGATGCAGCAAAAGTGGTTCTAAAAGGGAAGTTTATAGCAAAATGGAGCTGGAGGAATCAGGCTTCCTGACTTCAGACTATACTACAAAGCTACAGTAATCAAGACAGTATGCTTCTGGGACAAAAACAGAAATATAGATCAATGGAACAGCATAGAAAGCCCAGAGAGAAACCCATCCACCTATGGTCACCTAATCCATGACAAAGGAGGCAAGACTATACAATGGAGAAAAGACAGCCTCTTCAATAAGTGGTGCTGGGAAAACTGGACAGCTACTTGTAAAAGAATGAAATTAGAACACTCCGTAACACCATAAACAAAAATAAACTCAAAATGGACTAAAGACCTAAACGTAAGGCCAGACACTAAAAAAATCTTACAGGAAAACAGACGCAGAACACTCTATGACATAAAAAACAGCAAGATCCTTTTTGACCCACCTCCTAGAGAAATAGAAATAAAAACAAAAATAAACAAATGAGACCTCATGAAACTTAAAAGCTTTTGCATAGCAAAGGAAACCATAAGTAAGACGAAAAGACAACCCTCAGAATGGGAGAAAATTTTTGCAAATGAAGCAACTGACAAAGGATTAATCTCCAAAATTTACAAGCAGCTCATGCAGCTCAATATCAAAAAAGCAAACAACCCAATCCAAAAACGGGCAGAAGACCTATATAGGCATTTTTCCAAAGAAGATATACAGATTGCCAAAAACACATGAAAGGATGCTCAACATCACTAATCATTAGAGATATGTAAATCAAAACCACAATGAGGTATCACCTGATACCAGTCAGAATGACAATTATCAAAAAATCTACAAACAATAAATGCTGGAGAGTGTGTGGAGAAAAGGGAACCCTCTTGCACTGTTGGTGGGAATGTAAATTGATACAGCCACTATGGAGAACAGTATGGAGGTTCCTTAAAAAACTAAAAATAGAACTACCATACGGCCCAGCAATCCCACTACTAGGCATATACCCTGAGAAAACCATAATTCAAAGTGTCATGTACCACAATGTTCATTGCAGCTCTATTTACAATAGCCAGGACATGGAAGCAACCTAAGTGTCCAACGACAGATGAATGGATAAAGAAAATGTGGCACATATATACAATGGAATGTTCCTCAGCCATAAACAGAAATGAAAATGAATTATTTGTAGTGAGGTGGATGGACCTAGAGTCTGTCATACAGAGTGAAGTAAGTCAGAAAGAGAAAAACAAATACCGTATGCTAACACATATATATGGAATCTTAAAAAAATAAAAAATGCTCTAAAGAACCTAGGGGCAGGCCAGGAATAAAGACGTAGAGAATGGACTTGAGAACATGGTGAGAGGGAAGGGTAAGCTGGGACGAAGTGAGAGAGTGGCATGGAGTTATATATACTACCAAATGTAAAATAGATAGCTCATGGGAAGCAGCCGCATAGCACAGGGAGGTCAGGTAGGTTCTTTGTGACCACCTAGAGGTGTGGGATAGGGAGGGTGGGAGGGAGACGCAAGAGGGAGGAGATGTGGAGATATATGCTTATGTATAGCTGATTCACTTTGTTATAAAGCAGAAACTAACACACCAGTGTAAATCAATTATACTCCAATAAAGATGTTTTAAAAAAAAAAAGGATGGAATAAAAAAACAAAAAGTGTCATGTAGCACAATGTTCATTGCAGCTCTGTTTACAATAGCCAGGATATGGAAGCAACCTAAGTGTCCATCAACAGATGAATGGATAAAGAAGATGTGGCACATATATACAATGGAATATTGCTCAGACATAAAAAGAAACAAAACTGAGTTATTTGTAATGAGGTGGATGGACCTAGAGTCTGTCATACAGAGTGAAGTAAGTCAGAAAGAGAAAAACAAACACCATATGCTAACACATATATATGGAATCTAAAAAAAAAAAAAAAAGTGGTTCTGAAGAACCTGGGGGCGGGACAGGAATAAAGACACAGACCTAGAGAATGGACTTGAGGACACAGAGGGAATGGGAAGGGTAATTGGGAATGAAGTGAGAGAGTGGCATGGACATATATACATTACCAAATGTAAAATACCTAACTAGTGGGAAGCAGCCGCATAGCACAGGGAGATCAGCTAGGTGCTTTGTGACCACCTAGAGGGGTAAGATAGGGAGGGTCAGAGGGAAACGCAAGACAGAGGAGATATGGGGATATATGTGTATGTATAGCTGATTCACTTTGTTATAGAGCAGAAACTAATATAACATTGTAAAGCAATTATACTCCAATAAAGGTGTTAAATATATATATATATATATATATCTTCCAAAAACAAAAGTCCAGGACCAGATGACTTCACAGGCAAATTCTATCAAACATTTAGAGAAGAGCTAACACCCATCCTTCTCAAACTCTTCCAAAAAGTTGCAGACAAAGGATTCCAAGTTCATTCTACTAGGCCACCATTGCCCTGATACCAAAACCAGACAAAGAGGGCTTCCCTGGTGGCGCAGTGGTTAAGAATCTGCCTGCCAGTGCGGGGGACGTGGGTTCGATCCCTGGTCCGGGAGGATCCCACATGCCGCAGAGCAGCTGATGCCGTGTGCCACAAATATTGATCCCGCATGCCACAACTACTGAAGCCTGTGCGTCTAGAGCCCGCGCTCCCCAGCAGGAGAGGCCACGACAGGGAGGGGCCTGTGTACTGCAGCGAAGAGTGTTCCCCGCTCACCGCAACTAAAGAAAGCCTGCACACAGAAACAAAGACCAAACACAGCCAAAAACAAAAACAAATAAATCAATAAATTTATATTAAAAAAACAACAACAGACAAAGATATCATAAAAAAAGAAAATTACAGACTGATATCACTGATGAACATAAAAGCAAAAATCCTCAGCAAAATACTAGCAAACAGAATCCAAAAACACATTAAAAGGATCATACACCATGATCAAGTAGGATTTATCCCACGGCTGCAAGGATTTTTCAATATAGGCAAATTAATCAATGTGATACACCATATTAACAAACGGAAGGAGAAAAACCATATGATCATCTCAATACATGCAGAAAAAGCTTTTGACAAAATTCAACACCAATTTGTGACAAAAACTCTCCAGAAAGTGGGCACAGAGGGAACCTACCTCAACTTAAAAAAGGCCATATATGACAAACCCACAGCAAACATCATTCTCAATGGTGAAAAACTAAAAGCATTTCCTCAAAGATCAGGAACAAGACAAGGATGTTCACTCTTGCCACTATTATTCAACATAGTTTTGGAAGTCCTAGCCATGGCAAACAGAGAAGAAAAAGAAATAAAAGGAATCCAAACTGGAAAAGAAGAAGTAAAACTGTCACTGTTTGCAGATGACATGATACTAAATATAGATAATCCTAAATATGCTACCAGAAAACTACTAGAGCTAATCAATGAATTTGGTAAAGTTGTAGGATACAAAACTAATGAACAGAAATGTCTTGCATTCCTATACACTAACAACGAAAGATCAGAACGAGAGATTAAGGAAACAATCCCATTTACCATTGCAACAAAAAAAATAAAATACCTAGGAATAAACCTACCTAAGGAGGCAAAAGACCTGTATGCAGAAAACTATAAGACCCTGATGAAAGAAATCAAAGACGACACAAACAGATGGAGAGGTATACCATGTTCTTGGATTGGAAGAATCAACATTGTGAAAATGCCTATACTACCCAAAGCAGACTACAGATTCAATTCAATCCCTATCAAATTACCAATGGCATTTTTCACAGAACTAGAACAAAAAATTTTACAATTCATATGGAAACAGAAAAGACCCCAAATAGCCAAAGCAATCTTGAGAAAGAAAAACGGAGATGGAGGAATCAGGCTCCCTGACTTCAGACTATACTACAAAGCTACAATAATCAGGACAGTATGGTACTGGCACAAAAACAGAAATATATATCAATGGAACAGGAGAGAAAGCCCAGAGATAAACCCACGTGCATATGGTCACCTTATGTTTAATAAAGGAGGCAAGTATATACAATGGAGAAAAGACAGCCTCTTCAATAAGTGGTGCTGGGAAAACTGGACAGCTACATGTAAAAGAATGAAGTTAGAACACTCCCAAACACCATACACAAAAATAAACTCAAAATGGATTAAAGACCTAAATGTAAGACCAGACACTATAAAACTCTTGGAGGAAAACATAGGCAGAACACTCTTTGATATAAATCACAGCAAGATCTTTTTTTGACCCACCTCCTAAAGTAATGAAAATAAAAATAAATAAATAAACAAACAGAATCTAATTAAACTTAAAAGCTTTTGCACAGCAAAGAAAACCATAAGCGAGGCAAAAAGACAACCCTCAGAATGGGAGAAAATATTTGCAAACAAAGCAACTGACAAGGGATTAATCTCCAAAATATACAAACAGCTCAGGCAGCTCAATATCAAAAATACAAACAACCCAATCCAAAATGGGCAGAAGACCTAAATAGACTTTTCTCCAAAGAAGACATACAGATGACCAAAAGGCACATGAAAAGATGCTCAACATCATTAATTATTAGAGAAACGCAGATCAAAACTACAATGAGGTAACACCTCACACCAGTCAGAATGGCCATCATCAAAAAATCTACAAACAATAAATGCTGGAGAGAGTGTGGAGAAAAGGGAACCCTCTTGCACTGTTGGTGGGAATGTAAATTGATACAGCCACTATGGAGAACAGTATGGAGGTTCCTTAAAAAACTAAAAACCAAATGACCCAGCAATCCAACTACTAGGCATATTCCCAAAGAAAACCATAGTTCAAAAAGAGTCATGTACCATAATGTTCATTGCAGTGCTATTTACAATAGCCAGGACATGGAAGCAACCTAAATGTCCACTGATGGAAGAATGGATAAAGAAGATGTGGCACATATATACAATGGAATATTACTCAGCCATCAAAAGGAACAAAATTCGGTCATTTGTAGAATCGTGGATTGACCTAGAGTCTATCATACAGAGTGAAGTAAGTCAGAAATAGAAAAACAAATATTGTATATTAACGCATGTATGTGGAGTCTATAAAAATGGTACAGATTAACCTATTTTCAGGATAGGAATAGAGACACAGACGTAGGGAATGGACCTGTGGACAGGGGGTGGTGATGAATTGGGAGATTGGGATTGATGTATGTGCACTGCCATGTGTAAAACATATAGCTAGTGGGAACCTGCTGTATAGCACAGGGAGCCCAGCTCAGTGCTCTGTGATGACCTAGATGGGTGGGGTGGGTGGAGGGAGGGAGGGGATATATGTATGCATATAGCTGATTCACTGCATTGTACCAGTTGTGTAGAAACCAACACAACATTGTAAAGCAACTATACCCCAAGGGGGAAAAAAACAGCTCGGGGCAGGCAGTGTTCTTGTGTATGGTTAGAAGGTCAGGGTTGCAAGGTTTAGTGAATAAAAATACAGGACACCCCGTTAAATTTGAATTTCAGATAAATAGCTAATAATTTTTTTATGTAAGTATGTCCCAAATATTGTATGGATGGGCTCAAAGGTTGAAAAACAGCCATGGGGAGTCAAAACTAAGAAATCAGTAAGTAGCATTACAAGCCAAATAAGTAAATAGTAAAATATTTGAAAATGGCTGCCCCCAAAGAGCAAAAAACTATGAGAAGGAAAGTGGCACTGTTTTTCACATCAAGTATTTCTTTTAACAATTTTAGTCTTTCTTTACACATAAAATTTGATTAAAGTGTAAACTGAATTGTTTAAATAGATTTGAAGCAAATATGATAAAATGGTATGATTAGAAAAAGCAGGATACATAGGTCTTTGTTAAATTACTCTGAATCATTTTTTTCTTGGGAACAAACAGATCTAAGGAAATTTCAACAAACATTGAAAGATTATTGCTTTGCAAGGTTTGCATCTTATCGAATATTTGGGATTATGGTGGTGAAAATTACGGAGGAGTCTGGAGTCATGTCTTTTTATTAATTCATTCAACAAATATTTATTGCACTTCTATTACGTTACAGAAAATCAAGTTGTATAGATCACAAACATAGAAGGAAAATAACAAATATAGAAAGACCAATTACCAAAATTTCATTCGTTTGGAGCCAGTTCACCACATGGTAAGTCAGTGCTTCTCCCTGTCCTCAGAGATCCCACAGGCTTGTCCCTTCTTGAGCCTGTGCTCAAGGAACCTCTCACATGCTGGCATAAGGAACCTCTTGTGGGTAGGAACCCACGTTCACGGATCGCGGAGGGATCCCTCCTAGTCTAGAACGACATCGGAGAAAAAACTCAGGAAGTATTTGTTCAAAGAGGGAATAAAGTGAATCAATGAGTAAATAAATGAGTGTGATTAAACTATACTTTACAAGCTCTAGCAGTAATATGTCTTCACTGAAAGTGAGAATAGAGTTGGAGCAAGTAAGAGGCAATTGAATTAATTTTTATTTATGTAATTACCCTTTAAATGATATGAGGTGATGCAGGGAAAAGGAAGGGGACACAGAAGACCCAGAAGATAGTCCAAAGAAGCACACAGCAGGACTCGAGGATGGAATAGGGGAAAGGAGGGCTGAAGAATCAAAGACGTACTTCAGAAACCACTTGGCCTGGGAGCCTGGAAACAGCAGGTCGCGCTAAGAGAAACAGAAACGTAGAAGAAGAGCCAGCGTTAGGGGAGTTAAGAGTTCCGTTTTGCGCCTGTTAATTTGTCTCCCGCACCTGTGGCCCAGAGACAGTCATGCCTGAGGCAACTCACATTTTTTTCAATGTAAATGTGACAAGCTGACAGGCAGTTCCTGCTTTTTGTCACCTCAAACATCGTCGGTTTCATTTCTTGAAAGTCTCTTCTGCGCAGCTCTGACCCTCTGCCCCCTCCGTCGGCGCCTGTATCAGGCACAGCCATCCCTTCCAGAGGCTCTGGGAGATCCGTCGAGCCTCGCCCCGCCCTTGGTAAATCGGGGCTCGGCGCTCCTATGCAGGAGTGCCACCTAGTGGTCAGAGAATGTCACTTCAGGCTAGACTCACGCAGGAATAAAGGATTGGTGGGGGGAGGAGAAGCGGGTAACGTTCCGCTTCCAGTTCCGATTTCCAGGTGCGCTGTGACAAAACCCGCACCTCTCGTTGTCTAAATATGACTTTATGAGAGCATTTACCAGTCACAGTGCTAAGAAGTGAAGTACAAAGTCTGCTTTTTAATGTGTCCTTATCAAATGAAGCAGATGCGGGCTAATGGAGGGAACAGTGAAATAAAATCGGTAGAGCTCTATTTTGTTTCGTTTTTTTCCTACAGTTTTTCATAGTTGATGAAGAAATGGTATCTGTAACCATAAATATAATGTGGCTATCTTCATATCTTTAAGACAAAGGCTTACAAACAACTAACTTGCAAATGTCTCACATAGAAATGGGTCCCTTAACTCCCTTAAAGTCAGTGGTTTGTTTGTTCTTCTGGACAACCCTGATTCACTCTGAAAAACCATGAAGCTGTTTCGATGCCCACTGCCCAGAGTCATCTCGTTTTCTCAGAATGTCCAGAACATTCTGCCAAACCTTTACAGCTATTTCGATGCACATCTTATCAACCTTGCTAGGCTGTAAGCTTCTTGAGGCAGAATCCATTTCTGATTTATGCATTAAAAGCTCCAAACAACTGATTACCAAAGAGGGTTTCTAACATCAAGGAGTCAAAGCCTTTGCAAAAAAAGCCTCTCAGAATCCCTTGCAAACAGTGGACTTCCTGGCCAGAAAGTATGTGATCTGCACATACATGCAAAAGTTTGCTCAGACCCTGAGGGACTTCAGTGGTCCCTGGAAGCCCAGTAGCATGCTGGTCCAGTTGAGAAATCCTGATAAAATGAACTTCTGGAGCCTATTCATAAGTTGGAACATCCTGTATGGGCAAAACAGGTACATGCAGAGATACAGAGTAAAGCTTGTAAATACTGACTTCCCCTACATTGTCAGATAGAAAAAAAAAATCTGCTTCTGTTTATTGAGATTAATAAAAAGCACAGTTGAAATTCCTCGAACTTGGGGAAAGGAAGGAAATGTGGAAACAGTCATGCAAGGGTCCAGATATAACCAAGATCCTTCTTTTCCCAGGATCCCAACAGGGGCCTCCATCACCCCCAGCCCTAGTCTTTGGGGACCTTTGATATCCTAGTTTTTTTGACCTAAATGTAAAAAGAAGCTCTTTCCCTGTGTACTTAGCATTATTAGAATTTTTTGCATAGTTACCACTTTATCTCTCTCTCTCTCAAACACACATACTCTAAGTGGGGAAAATGTCCAAAACACAAAAATAGATTTCTTACCCTGAATCTGTCTGTGGGTTAGTTTGGATGGCAAACCTGGGACCTTTTATTTCCACCTTAACCTTCCCCCAAACCCCCTTCTCAGCCTAAGAGCCCTTTTCCCAGCTTTGGACCCCTCCTTCCTTCCAAGAAAAGAACAAGACGAGAAAATTCAGTGATTCTTGACTGCACACACAGGAGATAGCTATGGATTGACAGGCCCCTCCCTGGTGAGGTGAGGAAAGCTGACATGGCTTTCCCAAAGTTCACATCGGCAAGTCAACAGCCACAGACCCCTTTGCTCCCCAGTCTGCATGATGCTTCCGCCCTTACTCATGGAAATAGAAGTGTCTTCTCTCCACAGGAAGTTTTGATCTTCCACAGTGCTTTTCAATAAGCCTTTCAGAATATAGATCTATTTTCACAGCACGGTCCAAACACAAACATTTTATCAGAAGGTAGGCAAATAAAGTTTTGAGAGTTTACAGCAAGACGAAATGAGCTACAAACCTTACTAAGCAGTTCTTACATGGGGAGGAGAGGGAAGATACAGAGGAAACGTCAAATTCGGAGCTCTGTGCCCTGGTGCTATCCTGAAGTAACAGAAGCATGTCACAGGACAGATGAACTGACCTTGGGCAAGTACACAGCAGAAGGACCTCAATTCCCACCTCTGATGGGAGTGGAGCCAGATGACTGTCAGCACTGATGCCGTCAGGGAGACAGTCATCTCAGAAACAGGTAAAGTAAAGCTCCAAGAGTTATTAAGGTGGCCAGGAGGAGAGTCAGTGGCCAGCTGATGAAGGCTGGACAAAGGCTGGACATAAACAGATAAACCAGAGAGTAAACTGAGGCACTCCCAACATCACCTGGAATGGACATGATAGTCAAAATCATCTCTGGCTGGCGTGACACTGGCATCAGCGTCTTGGAATAATGTCTAACGCATCCTCGCCGTCACAGGCCCATCTGAGGAAATGAGCCATTGGTCAAGGTTCAGTTTAGAAAGGAAAAATCAGCGAGAGGCCTTGAAGAAAACGATGTGTGGGAAATGCAAATTCTTCCACTTTAATCTAACTACAGGACAGCATATTGAGTCCTTAAGACAGGGACTCTCATCTCGGGACTACTGACACTTTGGATTGGAAAGTTCTTGGTTGTGGGAAGCCATCCAGGGCACTGTAGGGTAGATGCAGCATCCCTGGCCTCTACCCACTAATGCCATTTGCTCTCCCCCCACCCTCAGTTGTGACAACCAAGGATGTCTCCCAGTATTGCCAAATATCCCCGTGGGCAGGACTGCCCTGGCTGAGAACCACTGCTTTAAGAACAATTTTCATGGCCACTGGATCAACTGAAACAACGTTCTGATTTTTCATGACACCTTTCCCTATTCTCCCTCTTGAACTTGACTGTTTGGCCATCTCCCTGTTCTCTTAACCCTGACTTCCATTTGCACTCTGCCTGATTCTTTGGCCTTGGCATTTCAAACCATCCTTTGCCTCTAATTTCACGTTTATCTAGGATTTAATGCATCATAGGCAAGCTCCAGACCAACATCTTCTTCTCTGAGCCTCAGACCCTTCTTTTCCTTCCCCCAAAGCTCCATGACCAAGATCCAACCATTCCTTCTCCAGTGCACAGCACTGTTTCCGAGACCTCAGCAGCCATGTGCCCAGAACACCTTCCCAAGACTGGGAATCTGACACGAGCCGGTTGAAGGGATAAAGCTGTTCTCTCCTCATATCTGGGGATCCCAGAGGCTGACAAAATTGGTCTTCCCTTTCCCATAAGATCTGCTAGTGAGATGGGGCAATGAGCCAGGCCCTCCCCTCTCACCTGCACAAGATGCTAGAGCGGGACCCCTGGGGAAGAGGACCCAAGCTTTCCCCTCCTCTCCCAAACACCCAAAGGCCCAACACGCCTCATCCTCTCTGTTCAGCAAGGCTTCATCCAGCTCTAAACCTATAGTTTTCCTGTTTGTGGGTTGACTTTGCCAATCACACCCTCAGAAACCTTCTGGGCCACGGGGACAAGGGCCCTGCCTTCAAAAGCGTTCCAACTACATGGCACTCTACTCTTTTTTTTAAATTTCTGCTGGTGAAGCAATTTCTTTGATTCAAAGAGCCTTTCTTATGAGGCACTTCTAATGTTTCAAGTAAACATATTCAAAATGCAATCACATTGTGACTTACTAAACCAGATGCTCAAAGACAGACTTTCTTCATCTCAATTCTTCACCTCCACTCCGCTGAAAATGTTCTCCAAACTGTGTCATCGATTGTGTGAAAGTGAGAAAGGGAACTCCTCTCTGCTTCAGTTTCCACATCAATTGAAAAGACACTAAAAATGTTTGCTTCATTTTCAGATAGCTCTTTAGGAGTTAACAATGTAGAATATCGAAAATGCAATGAATTCCACCTAAATGCCCCCCCCCCAAATCTAAGAAATATATTTTCCTTCTCTGGCTGGATAACCAACAGGGCCTTCAGTTCAATAACGCATTCTATTTTATTCCATACAGAAAATATGCAGGATTTGAAACTGGTAGTGGACCTTGAGTAGAACAACAATCTTCTTAAGCAAGTGGAGGTGACAACAATGAAAAACACTGGCATACGTGTGAGGAGTTCTCCACTGGTGAAGCTATTCGAGGAGAGAGTGGATGACAACTGCCAGGTATGGTACTGCCAGGATTCTGGTGTTGGGTAGCATGTGGAAGTAGGTGGGTAGCATGTGGAACTCTGAAATCCTTCATGAGCCTACAATTCTAATATAACTTCATCATATTGTATGACTGGCAATTCATTTACAATGGAAAGTTGTTCTCCTAAATGGGAAGTTCTTATTATTACGTTAAGACATCCTCTTTATCAGTGGAAGTAAGAGCTCTTCTTGAAATCGATTTTTTTGCCCTCCAATTAGAAGGCTAAGGAAAAGGCTAGTATTAATAGTCAAAGGGAATAAGTTTCTCTACTTTCAAATCCTTTCCAAGAACAAGTGTTAGATACTTTTTTGTTCCATGACCGTCGCTGTCCTTCTGGGGGCCAAGAAACTCACTCTCAGTGTCAGGGTTCTCCTGAGATCCCAGGGACATTAATAAAGAGATGTCTACAAGGGCAGCTCACATAGAGCTCAGTGAATCTCAGCGTGCTGGAGAACATCAATTCTGTTCTAAAATTTTTAATTTTAAAGATCCTTTTCTTATATGTCAATCCCAACCTCCCAGTGGATCCCACCCCGCTTCCCTTCACCGTGTCCACACGTCCATTCTCTACGTCTGCGTCTCTATTCCTGTCCTGCAAATAGGTTCATCTGTACCATTTTGCTAGATCTCACATCTATGCGTTAATATATGATATTTGTTTTTCTCTTTCTGACTTACTTCACTACCACGTGTAAAACATATAGCTAGTGGGAACCTGCTGTATAGCACAGGGAGCTCAGCTCAGTGCCCTATGGTGACCTAGATGAGTGGGGTGGAGGGGTGGTGGAGGGAGGCCCAAGAGGGAGGGGATATATGTACACATACATATAGCTGATCCACTTCGTTGTATAGCAGAAACGAACACAACATTGTAAAGCAACTATACCTCAATTTAAAAAAAAAAAAAAGATCCGTTTCTTTTCCCAATAAAATCTCTAACAGTTCAAAAGACTGGATTTTCAAAAGTATTATTCCTGCTATAAATCTCCTCTTTGCATCTCTGCAGTTTCTCTTCAGGGCAATGGGAATACCCACAACAGAATAAGGAAAAGGTCACATACAAAAGTTACAAAGATTAACTTTGCAAGTTATCTTGCTACATGAACTACATTATATAAGATCGTTCTCCTAATGGCAAAGGATTGTCATTCATGGAACAGTTTGGCACTCTGGGGGTGGTACAGACATGTCTTTAAATAACTTTGTGAAAAGATTTAGCAAAGATAGAGTGAACTGGTATGCCATCCACCGTTAGTAAGAGTGGCTTCACTTAATAATGTAGGTCATGTCGGAAACCGCCATAAAGGCTGCCTGTGGCTGTCTTCCAAGTGTTAGAAATTACTGGTGCATTTTTAAAAGCTTGAAGTACACTTTGAAAATAAAAATGCTACTTTCATAATTAATAAGATGTTTATTCAGTTATATGCAGTCTTTCATCAGACCTTTAAGCACTAGATTTTTTCCCCCATCTTCTTATCAGACTAGAGAGCATAGCGGTAAACTGATAAAATGCTTGTGGAATTTAGCATTCTTTCATCTGTCCTTCCCTGGCCTCCAGTTTACTCAGATTTTTTTGTCTCTCAATAGTTTAATTACATGTGAAAAGACTCCCAATAACACACTTGTGTAATAGCGTATTAGAATTAAATGAGGGGAAAAACTTTTCATTATGTGGTTTTACTGTTATTCATTTGTACATTCATTTGACAATACTGACTCAAGCTGCTGTGTGTTCTTTTTTTTTTTTTAAGTGAGTTTGGTTGTTGTTTTTTAATAATATTTATTTACTTTTGGCTGTGTTGGGTCTTCGTTTCTGTGCGAGGGCTTTCTCTCTAGTTGCGGCGAGCGGGGGCCACTCTTCGTTGCGGTGCGCGGGCCTCTCACTGTCGCGGCCTCTCTTGTTGCGAAGCGCAGGCTCAGTAGTTGTGGCTCACGGGCCTAGTTGCTCCGCGGCATGTGGGATCCTCCCAGACCAGGGCTCGAACCCGTGCCCCCGCATTAGCAGTCAGATTCTCAACCACTGAGCCACCAGGGAAGCCCCTGTGTGTTCTCTTAAGCTCCAAATATTTTACATCCCAGGTTGCATCCAGGAAGTTACATAATTAAAAGGATAGCTTGCTTTCTAATACTATGTGGAGATAGCAGAATTTCACCAGGTTATATTTTCATCCATTATGAAGCTGTCTTACATAAAACCTATGCTTTTCTTTGTGAATGAACCAATTCTTGCCATTCCAGTACACAGTCTGACATATATGTTCACAAAAATTGAAATTAAATGAAAATTGTTGGTCAGATAAATCATTATGTATGAAGTTAACCACTATAAATGAAAACAAAACGCAATCTAGCCAATGGTTTAAGAAATTATTCTCACTTTATTAAAGCACTCACATACCAGTTAAATTCATGGAAGAGTTTAGCTAAAAATATAATACATTTCAAACATGTGTCATAAACTGAAACCTTATTTTGAATAAGATTATAAGAGGAACTAAGTCTTAAAGAAAACATCAGAGAGTTCCTTTGATACTAGAAATAGTCCATCCTTGTTCTGAAATAGTTTTGCCCTTATGACTCCACTCCCAAGGTAGGCTTTTGTGACATAAGTAAATTTAGCTTTATTTCTGGAACAAGTAGTCTTTCTTCATAAGTGTCACACTGAGCTGGGCTGATTTAGCTTTCTATCTTCTTTATACCAGCCTTAGCAACTTTCAAAATATATGGCCATTCAAAGCAAGTTGTATTGCAAGCTTTTCTCATTTGTTTTCACTCATCGAAAAGTTAGAACTAAGTGAAGCCAGAGTCCTTCAGGCGAGACTAAGTCAAGGTTAGAACTGGCTGGTTAACGGGGGTGTTTTTTTTACAAAGAACATGTGCAAATTCCCAATCAAGGAATTAGGCCGGAACTCATAGACTGGGAAATGTTCACTAACATTGAAAATGAATGAACCCCAAAACTCTCTGAGCAAGAAATTAAGGGGATAAGAAGCCCATAGACCCAAAGTCTCCAAATCACTGCATTCTTCGAAGATTTTAAATATACTCTTTTTGCACGAAGATTTCAATTCATGCTGGCAATATCTACCCATGAAGAAAAGAGGTTAATATTAAGGTCACTGCAAGGCAAATGCTTTTATTTAATGAGTATTTTAAGTTTTTCCTTTCTGACATGACTGTGATATATGACTGTCTCTAGGTTTTATGTCTGCCTTTGTAAATCTGTGTGATGCTAAGTTCTTTTTCACAAAGGCTCAGGCTGATGTCACTCATGACATTCTGTGGTGAAGATTTATTCCCTGACCTTATACTTTGGAAAGGACAGCCTGAAATGCTCAAGAAACTGTGGGCCTTAGTAGATTATACTATGAGTTATTTCTCTTTCCCGTAGATTATACTATGAGTTATTTCTCTTTCCCAGAGGAAGTATTACCAACTGAAAGCAGAGGCCAAAACAGGGTCCGTCTGATTGCCAATATCCTTGCAGAAGAGCCATTTGAGCAGGATACTGGTTTAGAATTCAATTTGAGGCTAAGATGATGGTCCTGATACAGAGATAGTGCTTTGGCAACTTTTCTTTCATTTTTTTGAACTTGTAATACATAGACAACACTGAATCTAAAAAGGCATCAGGGACTTCCCTGGTGGTCCAGCTGTTAAGACTCCACACTCCCAATGCATGGGGCCAAGGTTCGATCCCTGGTCAGAGAACTAGATCCCACGTGCTGCAACTAAAAGATCCCGCACGCGGTAACTAAGACCCAGCACAGCCAATAAATAAATAATTTAAAAATAAATAAATAGAAAATAAATAAAAAGGCATCAGCATATAACATTAACAACGCAGTATACCTCGTTTGAGTTTTTTTAATATTACAAGCAAAGAAAATTTTCCAAATTTCATTCCCACTGAACTTTTAGGACCTATTTTATGTTTCGATGTTTTCACATTCTGATTACGTATTTATTTACATACAGCATGAGTCGGATTAAAGAACAGAACCCACCTTAGCACTGTCTAATTGACTAAGGCTAACAGGAATTGTATTTATATTTAATTATTTACTATCTACTGCTTTGTAATGATTTTTAACATCAACATAAAAATGGTGCCAATTAATTTTTCTGGTGCTCTGTCTCCTTTAACATTTATCCAACAGCTAATAATTAAGCACTACTATCAGCCACGTACTGGCAAATACTCCAGGTAATAGAGTTACTACCGAGCTTTGCAAAGTAGGGATCTTCAAACTCTCTGGCAAGCACAATCGACGCCCAGTAGATAATTCAGACTATAAATTCAACCCTACCACTTTGTGTTGTTCTACTCTGCTTCCTTCACTTCTCACAAGCTTCTGCGTGTTCATGCTCCGAAGAGGATGGTCGCAAGGGAAAAATCACTAACACTCCTTTGTAACGTGGGTCCCTCAACACCCCTCACACTGCTCTGGGTATCCTCATCCACCTCAACCAAAATGCAGCTTTAATACCCAAATGCAGCTGAAAACACCCAAATCTATCTCTGTCCCGGCTCATCTCCTGAGCTTCAGACCTACACATCCAGTTCCCTCCTGCTGCCCTACAGAAAGCTCACCCCACACGGACCACAGCTGAACTGACCATCGACTCATACACCTAATTCCACTTCCCAAAAGCATCCCACTGAATGGTGACACCAGCAGCACAGGGTGGCCAGAAAGTTGTTATATCCTCCACACCATTCTCTCTCTTTCTCGCTCTCTCTCTCTCTCTCTCTCTCTCTCTCTCACACACACACACACACACACACACACACACACGCACACACAGTCAGTTACCAGGTCATCACTTCTGATGAGGGAGGCTTTAACTGTAAATAGAGGAGCTGTTACTCGGGATTCATCAGTTAAGTAGTGGGAGTCTGAAGTCAAAGCTATTGGGGTAAATGTGTTTCTTTAATTCTGCGATGCAGTCAAATGTAAGATCCATGTCCAATGTCCATTTCAGAAGCATTAAACTGCAGGGAAGTACATGTGCTATTTAGAATCAAGGACATACTGTATTTCTTCTCTTTGTTCTCCAGGAGGATGCCCTGTTATACAGTTATATCTCTTGGCCTTCTGTGTGTATTAAACAAGAGATGAGTGGAGCCCCCTTTAGTTTTAGAATATTTTGCTTTCCCATTTTCACTAGTTGAATGTAGGACTTACATGATTGGTCTAATGATGGCAGACATGCGTGAGGACCCAAAAAATACCACTATAGTCAAGATGTGAGTGAAGCCTGGCTATATTTGGGGAAATCTGTAACATGACACGCCGAGAGCTCACAAGAAGATGAGACACCCAAGAATGAATTTAATAGAACACAGATCTCCCCTACTTGCTTTATATAAAGATTTGACTACTTATTACAGATATAGGATACTCTAATGAAGAGAATATGAAACAAACTGAGTAAGAGAAGCTGCACACAGAGCAATAAAACTTGGATGATATTTTTAATATTAAAATAGGAGATGTGGTTAAGGCTTGATCAAAATATAATCCATCTGAGCTAGCCTAGAGGTAAAACCTTTCTCCCATGACACAGCTGATATCATAGTTGAATAAAAATATGAACCAGGCACGGTTCTGTCTTGCCCCTCAAGATTTCAGAGGACCACAGAGGAAGACCCTAATGACATTAGCAGACTTCATTTCTAAATAAATCTGTATCAAGCCTTCTCTGCTTGGCCACGCCTTCTCTACTAGCTCCTGCTCGAGCCTAAATTCTGGTCATTCGTCTGTCACCTGTATTTCTTCCATAGTCTTGTAACTTGCCTCCCTGCTTCCGGTCACTCTTCTTTTAAATCAGTTTTCCATGTTTTGTATTCATCATCACAGATTATGACTACACTATGCACTTGCTTGCTTCTCTGCTATCTCTGCTCCCGTTGTTTGTTCTTAAATTCCAGGAGGGCCCATCTGTAACTTGGCAGTGTTACAGAGCTTGAGATAATGTGTTCTGAACGAATAAACAAATGACAGTACCAGCACAGCCTTTCTGAGATTCAAACCTGGTCCTTGGACAAGGCTCTGGGGAAGGCTCTGTGGCTCAGTTTCAACACCTATAAAACAGGATCACAATATTATTTACCTTAAAGAAAGGTCTAAAGAATGCCAGTTTAATCATCATCCATACTGTTGGGTGTGTTAGAAGGAACACCTGAAGTAGGTCACTTTTACCTTTTATCTTTCTGCTTACAGGACTTACTCTGTGGAGAGAACCACTGTAATCAATTTTCTTTCTCAGTTTTTTTTCTGCAAGTTTACATGCTGTTGTCTTTATAATAACAGAAGTACCTAATATTGGCAAAAGCTGAGTATCCTAATAAAAAATAAAAAGTATAGTTTTTAATTTTCTATGCACTATGCTAAATATTCATCTATATCATTCTCAAGAGAAAAGTATGAAGTAGGTACTACTATTACTGACCCATTTTACAGATGAGGAAAGGGATTTAAAAGGAGCTATGATTTGCCCAAGATGAACCATTTAGTGTGTAGAGCCATGACTCTGAGCTCAGGTCTGTCTAGGCTATTAGCCACTGCATTTTACAGCTTGTGCTCTATACTAGCATCTACAGAAGGTTAAATAGTTTTGAAGTAAACAGTTTATTTCCTCTTCACAATACTTAATCTTGAAAAATACATAAACTAATTCTATGTATTTTTGGTAGTTTGAAAACTAGTTACTCTTTATCTTCATCTAGTAACAAAAATGACATTATCTAATGTATAATTTCTTTAAATTCAATAGATCTAATGTTTAAACATTTGTAAAGTGTTTTAAACATTTTACTAAGCCAATATATCAGAAACACTAGGAAATGCAACCTTTGTGGAAGTAAATAATGTATGCTAATCATCCTTTTCTGTATTTCTCACAGATGGTATCACATTATATGTCAAATTAACCTCATGATTGTGTTTTTATTTTTAATTATGTACATAAACTATATCTTAAGGAAAAAAACAATATTATTTACCTTAAAAGTTATTAGGAGGATTCACAAAACAAAAACTAATACATGCTGGGCTTCCCTGGTGGCACAGTGGTTGAGACTCCGCCTGCCGATGCAGGGGACACGGGTTCGTGCCCCGGTCCGGGAAGATCCCACATGCCGCAGAGCAGCTAGGCCCGTGAGCCATGGTCGCTGAGCCTGCGCTCCGCAATGGGAGAGGCCACAACAGTGAGAGGCCCGCGTACCACAAAAAAACAAACAAACAAAAAAAACACTAATACATGTAAACCAGTTAAAACAGTGTCTGCCACACTGGAAGAACACAATAAGCTATAGCTATTATAGTTTTTTATAATCATTGCTATAATGTTGTTTTTATCATTATGATTATTATTTAACTCCCCTTAAAATAAGTCCCTCTTACTTAAAGTTCAAAATTCGTGGCAAGTATATCAAATCCAACGCGATTGGTGCTATGAACTGAACTACGTCCCCCCAAAATTCAAATGCTGAAGCCCTCACCCACAGTGTGATTATATTTGGAAATAGGCCTTCAAGGAAGTAATTAAGGGTAAATGAGGTCATAAGAGTGAGGTCCTACTCTGATAAGATTGGGGACTTATAAGAGGAGAAAGAGGTCTCTCCCTCTCTCCCTCTCCCGCCACATGTTCATGAGGAAAGGCCACAGGAGGACATAGCCAAGAGCCTGAGCTGACTAACAGAATCAGGGTCATGAATGATTCAGTACACCCACCCTCCTGCTTTACAGAACCACCTAGAATTCTTTCTCTTACTTCCATGTCTGGATGAGAATACCCTTTCCCTTCTTCACTGGCTATTTAATTCAAACTCATGGAAACAACCTAAGTGTCCATCATCGGATGAATGGATAAAGAAGATGTGGCACATATATACAATGGAATATTACTCAGCCATAAAAAGAAACGAAATTGAGCTCTTTGTAATGAGGTGGATAGACCTAGAGTCTGTCATACAGAGTGAAGTAAGTCAGAAAGAGAAAGACAAATACCGTATGCTAACACATATGTATGGAATTTAAGAAAAAAAAATGTCATGAAGAATCTAGGGGTAAGACAGGAATAAAGACACAGACCTACTGGAGAACGGACTTGAGAATATGGGGACGGGGAAGGGTGAGCTGTGACAAAGCGAGAGAGAGGCATGGACATATATACACTACCAAACATAAGGTAGATAGCTAGTGGGAAGCAGCGGCATAGCACAAGGAGATCAGCTCGGTGCTTTGTGACCACCTAGAGGGGTGTGATAGGGAGGGTCGGAGGGAGGGAGATGCAAGAGGGAAGAGATATGGGAACATATGTATATGTACAACGGATTCACTTTGTTATAAAGCAGAAATTAACACACCATTGTAAAGCAATTATACTCCAATAAAGATGTAAAAAAAAAAGAGAAATGCAAAAAAAAAAAGTACCTTCAGGTGTTTCCTATTCCAGCAAGACTACCTGAGCTCCTCTAGTCTAGGTTAGGGATCCATCCTCAGTGTGGCAAGTGTGCCCTTTGTTTCAGTTTATCAGGATACTGATGATGAGTAGCACCGCTAGGCATACTGTAGATGATCCCCTCAAATATATACTTAATAAATATGTCATTTAGATATCAACTGGGATATTCCTGATGTTCTGCTGAGAGACTGACATCACAGCAATGCAAAAACAATTAAATAGAATATTAGATATACCTATTATTGAAGTCATCTGGCAATCTTTTCAAGTTGCTTGGCTATTGGTTCCTTTTCATCTGTCTCATTTTTTACTTGCCCATCCGTACCATCAATAGCTGCACCATCCCCACCACCAAATTTCTTTTACTGCTAAGTCCAAGCATCTTAGCTATCTCTTTTTCTTCTTGACTTCTAATTCATGCCTTTAAGATCTCATGTTCCACTCAAATGGAATTTTCCCAGAGACAGATCCCTCACTATTATGATCCCTCACTTATACGTTCTGCCTAGAAGATAATTTTGTGGAACTCACTGGAAATGAAAGGCAGAGGTCAGGGGGATTGAATCCTACTTGGTGTCAAGAAAACAGAACAGGAACTTTCAGGACATTGGCAAATGTAGTAGGCAAATATTGGCAAAAAAGAGATAATGTGAAACAAACTGGAGAAGAAAGCATGCAGAGCAAAAGGGGTGCAAGAGAATCCAAGTCTATTGTTAGAGCAGCTGCAAAGGTACAACCACACCAAACCATTTACTTGTTTCTCAACCAACTCCTCCACTTGATCCAAAATGTGAAATACATTGGAAAATTTTTTGTTATAAACACAACTATAACATTTTATGTTATAGATACAGCTGATGTATGTCTTTAAGTCAGATGAGATAGAGAAATTAACAAGCAATTGGGGGGGGACAGGAAGATATATTTAAAGTGTTCTCATTACAAACTATATTTATCTACACAATTAGATCAAGAACAACCTTGATGTCCATCCTTTCCTCCCAGTTTTGTCTTTTGTGAGATCCTTTTTTTTTTTTAATTAATTTATTTATTTAGGGCTGTGTTGGGTCTTCGTTTCTGTGCGAGGGCTTTCTCTAGTTGTGGCAAGCGGGGGCCACTCTTCGTCACGGTGCGCAGGCCTCTCACTATTGGGGTCTCTCTTGTTGCGGAACACAGGCTCCAGACGCGCAGGCTCAGTAGTTGTGGCTCACGGGCCCAGTTGCTCCGTGGCATGTGGGATCTTCCCAGACGAGGGCTCGAACCTGTGTCCCCTGCATTAGCAGGCAGATTCTCAACCACTGCGCCACCAGGGAAGCCCTTGTGAGATCCTTTTAAACATTCTTGTGTTTCTTTATTCTCTTTATGATCTCATTCATGATATAAGAATAATAAGGACTTAGTATAGTTACAAGAATAATGGAATGTTTTTCACCATTTTAATATCATACACAATGGTAACTCAATGCAGTGTCAATTATTCTAATTGGAACCAAGTTTTCAAATACAGATACATATAACATTGTGCAACCCACTTTATTTTTCCCATCCTCTGTTTTCATAATAAAAGGAGTAAAAATATTTTCCTTTTTTCAATTTTAAAATATTTTTTCCCTGGATAATCTTTTTAAACATGTGAGTCAATATACTCTTACAGAAGGGATAACAGCTATGACTCAGGGCCATGGAATAAGCTTCCCGTAATAAATTACTATGATTAGAGCTACCAGACAAAGTGCTTCAGCCCCTGTAGCAAATTCTTCCCAGCTCCTTTCATTAATCAGACTGCTTACCTGGCTTTATCATTACAGCCAGGCCTTTCAACTTGGTGCCTGAACCAATTAATACATAATTTAAATCAGAAGCATATTTAAAATTCTATCAGAGTACCATGTAGTGACTGGGGTATATTATCCTGTATTAATTCCATAAGTTTGTTTGTAAAAGTAATTGATTATTACTGTCAATAAGTTTTCTGAAGCAAAAGCTATTTTTTTCTTATTCAACATTCCTTTCTGCATACAACAGACAGTATTATCTGCAAAGTTTAATGACAGGTATCTGTGGGATGAAAAATATCTTACTAAATTCACATACACACTGCTTAAATGATTCTTCTTGAGTTTTTCAGTCTATCACATCAACCCCTCAATATTGGTGATAACACAGAATAAAACTTGCAACAATCCAAAACTTACAAAATAGTAAGTTAAACTACGTGGAACTATTACTGATCCCTATTCCCTGATTCCATGAAGAGGTAAAGTATCCTCCACTCATCATTTTTCCCCATGACCTGCAGGTAGATGTGTCCAAAAGATCATCCATAGAGACTCCAAAGACAAGTTATTTGCCAGGAATGAAAATGAAAACAAAAAGGCTTTGTTGAAAATGCGTCAGGCACTGCCAACTGCTGGTAATAGAATCCTTCATCATCCTTATTCTGGTTCTTGTTGTAACCAAATGGCCACTAATAGCTATTTAGAACCCTAGAGTCATATTAACGTGGTTGCCCCTAACCGGGTATTAGACTTCAGTACAGCATAGGCAAACATCACAATACAAAGATAGAGCTGGCATGGAGGAGAGGGAATACCAAGCAATAGCATGAACCTCTGATTTGAAAATCCAAGGAATGCATTCATCCTGGACACAGTCTGTGCTTATGCTTTATTGAGTGCCTATGGGTGACTGTATGTGTGTGAAAAAGCAATGATTTGCTAACATGCATCGCAAACATTTCATACTCTACTTCACAACTGGCTGCTTTCATAGATCTGGCCCCAAAAGTCCCTTGCAAAGTAGTTGAAAAATATACAAATATGCATACATTTACATACATATGCATGTATATGCATACATACATAAATTTATCTTTATACCCTATCAAGTGGTCAGGAATTTCCCATTTGGGGACAAATTCAATAATAGCCCTTGGCTATATTTATTTATCTTGAGACTTTAGTTATAAATACCCCTGCTTAAAATTTCTTAGACTTTAAAAAAAAATAACTAATGTAATGAATTTCTCTTATATGTGAAACAGATACAAAATGCCTGAACATTTGCAAACATTTCTTTTTTTTTTTTCTTTTTTTTATTTTTGGTTGTGTTGGGTCTTCGTTTCTGTGCAAGGGCTTCCTCTAGTTGTGGCGAGCTGGGGCCACTCTTCATCACGGTGCGCAGGCCTCTCTTGTTGCGGAGCACAGGCTCCAGATGCGCAGGCTCAGTAGTTGTGGCTCACAGGCTCTAGAGCGCAGGCTCGGTAGTTGTGGCTCACGGGCCTAATTGCTCCTTGGCATGTGGGATCTTCCCAGACCAGGGCTCGAATCTGTGTCCCCTGCACTGGCGGGCAGATTCTCAACCACTGCACCACCAGGGAAGCCCTGCAAACATTTCTAAGCAAGTTTTAATTATGAGAGCACTCAACACGATGAATCGGGCCAAGAGCACTCCATGTTTTTCTTGGTGGGAATACCTCTGTCAAGAAGCCACCACAGCAGCCACTATGGAAAACAGTATGAAGGTTTCTCAAAAAACTAAAAATAGAGCTATAATATGACCCAGCAATTCCACTCCTAGGTATTTATCCAGAAAAAAAAATATATATATATAAGTTTGAAAAGGTACATACAACCCCAATATTCATAGCAGTATTATGTACAGTAGCCAAATATAGAAGCAACCTAGGTGCCCATCAGCAGATGAATGAATAAAGAAGATGTGATATATATTTATATATATACACAATGGACTACTACTCAACCATTTAAAAAAGAATGAAATTTTGCCATTTGCAACAACATGGATGGACTTGAAGGGTAATATGCTAAGTGAAGTAAGTCAGACAAAGACAAATACTGTATGATATCACTTACATGTGGAATCTAAAAAAATAATGCTAACTAGTGAATATAACAAAAAAGAAACAGACTCACAGATATAGAGAACAAACTAGTGGCTACCTGTAGGTAGAGGGAAGGGAGGAGAGGCAAAACAGCGGTAGGGGATTAAGAAGTACAAACTACTATGTATAAAATAAATAAGCTACAAGGATATACTATACAACACAAGGAATATAGCCAATATTTTATAACTATAAATGGAATATAACCTTAAAAATTGTAAATCACTACTCTTTATACCTGAAATTTATATAATATTGTGTATCAACTATATCTCAATTTTTGAAAAACCACCAAAAAACAAAAAAGATTTAAAACATAAAATAAAATGGTCATATGATACAATAGGGAAAGTGTAACATGAAGGGGATATGCTGGGGGACCTCTGGGAAATATTTTTCTTAATTTGAAACAAAATATATTGGAGAAAACTATTCTTTCTGCCTTTGGAGTTTGTAACGATGCTAGGAGCTGCTGTATCCCTCTTGAAACAATGAAGTTTATCTGAGGACAACTGCCAACACACAGGATAACAGAACAGAAAGATGGAAAAGTATGGATTCCTGATGATGTTACTGAGCTTCTGAGTTATCCAATATTGGAATCACTTTACCTTGAAGCTTCCAATTATGTGAGCTAATAAATATCTTTATTCTTTAAGCCATTTTGTTATAACAAATTTATTTGCAGTTGAAAGCATCTTATGTGATACAACAGCCAAGGATCTCTGCTCAATATCTTCCAAAGACACTACATTTCCAGAAGAAAAAACACTTATACAACGTTATAAATAAATAAATAAAGTCAAAGTATAAAATGATTCAAACAGAACAATTTCACACTCTTACTTTTTAGCTAAATATCATAATCTAATTGTCTGCATAATTTCATGCCAATACATTAGAATCCTCTCCTGTACTTACATAGTAACTATCAGAATTCATTCACAGTACACAGTACAACATGGAGATTTACACCTCAGGCTCTAGATTCAGGTACATAGGAATTTGGTCCTAGATCTGCCCCTCCCTAGATATGTAAATTGGGCAAACAAAATAACCCCCCTAAGCTTTAGTTCCTTCATCAAAAGAGTGGGAATAATGATAGTACTTATTTCTCTGCATTAATGTTGGCATGATGAGCTAATTCATGGACCTGCCTCAGCACTTATCATATAATAATGGTTCAATAAATGTTGGCTACAAGAAAAACTGTAATAAGTATACAAAAGTCAATATTACAAAGAAAGACAAGTTCAGGTCTTTAGCATATTAAAAATATCAACCTACAAAGCACAGCTATATAATTTTATACTGCTAATGCTATTCAGAAGTAAGAAAAGTCAAAGAAACTCTAGGAGGACTTTGTGACAGAAACCTAAATCTCAGTTTTCTTCTCAAAAGAGCAAGATCAGACTTAGTCAAATGAGGATTATTCAGATAACAGTATGTTAGTTTTTACAGGTAATATGCTCCATCATTTTAAAAAACATATTATATCTAAAACCTATTGTGTAACACAATTTAGTACATGAGAAAAAAGCAAACTCTGCAGCTTTATTAACATAGGAATCAACGGGGTTGAGTATTAGAAATACTCAGACATTCAAAGGAGGTCTTTCTAACTCTGGAGGTAACCTTTGGTTGCCTATTAGAAACAAAGGTGAAAATCACGGTGACATAAAATTAGTTTTAAAACCAAAGAGAGGGGAAAAAAAAGAAATACATTTCGAATAATCAATGCAATATACTTTCCAAAATCTACTAAACTGTAGAGGTGGGGTGCAGGGGTGCAGGGAGAATAGTCTTCTCAATTGTTAAAAATCCTGCACAATGATTATAGGTTGTTGATAGTAAATATGTATGTGTCAGCTAATATCAAAGCAGAAAAAAGCAATTAACAACTTATTAAATTGGAATTTGATTTAGATTTATATTAAGACTAATTATTTGTTTATTTTTTAAAATGGTTTGCTCCAATAATGCCTTAAATCATTCAAGAAATATTTATTGAGCAGCTATCAGATGTGAGGCCATGGACTCAGCATCCAGGCACTGTGGATGAATGAAACATGACCCCACCTCAAGTACACCACAGTCCACTCAGGAGGACATCTGATACGTGCTATACGTGGATATGCTCATAGTGCTACAGAAGATACTCACGCAATGAAATTCGAAGATTTAAGATAACTTCAATTTCATCAATAATGACACCTACAATCAAGGCCAAAATAATTGCTCTACCTAATAGTTTATCAACAAACAGAAATGAACACTAATGGATGAACTAAGCAATTAGTTCCTGGGCCATTAACTAGCATCCAGGTCTGTGTATATATCTCCCTCACCAAAACCCTGGGACCAGTTCCCCACATCCATTTAGTTTTCCCAGCGCCTGGTTTGGTGCCCTACTTGCAAGAGGCACTCAATGTTCCTTGAAAGAATTCAGCATAACATTCTAAAAGCTCATTTGTTTCTTTATGGAGGCAGTAAACAATAGCCCTGCCATCTAGTTACCCCTCTTACTAAGTAGCAACGCTGTTATATAAGCTCGTTGACTCTGAGTTTCTTCATTTTTAGAATAGGATGATTTAAGCAACCTCCTAGGGTGGTCATGAAGATGAAATAAGATAACATACATGAATTTTTCTGACAAATAGGCACTCAATAAATGTTATTTCCTGTTTTCTTTTTCTTCACTCCTCCCCCTCCCCCATTCTATATAAGCAAACATGACAAAGTTTTTTTTTCAGTTAATATATACAAAGGACAATTAACAGTATTGAAGTACTTCTGAGTCAGCTTGGGTTACTTTCAATATTTTTACATCAAACACATTAAATGTGGATAGAATTATTTTACATCTCATATTTACTTTATTAAATTACGAATTACAAACTACTTTAGAAATAAGGCAAAACTATTTTGTTGAAGGAAATTATTGTACATGCAAATAGAACTAACATTCTGTTAAGACAATAAGTATGTTTTACAGGGCTTAACCTGATTTTTCCATGGCTCTGAACCTAAGGATGAATATTAATTACAGAAACTCTTTTTAAGGGACTGACATGCCTGAATTCTGAGCTTGACCATCTTACCCCAGTCATTGAAAACAGATGCAGGCTGAGGGTCTAAGAGAAATGAGTGTGTACCTACACCTGGCAAGTTGTACTCTTTGGGGTCTATTCCAGTGGCAGTGTTTGGACTCAATGTCAGCATGCAGTACCTACTCTGTGAAGCTAACTCCAAACTCCCAGGGAGTGTCAGGCATAATCACATCAATGACTTCATGGAGGGGGAAAAAAACAGTGGAAGAATGCTCTTGGCTAATACTGGGCTTAGAGATCTATGAACATTTTTTCACATTATTATCATACAAATTTATAAAGTAAGCACCCATTTACAAAGGTAATAGAAGACTGAGGCTTTGAGGTTAAGTAACTTCTCAAGGTTACAAACCTAGGTCTGTCAGATGGCAAAGGTTACATTTCTAACCAAATCTCATTCTTGTTTACCTTCTAGGGTTTTCTAAAACTACTGCCTGTCAGCAAACTGCTTATTACTCATGTACCTGAACATAGATTGGCTACATCACTGCACACACTGCTTAAGTCCACTGACACTTTTTGTGGTAAGACTTTCTAGATGGAGGAAATGGTGCAATGATGTATGTTCTAGCAAGTTCCTATTTAACTAGCTGCTCTAGAACTTGGCCCGTGAGTCTTCCTGCCTCCCTGCCATGTCATGGCACTTGTCTCCTATAACTGTTTACTTGTATGTCTCTGAGGCTAGACAGAGATTTGTGTTCCATTGGTGTCACTACCATGCCATTGAAATTGACGTATGGGGTGAAATCTACTTACCATCCTAAGTGTTTCCCAAGAACATCTTCAGGGCACCATTAGGGCCTTGTCCAAAGGGCAGATGGTGGCTCAAGACAATGGGATTAACATACACCAGCACACTGGAGTGTCCTACAGTAATGCCCTCATGGTCCTTGGCAGGTCGCCCAAGGGAAAGTGTTAAATATTAATAATGTTCCAACTGGATGCCACTGAAAGTCACACGGCAAAAGCTCAAAAGAAAATATTGAGTTGGCCTAACATTTCGTTCTGGTTTTTCCATAAGATGTTATGGAAAACACGAAGTTTTTGCCCAACCCAATACTTAACCAGGTATCACTCAGGCCCTGCACACACCTTCCCTTAAGTCTCTGGGGGAAAAGTCTCAAGTAAACTAGGGAGGGACTTTTTTTCTTTTAACCAAAGCTAATAACATTTTCTCAACCAACAAACCAATTGCCTGGTCCCTATATATTAGACCTCTGTGTGTGGGGTTGGGGGTGGAGAAGCATATAACCCTCACTGTGTCAACTGCTGAATCTCACTAGCACCCTGCAGAGCATGCTGACCCGCTCTACTGTTGCTCCCCCCAAGGATCCTAGGACCACTCAGTTCATTCTAGTTCAACAAACATAATTTGCTTGCCTTCTTTTGGACAAAAACACTGCTAGGAACTGAGAACTCTAAGATAATGTGCAGTTTCTGCTGTTTGGGACATTCCTGCCAAGGAGATGAATGAGTCATTCTAATATAAGATAATAACTGGTGCAAGAAAATTATGCACAGAGCCTGGGAGAAAACCACCTGTAGGACATGAGGTCTAAATGGAGTTCTGAAAAACAGACAGATGAGAGTGAGTCAAACAAAGAAGAGGGACAGGGAACTCCAGAAAGAAGGAACACCACGATCCAGGCACAGTCATTAAAAAAGCATGAAGGGTGCAAAAGAATCAGACTTTCACATCAAAAGAACGCAGTATAGGGGATGGTGAGACATGAGACTGGAGAGGTAGGCAGGAGCAGAGAGAGATGGGCTTTGTCAACCTAAGGAGGTCAGGATCTACTTCATCCTGTGGACGAAGACCAGCCACTGGAACACATTTAAGCAGGAGAGGGGCAAGGTCATATTTGCATTTTCAACAGATCACTCTGGTGGCCAGGAGACCGTTAGGAGGCTATTACAGCAATCGCAGAGACAGACAATAAGCAGGAATTGAGGTAGACAGAGGACAGAATCAATAAATATTTAGGAGGACCTAAGAGGATCTGGTGACTGTCTAGAGGAGGGGTGAGCAAGATGGCAGTGTCCAAATGGGCCACAGTCATGTCACTGACTGAACAGACCACTGCGGGGGGCAGGGGGCAGGGAGGTGTTATTTGGCTGTACAGTAGGCTTGGCCAAGAGGAGGGGAGCCCATGAACATGTTAGTTAAAGGGATATGCAGGCAAAAACATCCAGTCTGCAGCTTTCTACATAAGGCACAGGAGAAACAGTTTTGAGAATAACCTGCACATAGACCAGAGGTTGCAAACTGGCAGACATGGGCCACATCTGGTTTTGTTTGTCCACCTGAATATTGATTCATGAGAAGTTCAAAAAACTTTTTGATCCACTTTTATATTGTCATTATTTAAAATGTAAGACATTTTACATAAAATCTAAATTTATGACCCCTCTTGGGAGATCTGGCAACACTGAGCCTGCATTCCATTGTGGCACCAATTGTGGACCTGGGCAAGCTCAGGTCCTTCTACCTGAGCTTCGCCCTGACTGCTGTCTGCCCTCTGCTAAGGTCAGGATCAGAGACTATTTATCACATGCTTATACCATTGTTTATCTCAGAGCAGAATTAAGAGAAAAGTGAAACATTTGTTGCATTGCTGTTACTGTAAAAGTTAGAATTAATACATTTACATTATCTCCTTGGTTCCTGAAGGATGTGCATTTGTGATTCCTGTTTTGTCAAGACTTCTGCTTAAGAAAATAAATGCTTCAAAATGCATTCCAGTTTTTTAATGAACTGACACTACCTCCCTGCCTGTCGCCGCTGAGTGTCAATATCTATAAATTAGCAGGTGCTGTTCTCACAGTGTTAGTGAATGTTTGGGGATGGACAGGCATAAACGATTTCTTGAAAGTTTGCACAATTGGAACTTAAGAGAACCTATCAAAGCCCTTTATTTACATATATTTACCATCTATATCAAGCTATTTGGGTGTTAATATAAATATACAGATCAGATATTTTGGTCAAATAATATAAATTTAAATAATAAAACTTCATCCTACAGAATATAAAAACAGATAAAGAAAAAAATATAACCTGAGCTAGCGATTGATAACAATGGCAAAATAAGATTTTGGAATATCCGATATATTCAGTGTTTGTTTCCCATTTCACCTTGGAAAAATGTAAGCATGAATGTAATTTGGTGAAATTCATTTTCATATTTAACTAGGGGAATAATCTCATAACTTGCGCCCAGCTGTGTACCATTAGAACTTCATTATCCACTCTTCACTGAGACAAAATAATACATGGATACATTATTATCCATGTTGTTCTAATACCCCGTTTTAGTCAAGCAGACCACTATGTGTTTTTACCTGCATTACTTTCTCTTTTACTTTATCCCCAGAGATATATAAACAGTATGTGAAGAGGATCAAAAGAAAACCCACAGGAATGGAAAGGAAAAGGGCATAGGTAATCTGCTGTTCTATGCCGTCCTGTCTAAAATTCCCGCTTCCAAATCCGGTCGTGGTGAAACGACTCAAGCAGTTCTCAAGGAACAAGTAGGGTATTCCTCTTATAGTCATATTTTAATCCAGCTCCTTCTTCAGTGAAGTCACCCTGGCATGTTTTGACCTCACTTTTTCTCTTCACTTGAATATAGGGTAACAAATTATAACAGGTTTTCATAGTTGTCAGCACAGGAAGGAATATATTTGCAAAGCTTTTTAAAGATAAGTTTGTGTGTTTAAGTTACATATTTTTTTTCCCAAAAAGAAAGTCAAAGGATAATCCTGTTACTTGCCATGTTTGGGATGAAGTTATTGGAAGAAAACAGATTATGACTTAGAAATAAAATGAATATATTCATACATGATCCACACAAGATTAATCTTCTCCAAGAAATTCCTAAAACATTGCCAGACAATCACATAAAGCATTCCTAGTCATGTCAGAGATGCTGGACAAGGTCTCTTGTACATTGTTACACTGAGACGTCTAATTAATAAAAAATATCACACAGCACATGCACCTGAGCACAGATCAACAAGAAAGGTCCAGAAATAATGAAAATAGCCTGAAAATTCATTTGACTCACCTGCAAACGCTCATGATTTTATTCTTCCTTTCAAGTAAGGCTCACAGGTCACAATTACCCTTGGCTCCAAGATCACCTCTCTACCTTTTCCAGTCATGCCATTTTTCCTACTCTCTGCCCCCCCAAAACTTCTGGTTGCTTTGGGATTGGTTCATTTCTACTTTCTTAGGAAACCACTAGCCCCACCACAGCCGTTGATAGCTGAGGCTCCTCTCCTCCTGAGACAAATGACCCACCAAAGGATTGGCAAGGTCCAAGTTCATACAGTTAAAGGGAAAGGACCCTAAACTTTTCTACAGTCGGTTGCCTTCTTTTACTTTTTTTACTGTCCAGACTCATTTTCTGTCCTCATTTGAATAGCCTCTGTGATCCTCCACCTTCCAACATCTATACAGTCTATACTGTGCATCCCTCTTTTGTAATTTATTGCAAAAAAAATATGGTGGGAGACCATTTCAAGTGATGATAAACGTTTTTCTTAATAAACGAAGATGTCAAAACATCTTTGACAACCTAAATACCTCCATCACTATCCATTTAAATTGAAAAAGAAAATTCAAATCCTGTCAAATAATGCTGAAATCAAAAATAGCTTGAATGCCCCACTGAGGTCTCAGAACACTGATTTCAGCATACACGATTAAATTCAGTTACACTAACCTGTGACTTTCTTAAAAAATGCCCTAATCCCAAATCTCTATTAGTGCCATCAGCTTCATGCTTGCTTCAGTTTCTTGAGCATAGAAGGAAAACACTTTTAATGACTTTTGACAGAGGTGCTGTAAGCCATGCATGTCACTGCAGATGGGGTAATGACAATGAGAAGACAATGGGCATGAATTAGTGAATCAATCAGAGTTGACCAAAGAATGAAGAATCCTATCACAATATAAGAAATGGATGTTGTGATTCATCTGGAATGCTTCTCAACAAAACAGCTTCCTATTCATACACTACTCTCTACTTTTCTATGAGAAGGAATGACAAAGTATAAATCACATTACACAGTTACTTGTTCTAATAAAGCTAAAAGGTACCTAATACATTTTAGAACGCTTTGGAGCACCTTTTCTGTTGTGCCTTTCCTTCTGAAACATACTGGCAATTGCAATGCTAGCAATCTTGTCACTCAAATTAATAATTATAAGGAAGAAAATAACTTAAAACATAAATTGTCGCCGCATTAGCCATCACGTTTACATGTCTGTTCAATCCAGTAATTGCCATAAAAGCCAATCTTATTTTTAAAGACCAAAATGTAAAATAATTAAATTGCTATTGTTAAGTCTTTTGAATGAACAGCTTTATTTTATTGCAAATTAAAAAAAAAAACAGTCTGCACCATTCAGTCTTGAATGACATCCTGTTGACAAGGCAAGGAAGAAACAGGTGAGTGTTTAGCTGAAAGATTTCTATAACTGAAATGAGCATCTTGCCAACCAGATTGGGCAACCACAAGGAATAGCACCTGAGAAAACAATCCAAAGTTGCCCGGGGCGGGGCGGGGGGGGGGGGTGCGGGGATGGTTACAACCGCCCTGGCTTATTTTGGTAAGGAAAAACTCTTGCTTTATTTTTCCTTAACTCAAAAGTGAATTCCTTCCTTTAAAAAAATTAATTTATAGGGCTTCCCTGGTGGCGCAGTGGTTGAGAGTTCGCCTGCCGATGCAGGGGACACAGGTTCGTGCCCCGGTCCGGGAAGATCCCACATGCTGCGGAGCGGCTGGGTCCGTGAGCCATGGCCACTGAGCCTGCGCGTCCAGAGCCTGTGCTCCGCAACGGGAGAGGCCACAACAGTGACAGGCCCGCGTACCACAAAAAAAAAAAAAAAAAAAATTAATTTATAAACTAGGACAGACTAGTTTAACTGCAACAGTAACTATTCTAACTCACCACAAATTCAAAGTAAGCATACTTTGTTCACCTTTAATTCCATGGATTTCATAACTTCCTTTCTGAATGTCTTTGAAACAAGAGGAAAATAAACATCATAAAACTCATTCCCTTACAAATTCTAAAATTCAAGTCCTAACTTAAGTCCTAATACTGGTTTGCAGAATTATGCACTGGCCCAGCCAGCACATGGGGTTGCCACTTGGATAGGCAAACACTTCCTCACACTGACGTGGCTCAGCCCTAAGGAGTTACACAGAAGGGATGAGACTATGTTCTGCTGAAATCCCTTCACCAGTGTTTCTTTCCACCACTGAGCCCATATTCAAAACACATAAGAGGACCACATAAACAAGTTGAGACTTACAACTGATGCTGAAGAGAATAGTCAAATGAATGTCACATCAAGAGTATGATAAAATAAGCCTGGGAGAAAATATTTGCCAAAAAAAACACATCTGATAAAGGACTGTTACCCAAAATATACAAAGAACTCTTAACAATAACAATACAATTTAAAAAAATGGTTCCAAGACCTTAACAGACACCTCATAAAAGAAGATATACAGATAGTAAATAAGCATAGGAAAAGGCGCTCCATATCATATGTCATCAGGGAAATAATGAGATACTACACACCTATTAGAATGGCCAAACTCCAGAACAATGACAATACCAAATGCAGATGAGGATGTGAAACAACAGAAATTCTTATTCACTGCTGGTGGGAATTCAAAATCGTACAGCAACTTTGGAAGACAGTTTGGCAGCTCCTTACGTAACTAAACATACTCTTACCATATGATCCAACAGTCGTACTCCTTGGTGTTTACCCAAATGAGTTGAAAACTTATATCCACACAAAAACCTGCATATGGATGTTTACATTTATAGCAGCTTTATTTATACTTGCCAAAACTTGGAAACAGCCCAAAATGTCCTTCAGGGGGTGAATGGATACATAAACTATGGTACATCCAGACAATGAAATATTATTCAGTGTTAAAAAGAAATGAACTATCAAGCCCTGAAAAGACATGGAGGAACCTTAAAAGCATGTTACTAAGAAAAGAAACCAGTCTGAAAATTGCTACACACTGTGTCATTCAAACTCTATGACATTCTGGAAAAGGCAAAACTATGACAGTCAAAAGACCACTGGTTGCCAGGGGTTGCCAGGGGTGGGGAGGGGGAGGAAGGTATGAATAGGAGGAACACAGAGGACCTTTAGGGCAGTGAAAATACTGTGTATAATACTATAATGATGGATATATGTCATTATACATTTGTCCAACAACACCAAAAGTGAATCCTAATGTAAACTATGGTCTTTGAGTGATTATGATATATCAATTTAGGTTCATTGACTCTAACAAATATATCACTCTGATGGGGGATGTTGATAACGGGGGAGGCTGTGCATGTGTGGGGCAGGGGGTACATGGGAAATCTCTATACTTCCTCTGAATTTTGCTGTGAATCTAAAACTGCTCCCCCAAAATAAAGTCTTTTAAAAATCATACAGAAGTTAAGAAAATCTGCAACTCTATTTTTGAGGCTATAATTGCTGAGTAATTATAGCATAGGAAACATCTATCTAGCACTTTGTCTTGATCTTTTCCTCTCTGCCTTAAATTATTTAAATGAACATTGTTTCTAGCATACTTTTTAAAACTTTGACTCAAAAAACAATGCATTTGACAGTTCTTAACCTTCAGATGCCATCACAGCACAACTGAAACCTTAGATGGCCAAGATATCTCCTGTTTGCTTATTTTGTTCGCTGTGATCGCCCTGGTACTCTGTAGGAAAATCTCCCTCCATTGTATTAGCACAGTAACAACCTTCTTTTGCATTCCAAGGGAAGGTAAGTCACGATAAATAATGTCAACCTTAATTTTCTGGTATTGTACACTAAGTCACAGAGAAATCAAGTGTAAAGTGCTTTGCCGCACTTTCTTCTATTTTCATTAACAGGCACAGAAGTTTTGAGAGCTAGTGAAAATTCTACACACCATGTAGAGTTCACCCCTTCAGTTTACAGAAACAGAAGCTGAGGCACAAAGAGAACAAAGAGAACAAAAGGCACAAAGAGAACCTTGTCCTAGGTTACTCATGTCACTATGGCAGAAGCAAGCACAGATGCTAACTCCAAGCTGCTAGGGTAGGACCTTTTATTTCCTATCACCCTTATTTACTTGACTTATGATATAATGGGATGAAAATGATCTTATGGTTGAAGAAAGCCCAGATTGCAACTAACTTTAGGGTCTTAGAACCTTTTGTGTTGAAAGAGACACCGTAAAAAAAAAATCCATGTGAGAGGAAGCCAAGGTGTAGTTCAGTCCAAGGACTGACACCAAACAGACCTCTATTCCAGTGCAAGAAGGCTCTAGTCATGTGTCATCTCTGTGCTCCAGGACTTGCTCATTCCAAGGGAACTTGGTGGCAAGTGACAGCAAGCCCATTCATGATGGTTTGACAAATGAAAGGGGAATTTATTGGCTTTTGTAACTGAAAAGCCCAATGTTATCTTCAGGCATGGCTGCATCTAGGGGTTGAAACAATGTCATCAGGCACTTCTCTTTATTCCTCCCACTACAGTTCAGCTAAAAACCATGGTCACTGTGTATGAAACAAAAATAAGAAGACTCTGAAAAGAAATAAGAAGGCAGATGGGCTCGGGACCTTGGGACCCAAGGAACGACACGGTGGTAAGTTCTCTGGGCTTTCTTTTGACTTACATATCCTAGATTTGGAGCTGAAGAAGCCAGAAACTCAGAAAACACCAATGGTGCAGACAAAAAGAGGTGCCCCCCAAAACTTCTCTCAGCCAAAGGACCAGGAAAGGGAAGCTTAACAAGACAGGGAACAGCCCTACCCTAGTCATAGAGTATGGAAAAAATGGCAACCCCACCCATAGTCCTGTCAGCAAGACTAAACGGGATCGTTGCTTTCCAAGCTCACCAGGTTTAATGATGAGCTCAACACCCCTACCAGGGTGGTGTTAGAGTGAGTAGGAGCTGGAACTTTCATCCCCATTGGGTAATAACAAGGCCCTCCCCCATGGTGTCATAGGAGGCCACATGGGAAGCCTGGACTTCCATCCCCACCTAATGGTAAGAAAGTGACTCTCCTGCAGTATTGAGTCCCCACCTCACAGTGTCAATAGAAGCCAAGTGGAGAGAGGTAATGAGGAACCCCTCCTCCTCCCAGCTAGGGTGATGCCAGTGTTGGCCTAGGTAGAACCTGAACTCCTACACCAACCTGAAAGTCATGAGGAGCCCCTAGTTTCTCCCCCTCCCCCAAGGTGTCAAGGAAAACCAAGTGAAGAACCTACACTTGCACCTTACCTGGCAGTAATGAGGCAGTGACTCCTTCCCCCACTGACATGTTGTCAGAGGAGGCCTCTTAAAATACAAGACTTAAATATGGTCTCTAGAATCTCACAACTAATACCTCAAATGTCCAAGACACAATAAAAAATCACTCATCGCACCAAGAACCAGGAAAACCTCAATTTCAATGAGAAAAGGCAACCAATCGATGCCAACACTTAATGGCATTTAAGGATTATAAAGTAGCCACCATATCAATAAAAATGTTTCAATGAGCAATTACAAACACAGTTGAAACAAATGAAAAAATAGAAACTCTCAGCAAAGAGATAAAAATTATCAACAAAGAAAGAGGATATATAAGGAAGAACCAAAAAGAAATTTTAGAACTGAAAAATACAGTAACCAAAATTTGAAAATTCAGTGGATAAACTCAACAGCAGAATGGAGGTGACAGAGAAGAGAATCAGTGAGCTTGAAGATGGCAAAATAGATGTTACCTATTGTGAACAACAGAGAGAAAAGAAACTCAAAAAGATGAGCAGAGCCCAAGAAACTATGAGACTATAACGAAAAACAATAAAAAATGGAGTTCCAGGAAGAGAGGGGAATGATACTTCCAAATGAATACTCCAGTTGCAAAGCACTGAGGATCTTCTGAACTTTTTAATATACAATGATGTCATTAAAACAGAACACAAGGTTATGAAAGCATTTTTACGAAGAAATGGGATCTTTATTCAATTTCTCACTTAGAGCACAGTAATAAAACTGAATTTTGGGAGGCATATTGGAAAATCTATGAAGTGATTTCATGTTTTATGGATTCAGGAAACTATAGTAGAAAGATATAGATCATCTATTATATTTACTTTTTTCATTTGCTTTATTAACCACCTAGATCAAAGAACACTAAAAATTCCAAAACAAAACTACATTCAATGTGACTTGTTTTGAGGAAAAATATGAAGCAAGGTCTACCAAATTGATCCTGTTACATTTTGGAAGGGGTCCATGTTAAGATTTAAGTGTACCCAAGAAAAAACCTGGTGACCAGTCTCCTGAGAGGTCCTAAGTCTTAGAAAATTTACTTAAGAGTAAATGTGTGATCCTACCTCAGCTTTATCAGATCTATAGAGCTGACAAGATTCATCCAAATGACTCATGCTTCTCAAACTCATAAGCAAACTATACGACCTACTTACAGGTATGCAGAGAAGACATTTCTTAACATTGACCAGAGTGTTTATGGCCTTCACTCATAATATTTTGTTCCTGGTATCGGCAAAACTGGGGGAGAAGACTGTTTTAAAACTTGGTGTGTGTGCACAGAATCACAATACTGTGATTCTGCTATCTTCCATTTGCCCCTTTGCCTTCCTGATATAAACTGACCTCTAAGAATTATATCAATAGATGTTGGAACTTCTGACTTCTAGTTGGGGAGCCCTAAATCAGAGGAAATCAGAGGGAAGGAGGAGACTGAGGTTAGAGTATTTCTTCCCTTGCTCCCTCTCCTGAGGTTGCCTCTCTCTGGCTAGGACCCTCAACAGGAGGTCCTGCATCTCTCAAGCAAGCTAGTCCATAGAACTCTCTCTTTCCAGGTTCTGATTACCTCTTACTCTCTTCCACCCTTCAAGCCTAGGGGTGGTGAAAATTTCACTGCTAACTCTGGGCACTTGTACCATCTCTTGAAATTCCTGACACCCTACTCACCCTGCTTTTTAATAGCCTCTTAGAAAACGTAGCCCTGAATCATCCAGATTTGTGTGTGCTATCTCTTTTCCGCTGGGACCCTGACTGACAGATACCACACAAGGAGATGGCTAATCTCAACAGACATACGGCCCCTGTAAGACCAGAAATAATCACAGCCCCTTAACAGAGCACCTCCCTTGTATGCGTGACCACCTTGCTCTCTGTCCTTCTGTCCGTGCCCCCCCCCCCCCTTAGGATATTGCTGAGCAGACACGCCAACTTCTGGGTCTTGGGACCGTTGTTTTTCATGAGCTTTGCTGACCTTCCTCTCCCAACCTGGATTTGTTCCCAGGGTCTTCCTCAAGAAAGGGTTCAGTGATTACCCTTCTAATACCGAATCATAATCATTTTCTTCCAGGCTTCCCTCTCTGACATTTCCCACATTATTTGGAATGTGAGGTGTTTCTAAACTTTTCAGTCAAATAATTAAACCTCTTGGTTTACTATCATAGGCAACTAATTATTTTCATGTTTTCTGTGGACTTTACTAGGCTAACATTAAAATCTTAATTTTCTTATTTTAAAATTTAAAGAAGGATACTGTTACCTCATATACTACAAATAAGAACTTAAAACCGGAAAAATTCATATTCTAATTAAAATCCAATGAAATAAATCTTTTCCTAATGAGGGAAAGACTGAAGCCCAGAAGAATATTGACAATTGAGATGGCTAGATTAGAAATGCACATTTACAATTATGGATTTTCATAAAAACTGAAATGTTTAAGGTCTCCCACGTAATCAATAGGAGAATTCCACCTAGGCCCACAATTTCAGTTGCCACTCAGTAAGTTATAATGTTTGTTCATGAAAGCTTAGACACAATGCATAGAGCTTCTTCAGGCATGTACACAGAGTATTAGGGGAAAATTTAGAATTCATATAAATTTTTCCTACAAAGATATAATTCCATGTTAAAAATATTAATATACATATTTCTAATTATAAATCATGTAATTCAGATCAAGGGCCAAATGAAATACCGAATTCTAACTACAAATCAAGAACCCAACCCTTTAATAAATTCTGCTTATTTAACCTTTGCTTTTCTTTATACAGTGAGAAGGGCCACTTCTTTTTTCACCCCTAAGATATTTCTGAGTTATACCTATTTGAAACCTTTTCTTGCACAACTTCAGAGGAAATAGCCCCTTAATGTCTCTCAGTAAACCATGACCTCAAGATACTCCTCATTTTCCTCCAACTTTGACTTTCTTCCAGGAATGCTGAGCCTTTTTCTGGACTGTCCCTTGCACCTGCTTGGTTCAAAACTTCCTCTATAACATGTAAAAACGTAATAGCCAAACATTAATTAGCAATCTAGCAATTAAGTGACCTAAATATGCAGAATTGGTTTTATATTGATACATTTAGCCTGACTTGTTTATACACCATAATTGCAAAATAATGTAATGCAAAAACAAAACCAGAAAAGCTTCTGTCCATTTTTCAATAGTAGAAATATTTACCACTTCAACAACTTATTTTCTTTCTCTCATTTTTTTTAAGCCACAGCAAGATATTACTGACATTTAGGGAAAAAATGATCCCTATTGAACAAGGCAGTTATGCTACCATACAGTTTACAACATTAAGATTTATTTTTGCTTGAGGCGAAGTTAAGATTAAAGAGACGAAGTCGCTAACACCACACAGGCTCATAAAACACTAAGCCATTACTATGACCTTAATATGAAACTTAGGATTTGAGACATCAATATTGCTTTATAATAGTCTCATATTAATTTAGGGTTCAGTTGTAGTTTATCATAGCTCAATTTCCCATTTTCATCTAAACTACCTTGAACTTTGGTTGCACAAAATAATTTTTTATTTCTTACTAACTGAGTACTTTAAAAGTTCACAGGATCCAAAGGTGAAAGACAATAAACTGTTTAAAATATCCAAAAAAAAATCCACCTCATACCCTAGTTTGTAATCTTGTTCAGTATCTTTGCAGTGAGTAAAGGGATTGCTGTGTGTACTGAAACAATATGATAACACAAGGATATCATGAAAAATTACTTGGTAACTTTAAAAATTATATCATTTTTTTCTCAAAGTTTTCTAACTTCACATGTTCACCTATTTATCCAAAAATCACAGCTCTGCCATATATTGTTCAATGTAAGGATTAATATAATTAGGTTAATTTCTTAACCACTTAAAGGTTCAGTTTCTTATCTGTAAAATGGGTCTTTGTGATGACTAAATAAATGAAATAACATATGTAAAATGTTTAACATATAGTTTAGCTCACTTTTACTCCCCTCATTCCATACCACATGGGGATCTCTAAAAACTGAGCCAAGATTAAATAATAAAGACTTATAATACTAAAATGGGGGAAAAAAACATCGTCACATCTACTCTGTACCAGGATAAATGTAACAAATTATAGTTTTATCCTTCAAACTTTAAGACATTTCGCATATTCCTATACATTATAGAGATAAATCAATAGAGAGAATTGATTTCCACATTAACTACATTTTATTAATCTGAAAAAATTTCAAGTGTCCTTGGGCAAGTCATTTACTATCCCTAGGACTCAATAGCTTATCTATAAAATGAAGCGTCTGAACTAGATCATCTCAGATGTGTTTCCATTCAAAGCTACAGTAAACTAAGTTTCTGAACAAGCTATAAGGGAGATATCCATGGAGTCCTAAATATAAACTATTTAGAGGATTTCTGAATTAGTTAAGGGGAAGGCTGCTCTAACAAAGGAACCCCAAAACAAAATGGCTTAAATAAGATTCAAGTTCCCTTCCCTTTCTGGTAACTGTCCACCCACTCTAGGCTGCAAGGCAGCTTTGCTCCCTAAGACCATTTGGGACGTCTGGTTATTTGTCTTCCACCATCCTCCAGGCTGGTGTTTCCAAGGGGAATTCCTTCCTAGCATTTCTTGGGGAATTATGTATGTTTTTCCAAATCCTGAATTCTGAGAAAAATCATTGAGAAGTCAGGAAAACAGGAAAAAGTATCAAATTTTACCATGAGAATTAAACTTTTCAACATACAGAATCATTGGTTCAAAGGACACCAAAGGAAGAGTGGTCACTATTGGTCAGTCTTGTTGGTAGTTGTTGCCCTGTTATGAGTCCCTAGCCCTGCCTGTGGCTAATGATGAGTCCTTCACTCATATAAAATAAATATTAATTCATTTATATATATGGTATACTTTATACAAATCTTATGTGTGATGTTATAAGAGATAAAAGTTTTGGAACTAAAATAAGTCCTTAAATTGGCAATTTCAACACATGATTTAAGAGATAGCGATCAACCTTGCTGGGAGAGCTAAATGTTACATTATTCCCATAACACTCACCTAATGTTTGCTAGCATTCTCCAGTGTCTGAATATTCCCTATAGGCTAAAGTTCTTCAAAAATACATTAACTAAGGAAATGCCAAAAGAAGATTTGAATGTTATTGTAGAATACTGCAACATTAAATTAGAAACAGATCTAAAGTCTGAATTAGAAAAAGCAGTTTAATTCCAGAACAAAACCAAACTCAGGGCAAGCAGACCAAATATTTTCATCACTAAAAGAAGGAAATAAGCTTATGTAAAGAATCATGTACCTTAACAGCCAACTTGAAAATGCTTTTGGATATACTTTTAATAATCCAATCAATGTCAACACAAAATGAAGGAAAAATAATTTATAATTGCATTATTTGTCACAAAACAAAGAGAAGACTATCAGATAGGTCAATTAATGCTTTGTGTGTTTTTAAATATTTTTAGGTATTAAATATTTGTGGTACTATTTTTTATTTTTTAAATGATTATCCTTTGGAGTTAATATTGTGTTAATGTTCCTTTCCTTTAATGCTTTCTGTTATCAAATGTCAATATCAAGTAAAGTTGTTTCTATATGCTACTGAAGTATATACTCTTGCCACAATATATTGGTTCATAGTAGTAATAAACCATGTTTAGCATTATATCATTTTAACAGAACATCTCTGAAACTTTTAGTTCAATCTCATTATTAAAAAACATTCATTATTGGGCTTCCCTGGTGGCGCAGTGGTTGAGAGTCCGCCTGCCGATGCCGGGGACACGGGTTCGTGCCCCGGTCCGGGAAGATCCCACATGCCGCGGAGCGGCTGGGCCCGTGAGCCATGGCCGCTGAGCCGGCGCGTCCGGAGCCTGTGCTCTGCAACGGGAGAGGCCACAACAGTAAGAGGCCCGCGTACCGCAAAAAAAAAAGAAAAAAGTATACGGTTTTGTATTTTCTGCAGCATGAAATGAAATAAGGGATATGGTACAGATATTATAAAGAAATTCAGCAGTTAAAATTTGCCAATTGTATAACTGAATAAAATTTTGCCTTACGTAAATATGCAAACAGATAAACTAAATTCAATTAAAAAATAATCGCTTTCATCAAATTTATACATTAATGAAAACACAAAGCAATAAATATTTTCAATTAAATACTTAGAGCTTCTAGCTCCTTTTCCACCTACCTTTATTAATTTCCTAAAATTTCAGGAAGAAATTCATTTCTAAAAAACCTACATTCCACCAGGATCCTCTGGCAAGCTTCAATTTTAATTATGGTTCAAAATTATTAAGAACATAATTTATTTTTTAAGAGAGCAGGTAGAGTCTTCTAATCTGGACAAAACCATTTGTGCCTCAGAGATCTATAATTTATTCATTCTTAGCAGATAATTAACCTATAAGGGTGCCCCTATTTTCCTTAAAACTACAGGAAATTATCATAGATTTTTTTCAATAGTAAATGCATATCCCAGGTGAGGATTTTATACAGCATGTTTTGGTGTGAGATTCCACCTCACCCCTTTTTGGCTTTTACATCAGATGTGTCTTATGCCCTACAGCAACCATATGAAGTAGTTATTATTACACCCAAGATAAGAAAACTGAAGACAGAGATCAGGTAAAGTACCCAAGATCACAAAGTTTTTAGATAGGGCTGAGACCTCAGTTTCTTGCCTCAATCCCAGGTCTTTTCCACTCTGTTGTTTCTAAGAAAATTTTAGGTGGTACCATGAGTTGACCTGAAGACCAAGGCCATGGAAATGGTATACAGCAGGCAAATGACACCAGTACACAAGAAGAAGGAAAATGAATGAGGATTCTATGCAGAATCCCTCCATAGGAATCCCCAGTGGAGAGCCAGAGTCACAATTAATAATTAAGATCAACATACAAGCCTGTGATCACAAGACAATAGCAGAGGCATTCATGGTCTATGTATGGAAGGGAGAGGGAAGTACTTGACCAAAGGGGTTTACATCTGCCTCCTAGGGGTAGGACATGGGAAACCTAACCAGGGCAATGTCTCTCCCAGAGGAGATTTACATTCTTCTGTCTCCGTGAAGTACAAATTGCCAGGTTTTTGTTATTTTTTTCTTGTTTCCTTTATTCATGTTATATTTAATATAACAGATGACTTGAAAAGTTCTAATAGTTTTATTTTTTGATGCACTTGAAGACATTAAGGTAAGAAATATATAATTTTGTCAGCTAATTTAATTTGAAAAAAAATGTACAAGAATGATATCAAACACAGTGTCACTTTTGTTAAAATTTTTAAATATTTGAAAATAATGTTATTTTCCAGAAAGGTGATAGTCATAAGATTTTATCAAAAGTGCTGACCAGAGTCCTTAGGAATAATTACCACTAAATGGAAAGACCACTGAATTGTTTTAAATAGACCTTTTTGTTTGTTTGTTTTCTTTCTCTCGTTATTTGTATGTTTACTTTTTATTATGGAAAGCATATACCAAAGAAGGAATAGTAGTAAAATAAGCTTCCATGTAGGTACCACTCTGCTGCACCAAATAATTAAGTCCTGGTTTTATCTGTATCACACTCAGTGCTTCAAACTCCAGATTATTAAAGTAAATCTCAGACATAATATTATTTTACCTGTAAATATTGAAGTATATACTTCTAAAATTTTTTTACCCATTACCGTTATCACCTTAAACATTCACAATAACTATTTAATATCTTAAAACATTTGGTTACTTTTGAAATTTCTCCAATTGACTCATATTTTTTAAATGTGTTTTAATTAAGATTCCACTAAATTCCATACATGGCAATCGGTCAACAGGTCTCTCACATCTTTTTTTTTTTTTTTTTTTTTTTGCGGTACGCGGGCCTCACACTGCTGTGGCCTCTCCCGTTGCGGAGCACAGGCTCCGGACGCGCAGGCTCAGCGGCCATGGCTCACGGGCCCAGCCGCCCTGCGGCATGTGGGATCCTCCCGGACCGGGGCAAGAACCCGTGTCCCCTGCATCGGCAGGCGGACTCTCAACCACTGCGCCACCAGGGAAGCCCCTCTTACATCTTTTAATGTAGGTTTCCACTCTTTTTTTTCTTCTCAAAATTTATCTGTTAAACAAACCACAGAGTTCTCCATATCAGATGCTGCTGATTGCTTCTCTCTAGTGTTGTTTCATATGTTCCCCGTCCCCTGTATTTCCTGCAAAATGGCAGTTGAATAGGACTTTCTTGTTGTTTCATATACTCCATGTACTGCTAAGAAATTCCATCTGTCCGTGCTTTCTTTACCGCTTGCTCGTAGGAATGGGCATCCTTCTCAATGAACTTGCTCATGCATTTATGGAGCAACACTGAGTATCTACTACATACATCCCAGTGCCAAGCACCCAGTTGCAAAGATGAATGTGCCACTGAAGGGAGGTGCTTAAAAGCTAGACCTGTGCTTACAAAGAATGCAGCGTGTTGATCAAAATTTCCTTTGACAAATACAAGGTAAAATAATTTAATTTTCTAGCGGTGGTTGAATTGCCTCAACAAGTGCTTTCTCTTAATAGATCTTCACCTCAACCCTATGAGAGAGAAGTATTATTCCATGCTTATCCTCCTTCCACAGGTAAGGAAACTGAGGTTTAGAGAGGTTCCATGATTTGCTCAGTTATATTGCAAGTCAGTGGTGGAACAGGCGATTGAACCTTGACTTACTAGATTCTGTGCCCTTATATACAACCAGGAGGTGATACTGCCCTGCTGGGTCCCTACCTTCTGCCCAGACGCTCAGTGATAGACAAACTGAGCAATCCTCTAGCTAACTAGTAAGACTTCATAGGCTATTTCTTCTCATGCAATCACTGGACTCAATTTAACTGTGACGTGTGGTGACCAACAACGTGTATATACAGAGACCCTAAATAAAGTTTGCATCCATGTCGTGAAGTGTAAGGAGCACAGGCTTTGTAATCATACCAGACGGGTTTGAACTTTGTAATTCGACAATATGGTACATTCCACTGTAAGATTTTTTGGGGGCCAGTATTCCTTTTCTTAACTCTATCTCCTCCTCTCCAGAAACCATATTCTAGAAAGCCAAAACATTTGTTTTGCATAAGCCAAGTATTTGGAATTCAAAAGCTAAGGCCAAAGGAAGCCACAAATACTAGATTCTATCAAGAATGGGTGGAGAACCAGGTTATTCTGCCCTAAAGGGCAAGACTGTACCTAAGGTGTGCAGAGCTCCAGGCAAATTTTTTTACGGTGTCTCTGCCTACCTAGAATTCTTGTTTAAAAATACATTACAAAATTTATAGTGAGGTATAGTGATTCATCAATGAAGATTTATAATAAAGGATAGAAAAGAGGTACTTCTGTATTTGTTTATCATCTAATCAAATGTAGGTAAAGATTCTTCATCCCGTGTTTAACATGAAAGGCACCCCAAAATCAGCCCGTCGGCACCATCCTGGCAATTCTATGAAAAAAAATACCATACCAGCCAGCAGGAGCCATCTGCCCACTAGGCTGCCCTCCTGGGACCAGCCCAATCACAGGGGCAACGCCATAGGTTAGAGTCCTCGAGCTCCTTAATTGAACCCGTGTGCACAGAGAGGGTCAAAGAGTGCCCCAAGACGGGTAAATGGAACCAGCGCCCACAAGGGTTCCAGTTCAACCTTGCGGTGCCCACTCAGATGGCACTGAGGATGCTACCTGGGCCCAGGCTCCAGACGGGAACATATAAACTTTAGGAGACGGTACCCAAAGCATGGTGGGCCAACTGAGGCACAGATCCTAGAGCAGGAGCCCTACTTCCCCGAACTAAGGGCGATACTGGCAAAGTGTTCCCCAGTCTGAGTAAGAAAAGAAACAAAAGAGACTTGACTAGAGAATGAGGTCACTTGGGACCCAAGACCCTGCAGACTCCTATCCTAATTATCCCCTTCACGTGGGATGGTGGTTGTGTGGAGGGGAAATCACTTTTACTTGAAGAGAAACAAAGAAAATCAACCTAGGATCTTCTCCCAAAGTCGAAACAGTGGTAACACACACAATTGCATCTGCTATAAGACTTTAAGCAATTACTTAACTACCCCGAATTTCAATGTCCTCATTTATAAAATCGGGACTAATATTTACACCCAAGAATTGCTATAAGGATTTCATGTGTTAATATAGGATACGTCTTGCTTCTATGAGGCACTGAATAAATGCTAAAAGTTATTATAAATATTTTCTTCTAATTATTTAATAACTAAAAATTGGGCATTAAGTATAAGAAGGAGCAAAAGAAATAGAAGAAAAGCAGTTTCTCTGATACCCAGGAATTTGTCATTTAACTGGAGCAATAACAACTTGTAGATATGGAAAACCATTAGGAACCACTAAGTGTGCATCTATTGAGAAGGGTGAATAGGAATGTATTAAAGAGACAGAGAGGAGGCGTGAATAAAGATTATTGCATTTAATCAGAAAGGTATCCTAGAACAAGAGAGCTGTTGAGTTCGACACGTTAAAGTGACGAATAAGAACAGTAGAGGGAAGGAAGAGCCCTTGCAAAGAAGACCTACAGACTGACTGAGACCGATGGGCATGTCTTTCGTAATGAAAAATGAGATCCCCAACACTACCAACACAGATTTGGTCCTTCTTTTCTATTGCAACAATTGCCGGAAGCAAACCCAGAAAACATGTCAGCATGCTGAAGGTTATTTCATAGGTTGCAAATAAACACGGCAAGGGCCTTGCTAACACTGATCTTTCAAAAACAAAGCCCTGCCGGCTTTCATACTTGAGGAAGGAAAGCGTGTGAATTTCCTAACTCGGTCAGGATATAAATATATTCATGCTAAGTTTACAAAAGGTTGGAGCCCCAGCTGAAAATGATGCCAAAACAACCAACACAAGTGTGGATATCAGCTAAATCAGTTGCTTGGCACCGTGAAAACCGTTAAGCAATCTCAGGCTGCACAAGTGGAAATCTTTGGGCTCCCATAAATGGAGGATTAGGGCATTGAAGTAAGGAGGATAATGCCCACATAGCTAGCAGTTCACTTTCCACACAGCTCACAGAGATCAGTAGGCCTCTAAGCACACAGTAGTAGCTCTGGCAACCAAGCAGGAGGAACTCCAGTAGCCATTCCTTCCCAAGGGGCATCCGTCCCTGGTTCCTCAGGGACTCTGCACAGTGGTGCACTGCTAAATGTTTTAACAACAGTTTCTATGTGAGGAACCTTGATCTGAAGCTTCTGTCAATTTCTTTTGTGTAAAAATTCCCTTGGAAGCCAATTTCAAGCTACCAATATTCTGTCACTGAACACAGAGACGGGGAGAGATGAGCACTGTGGGCTTTTGGGGAACCACTGCCAGTGACTCAAAAACTCTGACTCAGCTTCTCAACTCTCCCACTCAGTGGACTGACTTCTTGCACTCTCCTCTCTCCACTCCATGCTCTCTTCTTGCTTCTTTAGTTTTGTGCACTTCCCTGCTACTGGCTCTATGTCTCCCACCACAAACCCTCTAAGACAGAGAGGGGGTCTGATTGAATTAGCCATTCCCCAACTAGCAGGGAACGCTCCACATAGAGTTCTCTGGCTAGACTACCTCCATCTCTATCCACCCAATCAGCTATCGTTGTGTCAGTGGCTGATGCCTGCTACCAAAAAGAGGAGTTTGTCCTGGAAAGAGCAAGAGCCTTCTAGAATGGTGTGGTCTAATCTGGAAGGCACCCTGCATGGATTATCCAGTACTTTACAAGGCAAGCAATTAAGCCCTGATTTGTGTTTGTGTTGGACCAATCACTTTGGTATCATTTGGAAACACCTTCATCTCAACTCTGTTTCTGATGGCTTGCCCAGTTTCACACTGATCAGTGTAACTCGAGGTAGAAGCCCTGCAGTAAACCTCCAAGAACTCTGAATGGGAGATCTGAGCCCTGCACCTGGGTCCAGCCAACAATGACTTGGTCTTTTTCTGTGACCTCAGACAATCTCACTTAAACATTCTGAATCTAAGTGTCCTCATTTGTATATGAGAAAATTGTTCCGGCCCGACCAAATCCTAGAGGATGTCTTACTAGAATGAATAGGAGGAGGAGAAAGAGGAGAACTGTCCTCATAGGAGGGGAATTTAATTTCTTTAAAGCAAAGTTACTCTTTTTTTTTTTTTTCAAATGTGTGGGTCTTGAGTATGAAATGAGAGCTACTCTGGTTGACGTAGATGGCAACAAGGAGCAGAGGCTAGGGCCTCCTTCCTGCATGCTCTGTGCTCTACCAATCTATGCGACCCTGGAGGGCCTCAGAACACTGCTGGAGAATGACCAGCCGGTACAAATGCAAGATATTTGATACCCAGAATTTTTCCTCCTGTGTCAACTTGGAACAAAAGAAAAGTATTTCCCCACAAAAATATTTGGTAATCCTGGGGGGAAAAAAAAGGATCTCTGGCAAATTATACTGTAAGAAGAATAAATTGAGAAGTATTTTAGGAAGTTAGTATTGAGGCTACTGGAATCACGATTTTTAATCTTCTTCTAGAAGTTAAGTCATGAATGGCTCTTACTTCTACAAAAGATACAATAAAATATGTGGTATTGTTGCTGCTGAAGGGAGGAATCGAGAAATAAGTTAATTTCACCCTAACTTCCTATCCTATTTCTCCTTCTGTATTTTTATTTTTAAAAAACATTATTTATTAGTTCTTAAAGGAAAAGCTGAGGAGGCCCAGGATACAGATAGCGAGGTAGCAGAGAACACCATCCAGCAAGCAGCGTAGCTCCACAGTTAGAATTGTTTTCTCTTCTGGGTCAATTGGCTTCTACTATACTTTTTTTTTTTTTTTTCCCGGTACACGGGCCTCTCACTGTTGTGGCCTGTCCCGTTGCGGAGCACAGGCTCCGGACGCGCAGGCTCAGCGGCCATGGCTTACGGGCCCAGCCACTCTGCGGCATGTGGGATCCTCCCGGACCGGGGCACGAATCCGTGTCCCCTGCATCGGCAGGCGGACTCTCAACCACTGCGCCACCAGGGAAGCCCTCTACTATACTTTTATTTACTGTAACTCACACACAATATGATCTGAATTTGAGCAGAAAAATGCCATATATGCAGAAGTGCTGGTATTATTATTGTTATTATTAGCACTATTACTAATATTATTATATTAATCTCCAAAGCCATTCTCTTGTCCTTATGAAGGTGTTGGATATAACTGAGTAGATAATAACAAAGGAGGCTTTAAATGTTTAAAAGATATTTGAGATGTTGGCTATCTGTACGGCAAAATTTTATTCCTATTGAGGGTATAAGTCTAATCAAAGTGAAGGTTGGGTAGGGAGACAAATATAACAATGTTATGGAATGTAACCAAACTTAAAAGCTTTTGCATGGCAAAGGAAACCATAAAGAAAATGAAAAGACAACCTACATAATGGAGAAAATATTTCAAATGATGCCACTGACAAGGGGTTAATACACAAACAGCTCATACAACTCAATATCAAAAAAGCCAAACAACCCAATCAAAAAATGGGCAGAAGACCTAAATAGATATTTTTCCAAAGAAGACATACAGATGACTTATAGGCATGTGAAAAGATGCTCAACATTGCTAAATATTAGAGAAATGCAAATCAAAACCACAATGAGGTATCACCTCACACCAGGCAGAATGGCCATCATCAAAAAGTCTACAAATAATAAATGCTGGAGAAGGTGTGGAGAAAAGGGAACCCTCTTACACTGTTGATGGGAATGTAAAATGGTGCAGCCACTACGGAGAAAAGTTTGGAAGTTCCTTTAAAAACTAAAAATAGAGCTACTTGATCCAGCAATCCCACTCCTGCGTACATATCTGGAGAAGGCAAAAACACTAATTCAAAAAGATACATGCACTGCAATGTTCACAGCAGCATTACTTATCAATACAATAGCCAAGACATGGAAAGAACCTAAGTGCTCATTAACAAACGACTGGCTTAAGAAGATGTGGTATATGTATACAATGGAATATTACTCAGCTATAAAAAGAATGAAATATTGCCATTTGCAGCAACATGGATAGACCTAGAGAATATCATGCTTAGCGAAATAAGTCAGACAGAGAAAGTTAAATACTATACGATATCAGTTATATTGGAATCTAAAAATAATACAAGTGAATCTATATACAAAACAGAAATAGACTCACAGACATAGGAAACAAACCTACAGTTACCAAAGGGGAAAGGGAATAGGAGAGGGACAAATTAGGAGTATGGGATTAACAGATGCAAACTACTATACATAAAATAGATATGCAACAAGGATTTACCGTATAGCACAGGGAATTATATTCAATATCTTGTAATAACATGTAATGGAATATAATCTGGACAAAAAATAAATGAATCACTATACTGTACACCTGAAACTAACGAAATACTATAAATGAACTATACTTCAATTAAAAAGAAGAATAAGAGAGAGAGAACATCTTTCTAAATGAAGCTCAGCTGCTATTTTGTCATTATTGTTACTATAGAATCAGAAGCAAGTTTGATCGGAGACTCTAGGGAAGGCATGTGGATGGGAAATAAAGGAAACTGTGATGCTGAGGAAAAAAGAGCACTTTGGAGTCAAAGGATTCTGCTTCCCACCAGCCATGTAATTGTGGAAAATCTATTTCAGCTTTCTGTTAACTCCATTTTCTGACCTGTAGCAAAGGGACTAAATTGTGGGGATTAACTGATAAGATGAACACAAAAGCCATGAGTACAGTGCTTAGTTTATAGTATGAACTCAGTCAATGTTAATTTTCTTCCACTTTGCCCCTCTTCTCAAAAAAGGGGGAGCTTTCTCCCCTACAAAGTAAAACAAGGGTCAGCATATACAACCAAAAGGCTAAATGAGCCTGCCACCTGTTTTTATAAATAAAGTTTTGTTGGAACACAAATATATATATATATATATATAAAACATTGTTAACAACAATAATAAAAGTGCTTTCATGCTATAACCACTTACAGTCGTTTTAAGTCAGATGAGAGTAGAGTGACAATGTTCTGTTATCCACTTCTGCAGTCAAAGGTGGAGGTCATAGCTAACTTGATCATCTACCAGCCTATGTCAGATAGTCATTGCATCAGTCAGGGTCCCAGTAGGAAATGGAATATTAGGAAAAATTCCAGGAAGAATTATTTACAGAAATATTCGTATCAAAATTTGTACAGTGGGTAGGGTATGGGAGAACCACCAGGGATAATGCAGAAACCCAGAAGCAGCGGCAGGAGCGCTGTCCCCACACCTGGGCCTGAAGGGATCGGGGAGAATGCGACTGCCAAGAGGAGGAAGAGCTGCACAGACCAGGGCTGCTCCACAGAAAGATAATGAGATGCACACATGTAACCTAGTATTTTCCTAGTATCACATCTTTTAAAATCAGACAAGTGAAATAAATTTCAATAATACATTTTATTTAATCCAATATGTCACTTCAACATTTAATCAATAGAAATATTATTAATGTGGTATTTTATATTCTTTGTGCTTTCACAAGTCTTCAAAATCCAGTGTGTATTTTATACCTTCCACATTTGGACTTGCCACATTTCAAGTGCTCAATAACCATAGGTGGTTAGTGGCTTTCGTACTGAACAGCAGAGGGATGGAGCATGGACTGCCTTGATCTCCTGCTGGGGTAGGGGCGGGAGGAGGAGGGACATTGGCCAAACCTAACCAGAAGCAGATGAGCCCATTGCTATAGTCCAGGCAGGTCAGGAAGTCTGAATGGAATCACTTTTGTTATCTTTAACCATCTAGTTGACTGACAGATATTCCCAAGATCAGAAATGCAGAGGCATGGATGCAGAGAGGTTTGTTAATTGAATATATCAACTATTATATTAATGTTATCTTATCCTAATTGTACCTATCTGTGTGAAAAGCATTCCTGGAAGTGCTAGGAATGAGTGGATGGGGTAAGAATATGCCAACCAGGCAACATTCCATGAAACTAATTACTTGAGATGATTTGGGCAAGGATATGCTGATACCAGAATTCACTCAACATATTAAGTATCCTCCATGGATGAACCAGGCACCATGCCTAGTTAATGACACTCTTCAACATTAAACAAAAAGGAAAATACTTTAACCTACTAAAATATCTTGTCTAAATAGAGATGTAAGGGAAGGAGAAAGCCCAAGAAGGTTTTTTCCTAAGCAAAGTTCTTATTTTGTTTTAAGTCAGATCAGTGCTGTGATTATATGAAATATTTATTAGCCTCTCTAATTTACAAACTGAGCTATCATGTTAGCATCAAAGGTAATACATAGGTATATGGAAAGGATGGACTTGGATTCAAAATATCTGAATCTCCTCTACTTGTAACAGACTATGTAAAGTTGAACATCGTATGAGTATCAGTCTCCTCATCTATAAACTGAAAATATAGGAATACTTAGTCCCATATATAGTATGCATCCAATACTTTATTTAACAATTTAATAAGCATCTACTATGTGCCAGATGCTGTACTAGGTACTGGGTGTACTCAAATGAGCAAGATATGATCCTTGTCCTGAGTTTAGCAGGAAATATAGACATATTAACCTAAGGCTCCTAAGCCTGGGTCACTTACAAAACATTCTTACTCATTTCATTAGTCTGTCTATAGAGTCCCTTAAACTTTTTCTCTTTAATCTCAGTTCTATATTTTTCTTTTTAATCCTTTTACCCATAATCGCTTTGTCTTGTCTTACTTCATTGTCTAAGATCTCCAGTACAAGCTACATATATAGAAGTAACAATAACAGAATTCTTTGTCTTGATCTCAGCCTAAACAGAAATCGTTCTAAAATCTCACCATTAAGTATACTTACTGCAGGTATTTATTATATATGCTTTGATTCCCAGTTTGCCAAAAATTTGTGATGAATGAATTTTGAATTTTGCCAAATGCTATTTCTGCAGCTATCATCAAGGACTGTGAGATTTTACCTTATTTTCAGGTTAACAAGTTAGCCTGCCACAATTTCATAGATGTTGGTGGAAGCTGTGCGACTCCTGGGTCAGAGTCAAAAGACTGTTTTACCCATGGTGCAGCAAGCAGCATGAATATCAGCGTATTTGTGTCAGGTCCAAATCTCATGGGAAAAATACGAATGGGTCCAGCCAGATACCTGCACAGGCAGTAGGGTGCATTACAAGGGAGGAATCCTGAGCTTAGGGAACCCAAATCTTAAAATGCCTTCCCTCTGCTCTGCAGGGAGACATTATCTTCATCATACTGGAAAGTAAGCATGCCTGCCTTTCACTCCAGAGAGAAACACTATCTCTATTCTCCAAGGCTGTTCACTTTACAAACATGCTTAAAAGTCACAAACAAAAGTCAGTCAGTGTCTGTTTGCAAGATGTGTAGAAACATGAGGATTGTGTTCTAGCAATTTTTCTAATATGGTGAATAATAACATCAATACATTTTCTAGAGTAGAAAAACCTCACATTCCTTGGATAAATTCTACTTTATCATGGTGCAATTTTTATACACTTCTGGATTGTGATTTTCTAACTATTGTGTGTGTTTTGCATCTCTGATTTAAAAAGAACTTTATCGGGCTTCCCTGGTGGCGCAGTGGTTGGGAGTCCGCCTGCCAATGCAGGAGACGTGGGTTCGTGCCCCAGTCCAGGAGGATCCCACATGCCGCGGAGCGGCTGGGCCCGTGAGCCATGGCCGCTGCGCCTGCGCGTCCGGAGCCTGTGCTCCGCAACGGGAGAGGCCACAACGGTGAGAGGTCCACGTACTGCAAAAAACAAAGAACTGTACCTATAATTTATATTTCTTTTATTGTCTTTGTCCAGTTTTGGTATCAAAGATATACTAGCCTTATAAAAAAAAAGTTAGGTGTTTCTCTTCCTGTAGTTAATAAGTATATATGAAAATTTTTCTGTTATTTGAAGATTAGAATTAAAATTAGCCCAGAAAACCATCTGTGCTTTGTGTCTTTAGGGGAAAGGAAACTGGATTATTAAATTACATTTCTTTAGTAGTTATCCATTTAATTCTCCTTATGTTGATTTTGGTAATTTTCTTCTCAAAAATTATTCATTTCCTTTAATTTTTTAAACATATATGCATAAAGTTATTTATAGTATTCATTTATGTTTTTTTAAATCTTCACTCTATTTGTACTTATATAGTCTCTTTATTATACCCATATACCGTCTATATATTTCTTCTATATTCTCTCTTAAAAAATCCCAAATGTTTCTTTGTGTCTTCTTTTTTCTTGTTCAGTCTTTCTAGGAGTTTCTTATAGAATTAATTATTTCAAATTACTAGTTTTGAATTACGTTGATCTTCTGTGTGTTTGGGGTTTTTTTACCTCACTAATTTTTCTCTCATCTTCATTATTTCTTTGTATAGTTTTTATGTTCATCTATTCTATTTTTATTCTTCTAGTTTCTGGGATGCAACATGAATCATTCATTTTCAGAACTTCTTTTTAATAAAGTTATCTCTGAAGACTGCTTTAGCTGCATCCACATTTTTTATATATAGTGGTTTTATTCTTGTGCAACTTCTGCATTGTTTTGTTCTTTTTTTACCCCAAAGTTATTTAAGTTTGTTACTAGAGATGATATATAGATACATAGATGTAGAGGTATATATGGTACATAAAGAGAGTTAGAGGTAGAGATATATAGATATTATTAATTTTACTTTTCATTGCTTCCATAACCTTACGTGTTTTTGTATTTTTATATGCTTATTCTATCAGTTTCACTATCACTGAGGATTTATAAGTTATTCCCTTTAGTTCTTGCTTATATAATTTGAGAGTTTTGTTGTATACAAACATATATATTGATTTTTGTGATGGTAGATTATTTCTTTTTAAGATTATTTGGTAGTGTTTCTCTTTACATACATATATATATATGTATATGTACATATTTTTTCTTACTTTAAACTGTATTTCATTTGAGGACCTTAGCTTCCTTTAATTTACATTTGCACACTAGATCTGCTGGCATCCCTGCAATTTCAACCTTTCAAGCTCATTCTGGTTTTGCTATTTCTCTTGGATGCAGGGTTAAAGCTGATTGCGTTTTATAACCAACCTGATAATTGAACTTCTAACAGATGAGTTTAATCAATGTACATTTTTTGTGATTATGGCATTAGTAGTGTATTTGGACTTACTTCCACAATCTGATTTTTTTCTTTTTTACTTTTTTTAATCATATTATTTCATTGTCCTTTCTTCACTGACTTTCTTCCTGTTAGATTATTTTTATACCTGTATTTTTTCCTTCTGCTCATTTAAAAGCTATAGATTGCATTGCTATTATTTGGTGATTCACTTTATCATATTAAGATTCAAACTAAACTAAAATTTTCTAAAAAGATCTTGAATTATGTAGTACTTCTGTCCTATTCATAGTTAAAACAAGAGTACAGCACACTGGGAACCCTTGAACAGCTCCATATCTTATTATTTTTATATAGAGCCTCGCTTTTAACTTTTTTAAACGAAGAAAGAATTTTTTGTAATCAATAGTTAATTGAATTTGCCAACATATTTCATTTATTTCTGGGTTCATTCTCATTTCCCATGCTCCACATCCTTCCTCTATGTTCACTTTTTTCTTGCCAGAGGAAAAAATCTTTTAGTGGATGTGAATGAGAAATTCTCTTACTCTCTGTGCCTCAAATTCTCTTTATTTTCCATCACTTCTGCATGATTTTTGTGTATACAATCCTAAGTTTACTTAGATCTTCTCTCAGTACTTCTAAGCCCCATTCTCCCTGGCATCAATGGCTGCAGAGTAAAAGGCTGCTGTTTGTCTCGTTGTTAATTTGCAGTTAATTTATTTACTCTGATAACGTTTAAGATTTTCCTTTATTCTTAATGACCTAGTTCCATTATATGTCTAAAAGTGAATTTATTTTGATTTATACAGTTTTATACTCAGAGTATGTGAGAGATCATCTTAAATCCTAGAAATTTTATTAACAATTATATTTCACATATTGATCTAACATTTCTTCCATTCGCTCTCTTTTTTCCTTGCAACTCAGATAAATATTGGAGCTTCTCAACTAATCTCTCATGTTTCTTAACTGCTCTTTCATATTTGTTCTTGGTACCAAATGACGGATGAGCACTTCAGTTCTACCTTTAAGTTTACTATTCTCTTTTTGACTGTGTCCCTTCTGGAGTCTGTCCAACATATTGCATTTTTATTTCATTGACTACATTTTTATTTCCAAGACATTGGACTGGATCAGCCGGGACATTATTTTATTGCTGTCTGGTTTTATCTCACACTGTTCTGTTCTTTTAACAATGATTTCAAAGTCTTTCGCAGGCTTCTCTAAAATTAATCAGAGCATGAGTTTAGATTCTGATCATCTGTTCATTTGTTTTCTGCTCATTTTATTTGGGCTGTCTTCCTTCGCATCAGATTTTTTTAATGAGTTTGGATATTTTAGTTCATAGGCTAATTTCTAGTAGAAGATCATTTTTATTTGATTTCCCTTTCTTCCTTCCATGCCTTATTCCTGCATGCCTAGTGGATGGAACTGCAGTAGCCTCCACCCAGTCAATACAGAGCTAGTTCTTCTGATGACAGTGACTGCCACGTGTGATACTAAAACATAGCTCACTTCCTTCAGAACGCCTTTCGTGAGGTCCAGCTCTAGATTAAGGGCCACTTTAATGCTCTTCCTCTTGGATACTATAATACAATTGCTATTTACTCTTTTTATTGGGGTAAAGCTGCTTTACAATGTTGTGTTAGTTTCTGCTGTACAAGAAAATCAATCAGCCATATGTATACGTATATCCCTTCCCTCTTGGACCTCCCTCCCACCACCCCTCCATCCCACCCATCTAGGTCACCACAGAGCACCGAGCTGAGTTCCCTGTGCTATACAGCAGGTTCCCACTAGCTATCTGTTTTACACATGGTAGTGTATATATGTCAATCCCAATCTCCCAATTCATCCCACCCCCCTATTCTCCCCCATTATGTCCACACATCCGTTCTCTACGTCTGCATCTCTATTCCTGTCCTGAAAATAAGTTCATCTGTACCATTTTTCTAGATTCTACATATATACGTTAATATACAATATTTGTTCTTGATTTCTCCCCCAGCAACACTGTATACTCTGTAAGGGCAAGGACCCTGGCCATCTGCTTCACTGTTATATAACTCAGCACCAAGAGCAATGCCTGAAACAAAGTAGCACTTATTAAATAGCTGCTGAATCGAATGTTTGAATCACTGAGTAACGTGTCTGATGGTGTTGCCGTTGTACCGTTTTCTCAGGACCCATGTGGTTAATTTTGGAGCTCTCTATACATCAGGACTCTCCTAGATGGCAGATGCTGGCCTCTGAATAGTGATTTAGTAAGCATTTGGCTTCTGGTTCAATCATTCCTTCTTTCTTTCTGAGTTATTTTCACGTTGGGTAGACCTGACGGGCTAGCAGCTATGACATCTGGCAGGAGAAGATGATAATATCTCCTACTCTGTGTTTTGTTCCTGTGGTGTAATTACTACGAAGATTATAGATTAAACCTGTTCCTAGTTATTACAATTCCCTCTTTGAAACCCCAAAATGAGGGGTTTCATTCTATACAAAGATCTTTTCATTTCCTTTTGAACAGAAACTAACTAAAATTAGCTCCAAGTCATTACTGGGCTGTCAAAATGAAAGTGCCTTCAGCATACCCACTTCCTGTCAATACTACCTCACAAAACTAGGATCATTTAAGCCTTCTCACAAGCGGCAGTTAGGAAGAACATCGTTGTGTTGTACCTCTCTGGTTTACTGAAGATCATATTGAGATAGTTTGCAAAAACTTGGGACACTGTCTCTTGATGTTTACAATATATTCTACTTTTATTTACATATACTGTTTTGTTTTCAATACCTCTGGTAATTACTACAATGATTAATAAACATACAGATGTTTCCTTTTAACCCACAGAAAAGTTGTTCTTGTTTTGTTTTTGTTTTCTTTCAGGTTTAGTAGTAATTTTTATCCCAATATTTACGCTAAAATTATGCTTTAAAGAAAGCTTAATTTTTATCAAACATGCATGTTATCAAACATGCATCTTTAATGAAGACAACAGTCATCATTAAAGCTTAATTTTTATCAAACATGCATGTTATCAAACATGCATCTTTAATGAAGACAACAGTCATCATTAAAATTTTTTAAAATCCTTTAGAATACTCACTAAAACACTGTCTATCCTAAAATCTATATGCCTCTAAGGCCCTAAAATCTATATGCCTGTAAGATAACACTGAAAAAAATTCAACCTGTTTCTGCCTTTTTTATACAATGAGGAAAATATAATTTTTTGTCTCTGAGGTATTTGATTATTTTCCTAAATTTATCATATTTCTGTTCTCTTAATTATGTATAGAAAGTTCACAGCAATGATTTCTTCCAAATATTACAGCCATCTTTACAGTCCTTCATTGTATGTAGAGACCAGTTTAGTATATAATTTATATCCTCAAACCTTAATATATATATTCCATGGTTCCAATTTCTGAGGGTTTTTTTTTACTAGCTGTACAGATTTTCATAATAAAACCAGTCATAGTCCTTAATGATTAGATACAGATTAGAGTGATGAAAGAAAACTGTAAGCAGAGAAAGAAAGTAAAAGCACTTATTAATTTCTCTCAGAAGCTGCTTCTTTATGCAGTTGCACTCGGGGAATCAGAAAAGATCACATTTTCAGTAAAATCATATTAAAAAAATTATAATGACAGCATGAATATTTACTGCAATCATGAGACATTCAAAATTCTCAGAAGTTGTAAATATAGATCTGAAGACTATCAGAAATAAAGTATATTTAACTAAAGTATATTATTGATTAAAGTCTATCTAATGTTTAAATGTTGAAGAATATAAAAAGGAAGAGTCAGGTATGAAAAAAACATGAATTTGTATCTCATAATATTATCCAACCACCAAGGTAACGACAGATTGACTACAAACCATGGGGAGAACTGGAATGTCAATTCTTAGACTCCTAAGTGTGATTCTATGATAATAAACACATCATTATAACTTAAAGTAATTTGCTTCTATGCAAAGTATTGAATGCCTACTCTGTGCATAGAGAAAAAGTCACTATTCTTTGCCTCAGGGAATTCACAGAGTAATGGGAAATAAAGGCAAATTCCAATGGTAAATACATTTTTATGAATAAATCCTTAATTCTGCACATTAATAAAAGACATGTGTGCTTCTGTAATTTATAATTACAAACAAGTGATCTTTTATATTAATAATAAAAACCTCCGTTCCAATTAGGCACTAATGTAGAACAGTCACTCACTTCCCATCTGCCATCCCATTTGCTAATGTATACAGGAAGAAGACAATTAGCTATTGAGTGCCACAAACTAGATATTCTCTTTTGCAAAATAAGTGTTATGAAATGCTTATAAAAGAACATTTGGTGAGAAGAAATGAGGTTATGAGCCTTTGTTTATTCCACATTAATATAAAAATTTCCTGGTTTCGTAATTAATGAATTATAGAAAATCTTCTGTGGTATCTCCCCATCCCAAGCACATCTCCTAAATTATGTTGAAATTTTAAATAATGAATCATCACCCACTCCAAGAAAGTTCATGTAGGATAGTAACATTAATGACTACCACGATCCTCTTATTCAGGCAACATTAGCTGACACCTTCATAAGTAGAATGAATGTGTACCACAGTCTTCCCTCAAAGGAAGTCTATACCAGATAATAGGAAAGGAAAATGGAATAGGCAGCATCATCATTTGCCCAGATGCCCACTTCCACACAAGCAAAAGGCTGAACAGAACTTGCAGCACGACTGTTTCTGTAATTTTAGTAATTCATAGCAACTAGCCTTCCCTCTTTAAAGCCAAATTCCCTTATGGACTCTCTAGCTCATTGGAAATGGCTTGATTTACTTTGTGTTGTATATAGAATATGCCTGGCACAAACAACCTTCATCTTGCATCTAAAGGTTAAAAGAGCCCCCCCTCCAGAAGGGGGTGAGGAGGGATAAATTGGAAGATTGGGATTGACATATACACACTACTATATATAAAACAGATAATTAATAAGGACCTACTGTATAGCACAGGGAACTCTACTCAATACTCTATAATGGCCAATATGGGAAAAGAATCTAATAGAAGTAGATATATATATAACTGATTCACTTTGCTGTACACCTGAAATTAACACAACATTGTAACTCAGCTATACTGCAATAAAATTTTTTTAAAAGAAGAGTCCCCCTCCCCCAAATATAATCCAACCACCATATGCACAAATATTCATCAACAAGACAGCCACCTAATGTCAAGTTTAGCAACTACATCCTAAGATACATTTGCCAGGTCACTTCAGAAGCTGCCTGCCAGTCTTAAAAACCTCAGTCTCCAGGTGATACCCTTTACCCTCTAGGTCTCATGTGGAATTATCCACACCTACTTGTTATCATTCTGTAACCTATAGACTAAATGATCACCTAACCACCATCACGACACTGAATATACAACTGTGAAAGAACACTAATGAGCTAGCCGCAGGAACTTCTATTAAAAAGGGGAAAAGAAAAGGCAGGAAAGGGACAGAATAGTCAGGAGTGGGGAGGTGGTAATTTTTTAATTTCCAAATACCCATGCACTGAAAAAGGAAAAGAAACTGAAGGGTAAGGGAAGCTACCTCTTTCATCTCTGCAAGTGAACATAAGGCTGGGGCTGAACTTAGACTTTCTTCTTCTGTAACCTGTTCTATGTTCCTCCCACCTTCTGCCAGCATCTCACAGGACCTGAGTCTGTGGGATAAGCCAACGTTCCTTCCCACTGGAACTGAGCCCTCAGCGGCTCACTTAAGACTGCAGTACTTTTTCGTTTTTTTGCAAAAAGCAGGAAGCACTGTTTCTTTGGCAAGATCAAATAAATTGGCCAACAACATAGTCCTTGTCTCTGTGTAGTTCCCTAATGGTATAAGAAGCCCCCAAATACCCAGATAGCCATCTCAGGTTCAACTTTAGTGGGATCGTTATAAAATTCAGACAAGGCTGACAGTGTGCACCATGAGCTGGCTGGTCCTGGATGCCCAAGAGAAGAAGATTCCCGTCCTCTGCTCTCGATTCGTACCACTAATTGGACAGGGAATCACTTGTCCATTTGTAAACAAGTCCTGCCAATGTTTCCTCTTCGTTCTCTTTCAAAACCATGCCCTCCTGGCCCCTCTACTGCCACAGCTCTGGTTCAGCTCTTCACCATTCTCCTCAGGGTTACTCATGACAGCTCCAACCACGCCCTTATCACACAGCCCTGTAAGGGACGTTTTACCTGTCTATGTATGACACAATATCTTATAAGCTCCCTGAGGGCAGGCATTGTATCTTATATGACTTTTTCTACCAGCACATTATAAACTGCTGGACACACATTAATCAAAAATATTTTTGTAAAATGAATGCGTCTCTCAGCTTTTCTCCTCCCTCTTACCAGTCCAGTCCCGCCCTTCTAATCTAGCCTCTACAATGCTACTAAAATATAAACCTGATCACTCATGCACCTGGAGAAAACCCCTTTATGATACCTAAAAGCTTTCAGAATAACGTTCAGGTGTTCATACCTACCACCAGTCCTGTCTCTGTCTTCTGCCTGCCCTGGGGGAAATCTCATTAGGCTCCGACCCTACCAAAGCACTTCTCCACAAACCACGCTCTCACGAGCATACCTCCAAGCCTTCATTCATTCAAGCAGTCCCCTCTGCCTCAGATGCCCTTGCTACCTTGATTCCCCAAACTAATGTCTTTATCCTTCAGCATTCAGGTCAAGTGTCAGTCTCTCCAGGAAGCATGCCCTAACTCTTCAGTCTGGATTAGATGCTTCTCTGGGCTTTCAAAACATTCCAGGCATACGTTTAGCCAAACATTTATCACACTGAATGGTAATTTTCTTTCGACTTATGCATGGCCCCACTTAGACTGAAAACTCACTTAGGCACAGTATTTGGGAATATCAGTTGTTCCATAAATTGACAATGAATATAAGAATGACTATAAGCATGATTTGTCATTTCCAAACCCACTATTACATTGGAGTCTCACTTTAGTCTCATGAAATTAAATGAACAGATACCAGAATCCTTATTATGATGATAAGAAAACAAAAAGGGCATCTTCCACAAGATTATACCATTAGTAAATCAAGGATCTAAGTTTCAAATCCAGGTCCCTCTGGCTTCAAATGCAGTCCTCATAATGTCAGTATTCAAGGATGCCTTAGCACCTCACTGGCACAGAAATTCAGCAACCTCATGGACCAAACTGCCTGCAACTCACTCCACATTCTATGAAGTACTTGGCTATTAACCTCAACATGCCTGAATTATTCTGCTTTTTCTTCACTCATCCCTAGTCAGCACTATGTTGACCCTGTCTGTATAAGGTGGTTAACTAATATGGTTACAGCACAGTGCTAAGGAGAGCAGAATTAAAAGGTTAGGACATGTCTATGAAGCTAGGTTGGATTAATTTGTCCAACACTACACACACCTTCTTAACTGCACCAACTTCCTGGCAAACAACGTATCCTTGGCCAACAGAGAATGGTTGAGATAATGTGAACTGATCCTGGCAGATCCAGAAATTTGTTCATTGAACTGTGCATTCTAAAGCAAATAAGAAGATGAAGCAATTCTAGAAGCCAATTACTCTGCATTTCCAGGAGTGTCTTACCAAGCAAGAGAGAGAGAGAGAAAGAGAGAGAGAAAATTTCCTCCAGATTTTGAAAATATTTACTCACTGGACTTCTGACATCTGTGCATTACTGCTACAAAGAAAGTTAACATCACCACACTTTTAAGTCCTCAATATTACCTCTCCACACCATTTTTTTCTCTCTCTCTGCTTAAGGTTTTTGTAAAGTGGAAGGAGTCTACACACTGCATTTACTGACTGATTCAAAGAAAATTCCAGAACATTTTCAAAAGAAAAACTATAGTAACAATAGCTCCTATTCAGAGTATGTACTCAGTATCCAGCACTGTGACAGGGGCTAAATATGTGTTGACAATTACAAACTCAAACTACATAAAGAAGTCTTATTTATCTACTTTTACAGGTGGGATAACTGATGTGCTGAGAGGATATAGAGCTTTCCCAATATCTCAAGTCTGCTAAGTAAAAGATCTTAGACTTTGAATAGGTGTTATCTAATTCCAAAGACCATGCTTTATGCCACTGCACCACTACGGCACGTAGTAAATCCTCAATATTTTTGTGTAAATGAACCAGCTGTGGCTGAACCTGTTGTTACCTTAAGATGTGGAAGCTATTCATAAAAATGAAGCTTACTGACACTGCACCAGATATAACTGCCCAAAATACTGTGTTAAGGAACATACTTCAGGCTTTTATCACATTACTTTCACCTCAGTGAAAGTACACCTCACCCAGGACAACCCTGAATGTTTAGTTATGCTACTAGTTTTATACCTAATCTACCTTTTTCATTAAAATCCAGTGAAGCAGACAACTGAGATAATTACTGCACAATCCTCTTAATTAAAAAGTTTAGCTTCTAATTAAGAGTCATTGTTTATCTCATCAGGAAACAGGATTCATGACAGAGTTGCCCTTTCGTTAATTTTTTAGGCTTTTTTGAGGCTGGACATAGCATGTGATACTCCTACCCATGTGAGCATTTGTGTTTACACATGCACATATGCTTGAGTATATTAAGGAATGTTTTAATTGTATCAAAGGAAAAAATTAATAAAAGCATGAAACCCAATGGAAACTCTCTCAGTGAAACCCTTGACCCAGTACTTATGTCTCAGCTAATTACAAAATGTTCAAAAGTGAATTATTTATACCTCAGTTGCTAATCGGATACATAATTATATTCACAAATGAACAAAAGCTGCCTTAAAACTTTTTCTCACAAGTTATGCATTTAAACAAAGATTGCTGAATATCTACTCGAGTTTAGGCAGCATAAAGAAATAATTATTATTTCCCTAGACGCCCATTTCTGGAAAATTTCTTTTCACCATGAGAATCAGGCACATAGGACTTCAGAAGTAAGTCACAGTCTCCTTGGAATAGAGAAAACCCCATCCATTCAGATGTTAAATACAACCATGATACATGGTCCCTTGGGGATCCCAGCTTCATTACTCACTGCTACTGCACTGCAGCCTCCAAGTGCACGTGTTGTCCCGTAATTCATAACCAAACACTGGCAAGTGCTTTAAGTCACTATCCTTTGCCTCAACAGTAAGAGACCATTCTTTAAATCTCACGATGATAATTCATGAATCCATTGCTCTATTAAACTTGGATAAAATTAATTATTGGAATTGGCTTAAGGATAATTTCAATGTTATGCATAGAACCACACTAAAAAGTTCCTATGTGGAAATATTTGGCTTCTATCAGCGATGACAATGACTAGCATGGCCCTTCACAAAACTCAAAGTTGACAACAGACAGTTTAAATAGTTTAAGCTGAGGTGGAAAAAATCCCAATCAAATTTTCCATGCTAGCAGTTATCTGACCTAAAAGGTATGGGGAGGGGGAAGGGGAGGTAGAGGCAACAAATAAATTTCAATTCATCATCTGCAACAGAGGTTGTAAAACCGTCCTCTGAAGAGGAAAGATGCAGGAATTTGGGGAAGTGACAACCTGCCCCCAACAACAACAAAATGCTTTCCTTTTCTCCCTCTACAATTCCCATTGCCCTCTAACCCCAAGAAGAGTGGACACTATAGCTTTCTAACAAACTAAGCAAATACTTACTTAGCACTTACTCTTGGACGATGGGCTAGGATGATTGTTAAGTGTTCAGCATCTTCCTTAAGGACTTCAAAAATCACTTTAAATTGGAAAGGGGACCAAGATCAAGGGATAAAAATTAAACTTTCCCTTGAAAAAGTCTTGAAAGTAATCACTGCTCTCAGTATGAAAACAAGATGGAGATAGAAAAGACTTACAATCTAGGGTGGAGTATTTTTCCTCCAAAGTTAGTAAACACACCTGATTATACATATCAGGCTTCCCTTCTATGAAGCATCATTCCTAAGACATAAAACAAACAACACAAAAGCATAGGTTTAAATATGCATACGAGTCAGACTTCCAAATGAAAATTCAGATCTTTACACAAATTCAGAGGTGCATTTTATTCTGGAAATGATTTGTAGATAGTTCCAGATGTTTTCCCTTCCAGAAAATAGTAAACTCTGCTTAGCATCCGTTCTGGTGGTGTAAGTAATGGCTCTTTTTAAATCCTGTCTGCGGCACCGTAGCCCACTGTTATTACAGTCATTGCTTCACCTGAACCTGTACTGTATATTGATGCTGAAAGAATCTGCTCAGATAAATTACTGACTGGCAGCAGATGAGCTGATAAGGAGAGCACCATTATTTTGCAAAATGGTCAGTGCAGGGTGCTGTAAAATAAAAATATAACCAAGGGATGCTTCACAGACGTAGCACATTTTATGGCAAAGGAGCTGATGAATAATGTGTCTCTGGAGGCCGTGCACTCTACTTTCTTGCACTGACGGCAGCACACAGGACAAGGCTATGCTGCTGGAAGCATCCGGCCACTGGGGTTAATTGGCTTGTAAATTCTTTTGGCAGCAGAATACTGATGGCTGGATAGACAGATTATTAAAATAAAGGAAGACAAGGGGCATAAATGAGAAAGATTCTTGGATAGGTGTTGAGGCTTCTCCTGCCTAACTCAGCTGTTAGGAAAGATGAGGATAACTAATAGCACAGCCATCGTTTCTTGAGTACTTACTAGGTTCCAAGCACTGGGTGTGCATACCCTGATGGTTAATTTTACGTATCAACTTGACTGGATCACAGGGTGCCCAGATATTTGGCTAAATATTATTTCTGGGTATGTCTGTGAGTATGTTTCAACCTAAAAGTAGCATTTGAACCAGTGGACTCTGTAAAGCAGATGGGTCTCCCCAGTGTGAGCAGCCATCATCCAATCCCTTGAGGGCCAGAACAGAAAACAAAGGTAGAAGAAGGAGGAATTCAGCCCTTCCTGCCTGACTGACTGAGCTGGAACATCATCTCCTGCCCTGGATATTCCTGGTTCTCAGGCCTTCAGACTTAGACTAAATTATACCACTGGTTTCTGGGGTCTCCAGTTTGCAGATGACAGATTGTGGGACTTCTTGGCTTCCATAATTGTAGGAGCCAACTCCTTATGATAAATCCCTTCCTAGATATTTCCTACTTGTCCTGTTTTTTCTATAAAAGCCTGATTTATATATATATATATATATATATATATATATATATATATATATATTCATTTATTTAATCTATGAGGAATACTCCTATGAGGAAGATATTATTATTCTCATTTTATAAAAAAGGAAACAGCCTTAGAGCAGAGAAGTAACTGGCCCAAGTTATTACACGGCCAAGATAAAGAATTAGAACTAGTACTGCCTGATTCCAAAACCTATACTCTTAACCACTTGGCTCTTCTGAGTCTGATATTCAGAGTATCTTGGAATGAAAATTTACATTTTTCTTAGAAGGCAAGGAGTTGCAGTTGCCAAAACAGAGGCTTAAAATGTATATATTAAAAAGAAAAACAGGAGGCACTTAATTCCATTTTTTAAAAAATCACCCAGAAGCAAAAAAGCAAAAATATTCCATCCATAGAATAAATCTTTCTAGTTTTAGCAAAATAGTTTTTGTGAATTTCACATTATACTTTTAGCATCATTAATGTTAGCAAGCATGAGTTGACCAGGTCAGTCCCCCACGAAAATATAGATAATGTTAAAATACAACAAAGCACATCTAATGGAAACATACAATAAGTTATTGACATTTCTCTCTGCTTGTAAATATATTTATCCACCTGCACCCCAATTGTGACATGATTTATTTAAAAGGAAGTGGAGACCTTCAGCCAATATGGTATAAGTCTCATGTTCAGAAAGTGGTAAAATTACCCTAGAGAAGTGGGCAATTTGTAACAATTATATAACTTATTTTTATTGACCAAATTGAGAGAAGATGGATGGATGGATGGATGGATAGACAGATAGAACAACTAAAGGGAATTTTCATTTAAAAGAAAACATTTCAGATCCTTAAAACTTACCTATTCCTAATTCCCCAACATACCATTTAGTCCCCACAAGGCAAAGCGGACTATATTTAGCTTAATAATTTCCTATTGCTGCTGTAACAAACTACCACCACAACACAAATTTATTATCTTACAGTTCTGGAGATCAGAAGTCCAAAAATGGATTTTTACGGCTAAATTCAAGTTGTTGGCAGAACTGCATTCCGTCTGGAGGCTCTTGATGAAAATCTGTTTCCTTGGCTTTTCCAGCTAAGAGAGGCTGCCTGTATTCCTTGTCTTGTGGCCCCTTCCTCCATCTTCAAAGAGCACCACTTTAACCTCTGCTTCCATCATCACATCTCCTTCTCTGACTCTGACCCTCTTGCCTTCTTTTTATAAAAACTCATACGGGGGGCTTCCCTGGTGGCGCAGTGGTTGAGAGTCCGCCTGCCGATGCAGGGGACACGGGTTCGTGCCCCGGTCCGGGAAGATCCCACATGCCGCGGAGCGGCTAGGCCCATAAGCCATGGCCGCTGAGCCAGCACGTCCGGAGCCTGTGCTCTGCAACGAGAGAGGCCACGACAGTGAGAGGCCCACATAACGCAAAAAAAAAAAAAAAAAAAAAACTCATACGGGGCTTCCCTGGTGGCGCAGTGGTTGAGAATCTGCCTGCCAATGCAGGGGACATGGGTTCGAGCCCTGGTCTGGGAAGATCCCACATGCCACGGAGCAACTGGGCCCGTGAGCCACAACCACTGAGCCTGCACGTCTGGAGCCTGTGCTCCGCAACAAGAGAGGCCGCGACAGTAAGAGGCCCGCGCTCCGCGATGAAGAGTGACCCCCGCTTGCCACAACTAGAGAAAGCCCATGCACAGAAATGAAGACCCAATGCAGCCAAAAATAAATTAATTAATAAACTCCTACCCCCAACATCTTCTTTAAAAAAAAAAAAAAAAAACACTCATATGATTATACTGGGAGCACCTGAATAATCTGGGGTGATCTTCCTATCTCAAAATCCTTTACTTGATCACATCCACAAATCTCCTGTTGCCATATTCACAGATTCTAGGGACTATAGGATGTGGACATCATTGGAGAGCCATTCTGCTGTTTACCACAAACTCTCTGTAAGACAACCACTGCTACGGGCTGGGGGAAGGAGGAGAGCCAGGATCTTCCTTCTCTGAGGAGGCTAACTTATTACTAATCACAAAGGTGGCCAAAGGGAGCTAGACCTCAGGGATCAGCCTCAGCACTTCTCTTGTATATTCACTGCCTTTGGTGATCTCATCCAGTTTCACAGTCTTAAATACCACACACAAGCCAAGGCTTCCAAAAATATCTCTCCTGATTAAATTCTGTATCCAACGGCCTCCTCAAGACACCCACATGTATGTCTCGGAGGCACCTCTGACTCAACATGTCTAAAATTGAGCTCCTGACTCCCCCTTACCCAAACCTGTTTCCCTCACAGTCTTTTCCACCCTACCCCCCTTATTAGCAAATCTCTCCTTCCAGTTGTTCAGACCAAAAACCTTGGAGTTACCCTTGACTCCTTTCTTACTTTCACAGGCTCCTTCCAATCCATCAGTAAATCCTGTAGGCATTCCATTAAAAATGTATCCGGAATCCTTTTTCTCCTCATCTCCTCCCCTGCTCTCACTCTGATCTAAGCCGCCAGCATTCCTCTCCTGGGTTTTTGCAATAGCCTACTAACTGGTCATCTTCCTTTCACCCGTCCTCCCTATGGCATACGCTACACACAGCGGCCAGCATGGTCTTGATGAAACCTAAGTGTAGTGGATGCTGGGGTTGTGGGGGGGGGCCAGGGCACAGCCCAGATCCTGCCTTCAGGATGGAGTCACCTGCTACCCCAGCAGCCGGGAATGATGGACCCCAGCAGCCGGGAATGATGGACGCCAACGGCTTACATTTGAAATCCCTCTTGGGACTGCCCTCATTCAACAGGCGCTGCCTCGCTGAAGTTTATGCCCTTCCTTAACGTCTAACCAAGGACTAATTAATGTGGGGATACAAAAGCCCCACCCCTTTTCTTCAACTGGGGATGACTCTGAGGGGCTATGCCGGCTCCAAGACTCCCTGCGGATCATTTGAAGTCTCCGTCTCGACTGTACCGCATTGCAGCTTCTTCCTCTGCCTGGTCCTGCCCAAAGCTCCCTCAGAGGTGTTGTTACTGAGAACATTTCCAAAATAAATCTACTGCACACAACCGTACATCTCAGAGCCTGTTTCCAGGAGAATTCAACTTAAGACACTCCATCAGATTACATTGCTCCTCTGGTCAAAACCCTCCAATCATTCTCCATTCATATAAAAACCACAGTCCTCACAATGACCTACAGGTACTAATGGAAATGGGCCCTGTTGCCTCATCCCCTACTACTCCTGTCCCCGCTACACTGGCCAAGAACATGCTAAACACACTCCTTCCACTCCTCTTTCTGGAATGCTTTCCCTCAACATATTCACATGGTTTACTCACTCACCTCTTCCAAGTTTGGGCTCAAATGCCATTTTCCCAGAAAAGGCTTTCCTGACCATTCTATGGCACTAGAATTGCCCTGCAATCCCATACTCCATACCCTAATTTGTTCCTCTCCATAGCGCTTACCCTGTCTAACACCCACTATAAAACACTATTTACTATGTGTATTATCTTTCTTATCTCACTATAAGCATTTTGTCTGTGTCTCTTTCATTTACTGCTGTATCCTCCATGCTTCAAACAGTGCCTGGTACATAATAGGTTCTCAAAATACTCGTTGAATGAATGAATGAGTGCTGACTGTATGCCAGACACCTCCGGGGGCATATTTACATATATTATCTCATTTAACATTTACAACAACTCTGAGAGAGAAGTATTATGGTATCCATTTTTCAACTGAGAAAACAGAGGCTCATATAATTATACCAGACTATCACATATGTAAGAAATAATAGAACCCAGATGTGAGTCCCTGTTGGTCCAAACTCAAAGCCATATTCTTTCAATTAGACTAGATTCAGGTACAGGCATTAAGCACATAAAGTGAATGACCTGCTCAGAGAGGCTGCCTTACTGTAACTATGTTACTCTCTCCCCAAACAAATCTAATCTCAACAGAAAAGAAAATTCTAAAAAAGAGGTGGAGAGACTGAGTGAGACAGAAATCATGATCAACCATTTTATAAAATGCCATGTGTTTACTGTTACTGTATATACTCTACAAAATGTTTAAATTCCTAGCTTTATAGTAATGCCTGATGTATATGCCCAGAAGGGACTAATTAATATGCAGGTAATTAGTTGTAAACACAAATCTTATCAAAAGCGAATTACATTGTTAGTTGTATTTGGACTAGTAGGGGGCGGGCAAGGAGTACATGTGTAGATAGAAAACAAAAGTCTGGGTTTTATATCTGAGTTAATAGAAAAAAATAACTCAGTCACTGTTGTCCACTTAGGAAAAGAAAGCTTTATGAAGGAAGTGGGATTTCAAGAGCTTTCTGAACTCCAGAGAGGAGGAAGTTTGGCAAGTTGACACCATGGTCTTATTCAGAGCTCAACACCCATTAACTTCAGAGAAAGCTGCTAGCCTGGATCACCCAGGCAGGGTGCAATGCAAATGGGAAATGAGTCTGACCCCACCACAAAAACCTTTACTTCCACACACATGTGGGTCTGATGGAATCCACTGACATAAAAGGAAGGTGAGAAAGCTCTAAATTGGCTTTTACCATCTAAGGATGTTCACACACAAAGCACGCATTGTACCCACTAATGAAAGACATGTGCTAGAGTGGTTACACATTGCAAGTGAATGAAAGCTAATGACATGAAACTGCCACGGTGCCTCTAGACTGACCCCTGTAAAAGCTCAGGCCTGACTTGTAACAGGCAGAGCTAAACCAGTTTATCACTGAATTATGCATCATTTAATAAAGACTGGTGTGACTCAACCTGCCACGAATGCTAAGAGCTTGGGGAAATGTCCTCCAAACTCCCCTGTCCTTTTCCCAAGCTCATCTTTAACCCTGCAGTATCAGATGGACCAAGCGAAGTAGAAGTCTAAACTTTATAAACTATACTAAATAAACTTGAGGTAATCTGACTCTGTGGTTCCTAGGGTCCCTTACTTGAAAATTACTGCTCTGGCAAAGTTAACTCCTGTTTCTGTAACTCAGTGAAGTGTGAATTAAGTGGGAGAGGAGCTGTTCTCTTTTTTGAATCACCAATGGCATCTCAAAACTGTACTTCAAAGTATGTTTCCATATGCCAAATACAAGTGCTGATTTTACTAGTGTCATTTACAGAACCATTATCAAAATATATTTTAAGTTAAATAAAAATGAATCCTATAGGCTTTTAGGCTCTGCCTGTAGTTTTACATTCTTGAGAAAAAAAAATCCTGCTACCTCCATCATTGTCATAGAAATGGAAAAATCAACGCATTACAGGAAGATGTTTCAATAGGAGTGAATCATGCAGGGCTGAGAATAGGGACATCCACATCAATTTATAGACCGTTGGTGATAAATGATTTAGCAAAAATTCAGCTGAAGTCAAGGAAATCATAGTAATTTCTACCATCAGCCTCATACAAAAGCTTTTCAGTGATAGCCAAAGTACATAGTTAGATATGCTCTAGAAAGTTAAACTTCCCAAAATCTCTCTTTATTTTATTTATCTTTTCAGGATACAATCTTTTTTATGAGAACAAATTTGTACCACTGTGGAAACATTCAGGTCCCTTGAAATTTTATAATTCCTTGACAATGACCAAGGATCATGTTTCTCTTTAACTGAAGCAAAAAAATGGATGATGCTAAAATGCATTTATTATTAAGTTCGGCAACCATAGATTATGTTGAAGACTGAAGCACTTGCAATGCTCCTTCATCAGGGAAGACACTCTATTAAAAATCTGCCCATTGTGCTTTTGCATTTCATTCCTTCTTTTTCTTCCAGCAAGGTAATGAAAGCATCAAGAGTTTCTGAAATATTGGATAAAGAAAATTGAAAGCAGCATTCACAGCCCGGAAAACTGTTACTAATCATTAAGGGTTTGTCCCCATCCTTTTATTAGCCTTTATTTCTCTTGAACTACTTTGTTATGTTTTAGGGCAGGAAAAAATATCTGGGATGAGAGACAGAGACTATTCTAAGCACTTTACACATATTAACTCAATTTGTACTCACAATGACTTTATGAGAAAGGTCCTATTACTATCACCATCTTACAACTGAAGAAACCAAGGCACAGAGAGGTGAAGTAATTCACGCAAGGTCAATAGCGATAAGTGGTGGAGACCAGATGCAAATCAAGGCAGTCACACTCCAGAACCCATGCACTCATTCACGCCATACTGTCTCCAGAAAGGCATCAAGGAAAACCTAAAGCTTTCATTTTAAGACTAAACTAAAAAGAAATTCTTCAGTCTCTGTGCATTTTATTAAGGTCCCAAGGTGAGATTACACATTTCAGAACATTTCTCTCAAGTGAAATAATGTGGATCCTGAATTCACTTCAGAATTTTGTACAAAATACAAATATTCTTTTTTTTCAAGATTGTTTTAGCTCTTTATTTTTTTCCCATTTAAATAGATATTATTTTTTAAATAATTTTTAAGTTCACAGCAAAAATGAGCAGAAAGTACAGAGTTTTCATATACTCCCTGTCTCCACACATGCACAGCCTCCCCTGCTCTCAATATCCTGCATCAGAACGGTACATTACAGTCAATGAACGTAGAGTGGCACACCATTATCACCCAAAGTCTACAGTTTACATTAGGGTTAACTCTTGATGTACGTTCTATGGGTCTTTAAAAATGCATCATGGGCTTCCCTGGTGGCGCAGTGGTTGAGAGTCCGCCTGCCGATGCTGGGGACACGGGTTTGTGCGCCGGTCCGGGAAGATCCCACATGCCGCGGAGCGGCTGGGCCCGTGAGCCATGGCCGCTGAGCCTGCGCGTCTGGAGCCTGTGCTCCGCAACGGGAGAGGCCACAGCAGTGAGAGGCCCGTGTAACGCCAAAAAAAAAAAAAAAAAAAAGCATCATGACATGAATCCATGATTATCGTATCAAATAGAATAGTTTCACTGCCCTAGAAGTCCTCTGTGCTCTTCCTGCTTATCCCTTCCTCCCTCCTAACTCGGGGAAACCACTGATCATTTTACTGTCTCCGTTGCCTTTTTCAGAATGTTATTTGCTGAGAATACTTTTCAGATTGGTTTCTTTCACTTAGTAATATGCACTTCAGTTTCCTCCATGTACTTTCATGACTTGATAGCACATTTATTTTCAAGGCTGAATAATATGCCATTGCCTGACTGTACCACAGTTTATTCATCCATTCACCCATTGAAGGGCATCTTAGTGGCTTCCAACTTTTGGCAATTATGAATAAAGCTGCATCCTTGTGCAGGTTTTTGTGTGGACATAAGTTTTTTGTTGTTGTTGTTTTTGCGGTACGCGGGCCCCTCACTGCTGTGGCCTCTCCCGTTGCGGAGCACAGGCTCCGGACGCGCAGGCTCAGCGGCCATGGCTCACGGGCCCAGCCGCTCCGCGGCATGTGGGATCCTCCCGGACTGGGACACGAACCTCTGTCCCCAGCATCGGCAGGCGGACTCTCAACCACTGCACCACCAGGGAAGCCCTGGACATAAGTGTTTAAGTAATTTGGGTAAATACCAAGGAGCAAAATTTCTCTATCAAGTTGTAAGAGTATATTTAGCTTTGTAAAACACTGGCAAACTGTCTTCCAAATTACTTGTTGCACTCTGCATATCTTTTTCTTTTTTGGATGAAAAGCATTTTGTTTACTATCATTCTTTATGTTTTGAATTTTATTTTATTTTTTTATACAGCAGGTTCTTGTTCTCTACATCTGTGTCTCTATTTCTGCCCTGCAAACTGGTTCATCTGTACCATTTTTCTAGGTTCCACGTATATGCATTAATATACGATATTTGTTTTTCTCTTTCTGACTTACTTCACTCTGTATGACACTCTCTAGGTCCATCCACATCTCTACAAATGACCCAATTTCATTCCTTTTTATGGCTGAGTAATATTCCATTGTATATACGTATCACATCTTCTTTATCCATTCATCTGTCGATGGGCAATTAGGTTGCTTCCATGACCTGGCTATTGTAAATAGTGCTGCAATGAACATTGGCGTGCATGTGTCTTTTTGAATTATTCTTTTCTCTGGGTATATGCCCAGTAGTGGGATTCCTGGCTCATTTGGTAATTCTATTTTTAGTTTTTTAAGGAACCTCCATACTGGTCTCCATAGTGCTGTATCAATTTACATTCCCACCAACAGTGCAAGAGGGTTCCCTTTTCTCCACACCCTCTCCAGAATTTGTTGTTTGTAGATTGTCTGATGCCCATTCTAACTGGTGTGAGGTGATCCTTCATTGTAGTTTTGATTTGTATGTCTCTAAAAATTAGTGATGTTGAGCAGCTTTTCATGTGCTTCTTGGCCATCTGCATGTCTTCTTTGGAGAAATGTCTATTTAGGTCTTCTGCCCATTTTTGGGTTGGATTGTTTGTTTTTTAAATATTGAGCTGCATGAGCTGTTTATATATTTTGCAGATTAATCCTTCGTCCGTTGATTCCTTTGCAAATATTTCCTCCCATTCTGAGGGTTGTTTTTTCGTCTTGTTTGTAGTTTCCTTCGCTTTGCAAAAGCTTTTAAGTTTCATTACATCCCATTTGTTTATTTTTTGTTTTTATTTCCATTACTCTAGGAGGTGGATCAAAGAAGATCTTGCCATGATTTATGTCAGAGTGTTCTTCCTATGTTTTCCTCTAAGAGATTTATAGTGTCCAGTCTTACATTTAGGTCTCTAATCCATTTTGAGTTTATTTTTGTGTATGGTGTTAGGGAGTGTTCTAATTTCTTTCTTTTATATGTAGCTGTCCAGTTTTCCCAGCACCACTTATTGAAGAGACTGCCTTTTCTCCATTGTATATCCTTGCCTCCTTTGTCATAGATTAGTTGACCGTAGGCATGTGGGTTTATCGCTGGGCTTTCTATCCTGTTCCATTGATCTATATTTCTGTTTTTGTGCCAGTACCATATTGTCTTGATTACTGTAGCTTTGTAGTATAGTCTGAAGTCAGGGAGTCTCATTCCTCCAGCTCCGTTTTTTTCCCTCAAGACTGCTTTGGCTATTCAGGGTCTTTTTTGTCTCCATACAAATTTTAAGATTTTTTGTTCTATTTCTGTAAAACATGCCATTAGTTATTTGACAGATATTGCATTGAATCTGTAGATTGCTTTGGGTAGTATAGTCATTTTCACAATATTAATTCTTCCAATCCAAGAACATGGTATATCTCTCCATCTGTTGGTATCATCTTTAATTTCTTTCATCAGTGTCTTATAGTTTTCTGCATACAGGTCTTTTGTCTCCCTAGGTAGGTTTATTCCTAGGTATTTTATTCTTTTTGTTGCAATGGTAAATGGGAGTGTTTCCTTAATTTCTTTTTCAGATTTTTCATCATTAGTGTATAGGAATGCCAGAGATTTCTGTGCATTAATTTTGTATCCTGCAACTTTACCAAATTCATTGATTAGCTCTAGTAGTTTTCTGATGGCATATCTAGGATTCTCTATCTATAGTATCATGTCACCTGCAAACACTGACAGTTTTACTTCTTCTTTTCTAATTTGTATTTCTTTTTCTTCTCTGATTGTCATGGGTAGGACTTCCAAAACTATGTCGAATAATAGTGGCAAGAGTGGACATCCTTGTCTTATTCCTAATTTTAGAGGAAATGCTTTCAGTTTTACACCATTGCGAAGGATGTTTCTGTGGGTTTGTCATATATGGCCTTTATTATACTGAGATAGTTTCCCTCTATGCCCACTTTATGGAGAGTTTTTATCATAAATGGGTGTTGAATTTTGTCAAAAGCTTTTTCAGCATCTATTGAGATGATCACATGGTTTTTATTCTTCAATTTGCTAATATGGTGCATCACATTGATTGATTTGCGTATATTGAAGAATCCTTACATCCCTGAGATAAACCCCACTTGATCATGGTGTATGATCCTTTTAATGTGTTGTTGGATTCTGTTTGCTAGTGTTTTGTTGAGGAATTTTGCATCTATATTCATCAGTGATATTGGTCTATAATTTTATTTTTTTATAGTGTCTTTGTTTGGTTTTGGAATCAGGGTGATGGTGGCCTCATAGAATGAGTTTAGGAGTGTTCCTTCCTCTGCAATTTTTTGGAAGAGTTTGAGAAAGATGGGTGTTAGCTCTTCTCTAAATGTTTGATAGAATTCACCTAGGAAGCCATCTGTTCCTAGACTTTTGTTTGTTGGAAGATTTTTAATCACAGGTTCAATTTCATTACTTGTGATTGGTCTGTTCATATTTTCTGTTTCTCCTGGTTCAGTCTTGGAAGGTTATATCTTTCTACGAATTTGTCCATTTCTTCCAGGTTATCCATTTTATTGGCATAGAGTTGCTTGTAGTAGTCTCTTAGGAGGCTTTGTATTTCTGCAGTGTCTCCTTTCTCCTTTTTCATTTCTAATTTTATTGATGTGTGTCCTCTCCCTCTTTTACTTGATATGTCTGGCTAATGGTTTATCAATTTTATCTTCCCAAAGAACCAGCTTTTAGTTTTATTGAAATTTGTTATTGTTTTCTTTGTTTTTATTTCATTTATTTCTGCACTGATCTTGATTATTTCTTTCCTTCTACTAACTTTGGGTTTTGTTTGTTCTTCTTTCTCTAGTTCCTTTAGGTGTAAGGTTAGATTGTTTATTTGAGATTTTTCTTATTTCTTGAGGTAGGCTTGTATTGCTATAAACTTCCCTCTTAGAACTGCTTTTGCTGCATCCCATAGGTTTTGGATCATCGTCTTTTCATTGTCATTTGTCTCTAGGTATTTTTTGATTTCCTCTTTGATTTCTTCAGTGATCTCTTGGTTATTTAGTAACGTATTGTTTAGCCTCCATGTGTTTGTGTTTTTTACGTTTTTTTCCCTGTAATTTATTTCTAATCTCATAGCGTTGTGGTCAGAAAAGATGCTTGGTATGATTTCAATTTTCTTAAATTTACTGATGCTTGATTTGTGACCCAAGATGTGATCTATCCTGGAGAATGTTCCGTGTGCACTTAAGAAGAAAGTGTCATCTGCTGGTTTTGGATGGAACGTCCTATAAATATCAATTAAATCTATCTGGTCTATTGTGTCATTTAAAGCCTGTGTTTCCTTATTAATTTTCTGTTTGGATGATCTGTCCATTGGTGTAAGTGAGGTGTTAAAGTCCTCCACTATTACTGTGTTACTGTCGATTTCCTCTGTTATAGCTGTTAGCAATTGCCTTATGTATTGAGGTGCTCCTATGTTGGGTGCATATATATTTAAAATTGTTATAACTTCTTCTTGGATTGATCCCTTGTTCATTATGCAGTGTCCTTCCTTATCTCTTGTAACATTCTCTATTTTAAAGTCTATTTTATTCTGATATGAGTATTGCTACTCCAGCTTTCTTCTGATTTCAATTTGCATGGAATATCTTTTTCCATCACCTCACTTTCAGTCTTATGTGTCCCTAGGTCTGAAGTGGGTCTCTTGTAGACAGCATATACATGGGTCTTGTTTCTGTATCCATTCAGCAAGCTTGTGTCTTTTGGTTGGAGCATTTAATCCATTCACATTTAAGGTAATTATTGATATGTATGTTCCTATTAACATTTTCTTAACTGTTATGGGTTTGTTTTTGTAGGTGCTTTTCTTCTCTTGTGTTTCCCACTTAGAGAAGTTCCTTTGGCATCTGTTGCAGAGCTGGTTTGGTAGTGCTGAATTCTCTTAGCTTTTGCTTGTCTGTAAAGCTTTTGATTTCTCCATCAAATATGAATGAGATCCTTGCCAGGTAGAGTAATCTTGGTTGTAGGTTCTTCCCTTTCATCACTTTAAATATATTATGCCACTCCCTTCTGGCTTGTAGTTTCTACTGAGAAATCAGCTGTTAACCTTATGGGAGTTCCCATTATGTTATTTGTCGTTTTTCCCTTATTGCTTTCAATAATTTTTCTTTGTCTTTAATTTTTGTCAATTTGATTACTATGTGTCTTGGCGTGTTTCTCCTTGGGTTTATCCTGTATGGGACTCTCTGTGCTTCCTGGACTTCGGTGGCTATTTCTTTTCCCATGTTAGGGAAGTTTTCAACTATAATGTCTTCAAATATTTTCTCAGGTCCTTTCTCTCTCTCTTCTCCTTCTGGGACCCCTATAATGCGAATGTTGTTACGTTTAATGTTGTCCCAGAGGTCTCTTAGGCTGTCTTCATTTCTTTTAATTCTTTTTTCTTTATTCTGTTCCACAGCAGTGAATTCCACCTTTCTGTCTTCCAGGTCAGTTATCCATTCCTCTGCCTCAGTTACTCTGCTATTGATTCCTTCTAGTGTACCTTTCATTTCAGTTATTGTATTGTGCATCTCTGTTTGTTTGTTCTTTAATTCTTCTAGGTGTTTGTTCTTTAATTCTTCTAGGTCTTTGTTAAACATTTCTTGCATCTTCTCGATCTTTGCCTCCATTCTTTTTCCAAGGTCCTGGATCATCTTCACTATCATTATTCTGAATTCTTTTTCTGGAAGGTTGCCTAGCTCCACTTCATTTAATTGTTTTTCTGGGGTTTTATCTTGTTCCTTCATCTGGTACATAGCCCTCTGACTTTTCATCTTGTCTATCTTTCTGTGAATGTGGTTTTTGCTCCAGTGGCTACAGGATTGTAGTTCTTGCTTCTGCTGTCTGCCCTCTGGTGGATGAGGCTATCTCCAAATATTCTTTTGCTAGGGTAAAGGTGGCTTATTTCTTTTAAGAACCCAAAAACATCATAACTAAGAGACAGGATGAGATGCTCAATCTTTCAGCTTCATTATTTTCAGGGTTTAATATCATGTTTCAAAATTACCACATCACAGAGTCTCAAAGCTGATGGCTCCAAAGCAGGTTTTGACTATCTCCATCCCAATCGTATTTGGGAGGAAGTAAGATAAGCAACCAGAAAAGATAAACAAGGCATGTTCTTATGCAAAAACTGAGTGAATCCCAAGCTAATCATTTTAAAATTCAAATGTCTACACTCAAAAAACAGCAAAAAGGAAACAGAAAATAAAATTTGGCAACAGTAAGAGTCCTTTCTCTCCACTCTGCTCTACTCCGTCTGATTTATCCCAACTTTTCCCATCCCACTTCTGGATGCTTGACCACCTAGCAGCTCTGATTTCCATCTGCCATATTTGAAAGGACTTTACACATCTTTTAAGCATTCTGATTGTTTAAATGGAAAATTCAAAATCAGTACCTCCAGGGACTCTTCAGAAATCTGAAGGGGGAAAAACATGTCTAGAATAGACTTCTAAAAACGAGTATTTATAGGAAATTCCAGAGTGGAAAAAGTAACTCAAGTCCACCAAACAAGTAGAGAGTTGATTCATCCTCTACAGTAAATATTATTTTCTTTGAACATTTTGCCCTATATTATCACAGAGAATGAAAACAAAGATGCATGAACACGTTTGCACACTTTTTACTTTATAAGGATTGGCGTTTTGGCAGAAAAGAGCAAGGATCCTAATGAAGGTCCTGGATCCTGGGGAAAGTAGGTGGATGACCACTCTCTTGACTTCTATTTGGTGTCTGTAGATGACCCAGAAGTGATACCAAAGAGAACAATCTCTCTCCAAGGTGCTGGAGGCCTGCGGCACTCTGTTCTTTATTTTACCACCTTCAGATCAAGTATGGTACTCTGCACTTTGCAGATTGATTACTGTTGACTGGTTTATATTGTCTGGCAGAGGTAGAGGGAAATTTGAATGTTAATGAACAATTTAATTCTCCAGAGGATGTCTGAATCATCTGGAGAATTTTGGTAGTATAGACATAACAGCCTTTGAATACAACTGTGATATAAGTAATTTCAAATAACATTAGGGGTAGTTTAGAGCCATTTCTTATCACCCAAATCACTTTAGAACAAATCTCGACAATGATCAGCAATGATACATCATGGGTGGCATGCCAATAGACGCCCAAATGTGACACATCAACCATGAGTTAATGTTTCTCTGATAGATGTGATTTAAAGATAGACCACTATGGCCTTCAACTACCCATAAAGATCCATTTTATAAAGTATTATTTTTATTTAATCATGAGTGTGGCAGTAGGCTCCAGGTTTTTATGTATGCCCAGAAGCTATCGCTAAAATATTTCAGATAATGTAAAATCATGTACCTGTGGAAACGGTAATGCTAATAGTGCCATGGCAGAGCAGAAAGTTTAAAAAAATAAAGCCAAACTGTGCGTGGGGGCTCTGGTAATTGGAAGAGTCAATGGCTATATGATTCAAGAAAATAGTCTCCCTCGAGAAGGAGACTGATTGTCCTGCATTTACACAGCAGCCAACCAACACTAAGCAGACTTTCCTTTGCATATTATTGGTGCCAGACCGATGAGGCAGAAAATTGCATCGTGTCATTTAATTTCCCAATCTTTGTTTTCATTGTATTAATCTTTTGGCTTTGCTTCACTTTATAATTTGAAGGCTCAGCAAGAAGCAAACCAAATGGAAATTCAGCTTACTTTCATGTCTAGCTCAATGTGTTTGGTGCAGTTTCCAAAAGTTTAATTCTACGTAATACTGTCCATGAATAATAATAGGCTGCTTCTGCATGCAGACTTATTAGTGTTTATTAAGGGTTGCCTTAAGGTTTCTGGGAAGTGTGCCCAAAAGTCAGTCACCAAAACATGATTAACAAATTGGTTATAGAAGGAGAACAGATAATTTTTAAAAACAGAAGTATATCATCTAGTTGAGAAATAAGAACTAAAATCCTCAAAACTGATTTAACCTAAGTGAACTTGTCTTTCTTTCTTCCTTCCTTCCTTCCTTCCTTTCTTTTTCTTTCTTTCTTTCTTTCTCTCTTTCTCCTTTCCTTCCTTACTTCTTTCCTTTCTGTTATTCCAATAAAGAAAAGTAAATAAATATGAAACAAGCAGAAGATTCAGATTCCAGTGAGTTACACCAGAAGTTAGTATCTTGGAATATAAATAAAAGACATTCACAGTTTGAAGGGCTGAAATTGCAGTCTAGAGATCTGAATTGTTTGGACCTTGGAATCAGACCAACCTGGCTTCATATCCTGCCATCTCTATTTTTGGTGAGCTATCTAACCTTTCTGAGCTTCACTCCCTTGTCTGTAAAACAGAGAATCTGGAAGAAGTATCTGACAGGGCTATTAGGAGGAGAAAATGTGACATGCATGTAAACACCCAGCACCATGCCTGCCACCTAGGACACCCTCAAGAAAGTACACGTGGCATTGCTGTGGGAGCTGCTGGCTGTCACTACTGCTCCCATCAATATGTGCTCAACAATAAGTAAGGGAAGGTGTGTAACAATCAGCCAGGTCCCTTACCTCTATCACAGTAACGCTCGTGTCACAAAGACTGAATTTGAGAATGCTGGGATTTGGAGTTTTCTTTTCCTCCTGACTTGTGTTTTTTGTAATGATTGCAAGCTTGTAATATATAACTGGCCTCAAAACTGGAATATACCTACTACATAACGTTTTCATTGCTACAAACATTCTATCAACCCATCCACTTCACCAAAGATATTGAACTATTGATTCTTCTATGTTTATAGTACATCTAAAACATGGTTTATAATGAGGCATAAATAACAAAGAAATGCTAGAGAACCATGAAGGAATGCATGAAATCACATCTAGATACACAGCAAGGTCACTTCTCAGATACCACAATCGCTAAGTCCCTCTTCAAGGCAACATTTAGTGAGTCTTACAAACATGGATAAGAAGAAAAAAAATATAGAGAGAAATTCACTACACTTTCTCAAATAAAAATAAAGTTCAGCTGGAACTCACTTTCTGGTTAAAATTGTCTAGACCTTTACTGATCACCAATTCCTATGATAGATCCCAACTCATGTGACACGCCAGCCCCGTGGGATAAGTAAGACAGGTATTATTGATCCATTTTAAAGACAAGAAAAATTGCGGATGGGGAAGGTTATGTGACACATCCAAAGATATATAACTACTAAACAACAGATTTGAGGCTTGAATCAAGTTCATCTGACTCCAAATCCAGGGTTCTTCACACTTTCATGTTGGTGATGGACACTTAGCAACTTAAAACTCCAGCCATCTCTAATCAGAGAAAAATACAGTGGTTCAAGAAACAGTCCCAGTAGCCATAGAAATGGACCAGTAAAGGCTACTTTTTAAAGAAGAACATTAACCTTGACTTAATTGTTTGAGTTTAAAGATAAATCGCTCTGAGAAGAGATATGGGTGGAATTTTGCTGTTTACTTCTGTAAACTTTCCTTTTAAAAAAAACTGCAGAATCATACTTTTTTCTTTTTAGTTCAAAGATAGGAACTCTTTTTTCTCATTTTCCTCAGATTCCTATCATGCTGCTTGTGCCAACCAACTCATTACAAATTGTAGAAATTACATTCCTGCCTCATCTGAGCTCCCCAGGCATCCACAAGCAGTGACTTAAACTCCCTGGGCTTCCTCTGACTTAGACCTCACTTTTCCAAGAGTCCCTGGAAACAATGTCGAATTATAAGAATTTGCACTCCTAGTCAGCTCAAAATACCTGCTATGCCTACTTCTCAAAGTGAGTCATCACTGTTATAAAATGAATTGGTCTTATATAAATGTCAATTCTGGGTTATATTTGTTAAGAAACTCAACCTGTTTCTAGTAGCTTGTTTGAAATCAGAGGATGGATGAGCTTCTGTCATATGGTATGACGCGGGATAAATTTATCGAGCTTATTTTTTGCCCAACAGTAAAGGTGCCTTAGGAAGTTAATTACCAGCACTTTGTGCTAACTGACAAACAACTTCTTAACTGCACAAATGCTATCCCAAATAGTTAATCATGAAGCTAATACAGATAAGGTAGAAGTGTGCATACATCATCAGGACAAGCAAATTATAAAAAGAAAAAACAGGTCATTATGATTTCTGTAGCTAATGTTTAAGGTTACTCTTTAATGCTATTGCCAACTACCTTTTCAAAAATATTCCCCAAGATTTTTTAACTGTTAAGGTATATTTTTATTAGCTCAATTCATTTCCTATTAGTCTTGGAATTTAGCAAGGCTTCATGGCAAAGCAGGTCTGGAATAGATCTTATTAACTTTCCCTCAGAATAATAAGTCCCATATGGAATAAAGAAAGAAATCCAACTCCCAAAAGACACAAGTCATTAGAGTCAATAGAGGGTTAATGTGATTTTTAATAGGCGGCCATTACAATTCTCAGGACCCATAACGTTGGTACCACACTGGACATCTATTCAAACATAATCAGAGTGGTTCCTTTATTATCCGCCTCCAAAGAAAAAGTAACATTTTCTCCCTACAGTCTCAGATTTTTTAAAGGAATTACATAAGGCCAGTCATCCCTTTTCTTGTAAATAAACAAGACAATCATGATTGTCTTTCCTGGAAATTTTTCACTAGTTTTTTTTTAAAAAAATTTCATTCAGTTGCTCATTAGAAAATGAATTTGAACTTGGAACTAAGACTAGTGGCTCCAGTGTGAAAAGTAGTAACATAAATTGATATTTTATGTGATTTTATATCAGGGATACATGCCTGTAATATACAAAAATATTTTTTCCACCATATGTATTGCTGAATATCCATACTTCATCTATAGCCTCCTCTGAAAAGCATCAAATCTAGGAAGAAAAAAATGACAACACAATTCAAATAATTAATTCAGAACACGAAGAATGATTTCCAATCTCCAACATTGAAACTGGATGAGAAAATAAAGATTACCATTTGGGAGGGTCTCTGGAGGGTAAAAGTATAGGGAAAGAAAACTTGTATTGGGGACGATAGGACAAATGCTAGTATCAGATTCAGAAGACCTGGGCTTGGACCCCAGCTCTGACATTAACTAGTTGAGTGACTTTGTCTAAATCATTTCACTTCTAAGAACTTTCATTTCCTTGCCTTTAAAATGAAATGCCAGACATGATTAGGGACAACAAATAGATTTCACCTGAAGTTCCATAAATAGTCAACAAGTAGTAGCAGCCTGGAAGACAGATTGAATCCAGGTTCAGCAGGACTGTTGTGTTCAATTAGTAATGTCTGCCATGGAAGGGGAAGGTGAGGGTATGTGGAGCACAAATTTACCATTACCAGATTAAATGGTTCTTAAAATTCTCTGTCAAGTCTAATATTCTGTGATTTTGTACACCTATAACATAGATTATTTTTCTTGTCCAGGATTTCTACTTGCCACAGATGATTAAATGTCCATTTCAATTCACAGCAGAACGATCCAAGCCACTAACTTTGTAAATATTGAATAGGATGATGCTCACCTTGACAAGAGAGAGACTCAAAGAAAATGCATAAGGAAAGGTGGGCACAATAGGACTGAAGACTCCCTATGAGTCTGAGAAGTTTCTAGATGGAAAAGAGCCTGTTACCCCTACTTGCTCTCCCTCACAGACTAACAGGCAAACACCTAACTGACTCCACAGAACAGGAAAATTGTTTAAGTTGGTTAAGATTTCCCTGGAAATGATTCATTTTCCCCCAATCCAATGACACAACAATATTCATAGCCTATAATGAAGTACAAAGACTGGATAATGCAGATTAAAGTATCACCAACTTCAAGGTTTACCAATAAGCTGATTTGCAAGACAACAATATTTCATACCAGGTGCTATATTATCAATGTTTAATAAGCACTTCATAAGTTTTGGCAAGCAAATGAGAAATGGATTACCAAAGAGAGGTGATGAAATATTTATAATTCACGACAGCTACTATTACACTGTAGCTGTTCAAAAAATCTTAACAGTAAATTGAATGGAAATATAATACTGTAATGGATGTGGAAGTGTTCAATCGGCCATTTGTAATGAAATATGAAAGTGTTTAAAGAGAGTAAATACATTTGTAATGGTTTTTGATTAGCTATAACTATATATGATTCAAGCATCCATTATGAACAATGTGCAGATATTATGATGGCTTATAATATTTATGATAACGTGGCATCCTTGGAGAAGTTTTTCGGAATGCTTACATGTATTACTAACTTTCAATAATTAATTCTGTGTCACTACTTTGGAAAAACTTCTTCTTTTACTTATCATACTCTCCTAAGAATTTTAAATTGTTCACTACTTTGGAAAAACTTCTTCTTTTACTTATCATACTTTCCTAAGAATTTTAAATTGTATTTCTTTAATAAATTTAATAATAAATAAATTTCACCCTTATTTGTGATTAGTGGTACCGTTTTTCATTTTTTATAAATCATTAATTTGATCTGTTTTTGCACATATAAGACTTTCTATTTATAGCAAATGGGCCAAAAACAACAAAAAATTATATCATATATATATATATATTCTACCAGAAAAGAAACTATCCTTTAAAATTAAGACAAGTGTGTAGAATCATCAAAACCTCCAGTCTCCCTGTATTGTTTAGTACAGTTATCATATCTGTAACTCAAACGGCCCTTCATTCCTTCAACAAATACTTCCCACTTCTGCTTACCACCCTGCAGTGGCTTTCTGGTTGCCATGGGAAACAGACAACAGGCTCCACGGGCTCCACTGGGCCCACAGAGGGTGACAAAGCTCCTGCCCACCCCTGCAGCCTCATATCTCACCCCTCCATTCTGGCTCTCTAACCTCTGGCTGCCCCTGCCTTTTTTCAGGGCCTCAAAATAAGTCCGTCTTGTTGTTGCCTCAGGTGCTTCACATATATTCCCTCCTGCCCCCCAGCCCCACTCTTTCTTTAGAGCTTAGCTCACCATCACTTCCGCACAGGGCACTGGTGGGGGGTCAGGCTCTCCCACGATAGGCTCCCACAGCACCTTCCCCTTCTCTGAGCAGCTGGCACAACGACAACTCAATAATTAAGGCTCTGGTCTATTTTCTGACTCTATTAATAACTAGAATTTCACTCTCTAAAAGTAAGTCCTCCTAGTACAATAGAAATATTCTTGTGCACTTTACCTCTGCTTTATAGCAGGCAAAGTGACAAACAAAAAAGCGGCACAAGGACAACAGAACTGTGTCAGTCAGGGATCCTCAGAGGAACACCACCAATAGATATAGCTACTTCTCTCTCTCTCCAAATATATATATATATATATATATATATATATATGCAATATCCAAATATGTATACATATACATATACATATTTTTTTAATGGTTTTGTCAGCTGGCTGTGAAACAATCAGGATTCAGACACTGGAGGGTATGATCATTTTCCAAACACCCAGCAGACCACTCCCATATCACAGCACCTGCGCATGGGCAGACTGGCTCATTCTGGCTTCTCCAAGAAATAGATTGGATTGGTAGGAGGGGTCTGAGATGCAGCTTCTCCCCTCCTTTCCCACAGCGGAACATCTCCTGCTTCACTTCCCAGGGTATTCCAGGCTGGTGTCCTGAAGTGATCAGATGACCTGCTCTGTGACCTCAGGCTTACCAGAGCCTGACATACACACATACACATATACATACCTAGACAGACTGACAGATTTAAAGGAATTGGCTCATTTGCTTTAAGAGGTCAGTTGGCCCCTGAGTTGTAGGGCCTGGCAAGTCCAGAATTCATAGGGCGGCTGGCAGGCTGGAAGCTTAGGCAGGGTTTCTACGTTATAGTCTTGAGACAAAATTCCCTCTCCTTCAGAAAACCTCAGTTTTTGCTCTAAGGCCTTCAACTGACTGGATGCTTGGATGCAGCCTTCTCATATTATGGAGTGTACTTAAAGTTAACTGAATCACTTTGCTGTACACCTGAAACTAACAAACATTGTAAATCAACTATACTCCAATATAAAATAAAAATTAAATTTTTAAAAATTAACTAATTGTGCATTTAAATCTCACCTACAAGATAACCTTCACAGTAGCATCTAGACCAGTGTTTGACCAAACACCTGTGTAGCATAGCCTAGCCAAGTTGGCACATCAAATTAACCATCACGAGGACTCTGACAGATAGTATTCTTTTTTTTTTTTTTTTTTGGCGGTACGCGGGCCTCTCACTGTCACGGCCCCTCCCATTGCAGAGCACAGGCTCTGGACGCGCAGGCTCAGCGACCATGGCTCACGGGCCCAGCCGCTCCGCGGCATGTGGGATCTTCCCGGACCGGGGCACAAACCCGTGTCCCCTGCATCGGCAGGCAGACTCTCAACCACTGCGCCACCAGGGAAGCCCCAGATGGTGTTCTTGGTTACAAAAATTCATTTCTTCCCGCCCCAGCGACAGGAATATATTTTCCTGCCCTATGAATTGACTACATGGCTTGCTTTAGCAAATGGGACATATATATGCTCTTTCTGCAACGAATACCGCAGTGTGATTTTGTGGTTCGATTTAACTCCGTTTGGCTGTTCCGCACTGTCATGAGAATGGGTTTGTTCCACAGAAAGGTTTCTCTTTTACTTTACACCCCAGAATTAAGACAGCGTGTGGAGCAGACCAAAATTTAACCCCCCACCTGGATCAGAGATGAAGCATGAAGCAAAGCCACCATCGTTAACCCACAGCCACTGACATGTAAAATGAGGGGAATAAACCCTTATTTCTTTCATAAACTACTGAGATTTGAGGATTGCTTGTTACACAGAAAGATCACTAGCAAAGGCTGACTAATACAAGACATGTTTGTGAAGCCTGCCACATTTTGATAGTTTGTGGCACTGTATCCAATCCATTTATGCTACCAATGGCAAATACACATTACCTGATTCTCACCTGGACAGATACACAGTCTGGCCTCTGATGTAGAGATTTTATCATTTACAAAACATAAGTAGAGCTACTTAAAATTTATTTAGGACTTAACTATGCTTCAGACAATCTTCTCAGCCCAGCATACACAAATGTGAATGTGACATAATTTCTCCCTTTGGAAGCCAATAGAGTAGTGAGGAAAACTGTACATGTTAATCTGTAGAATAAGGGGAGTTTGACATTAAATTCTATCTCATGAATTACAGCAATGCCTCAAGGCTAACCAAAGCCTTTCTTTCATGCCTCAGCACTTGACTTGTTACAACTTTCTTCTAGTGGCTCCTGAGAAAGAGTCACTCCCTTAAAACCAACATCCATTTTGCCATCTTTAACCTCACCAGAAGAATGGCTTTGTTAGGAGAACACAACTGAAGGACTATAATACAATCATGACTCAGAATCCCATCCTTCCTCCTAGTCTGTAAGTCCCTTATGAAATTCAAATCTAAAAGGCTCTTCTCAACATTCAGAGGTGTCCATCACCTGCTCCCGTCAACCCCTACAGTCTTATCTCCTCCCACACCCAACAAGAGCATTCCACCCCAGTCAAGTTCCTCACTGCTGCCCTGCTGTGCTGAGTGAGCTGTTTATGAAGAAGCTTTTGTCCAGTTTTCCCAGCACCACTTACTGAAGAGGCTGTCCATTTTATATTCTTGGCCCCCTTGTCATAGATTAGGTGACCATAGGTGCATGGGTTTATCTCTGGGCTTTCTATCCTGTTCCATTGATCTATGTTTCTATTTTTGTGCCAGTCCATACTGTCTTGATTACTGTAGCTCTGAAGTCAGGGAGCCTGATTCCTCCAGCTCCGTTTTTATTTCTCAAGATTGCTTTGGCTATGCGGGGTCTTTTGTGTTTCCATACAAATTATAAAATTTTTTGTTCTAGTTCTGTGAAAAATGCCATTGGTGATTTGATAGGGGTTGCACTGAATGTGTAGATTGTTTTGGGTAGTAGAGTCATTTTCACAATATTGATTCTTCCAAACCAAGAATATGGTATATCTCTCCATCTATTTGTGTCGTCTTTGATTTCTTTCATCAGTATCTTAGAGTTTTCTGCACACAGGTCGTTTGCCTCCTTAAGCAGGTTTATTCCTAGGTATTTTATTCTTTTTGTTGCAATGGTAAATACGATTGTTTTCTTAATTTCTCTTTCTGATCTTTCGTTGTTAGTGTATAGTGGTGTTGGGAAAACTGGACAGCTACATGTAAACGAATTAAATTAGAAATCTCCCTAACACCGTACACAAAAATAAACTCAGAGTGGACTAAAGACCTAAATGTAAGGTCAGACACTATAAAACTCTTAGAGGAAAAAACATAGGCAGAACACACTTTGACATAAATCGCAGCAAGATCTTTTTTGACCCACCTCCTAGAGTAATGAAAATAAAAACACAAACACATGGGACCTAATTAAACTTAAAAGCTTTTGCACAGCAAAAGAAACCATAAACAAGACGAAAAGACAACCCTCAGAATGGGAGAAAATATTTGCAAATGAAGCAACTGACAAAGGATTAATCTCCAAAATTTACAAGCAGCTCATGCAGCTCAATATCAAAAACACAAACAACCCAATCAAAAAGTGGGCAGAAGACCTAAATAGACATTTCCCCAAAGAAGACATACAGATGGCCAACAAACACATGAAAAAATGCTCAACATCACTAATTATTAGAGAAATGCAAATCAAAACTACGAGGTATCACCTCACACCGGTCAGAATGACCATCAACAAAAAAATCTGAAAACAATAAACGATGGAGAGGATGTGGAGAAAAGGGAACCCTCATGCACTGTTGGTGGGAATGTAAATTGATACAGCCACTATGGACAACAGTATGGAGGTTCCTTAGAAAACTAAAAATAGAACTACCACATGACACAGCAATCCCACTACGGGGCAAATACCCTGAGAAAACCATAATTCAAAAAGACACACGAGGACTTCCCTGGTGCAGTGGTTAAGAATCCACCTGCCAATGCAGGGGACATGGGTTCGAGCCCTGGTCCAGGAAGATCCCACATGCCGCAGAGCAACTAAGCCCATGAACCACAACTGCTGAGCCTGTGCTCTAGAGACCGCGAGCCACAACTACTGAGCCCGTGTGCCACAACTACTGAAGCCCACATGCCTAGAGCCCGTGCTCCACAAGAGAAGCCACCACAATGAGAAGCCCGTGAACCACAACAAAGAGTAGCCCCTGCTCACCGCAACTAGAGAAAACCCACGCACAGCAACAAAGACCCCATGCAGCCAAAATAAATAAATAAATTTATTTTTTTTAAAAAAGACACATGCACCCCAACGTTCACTGCAGCACCATTTACAGTAGCCAGGACATGGAAGCAACTTAAATGTCCATCAACAGAGGAATGGATAAAGATGTGGTACATATACAATGGAATATTACTCAGCCATAAAAAGGAACAAAATTGGGTCAATTGTAGAGGTGGATGAACCTAGAGAGTGTCATACAGAGTGAAGTTAAGTCAGAAAGAGAAAAACAAATATTGTATATTAACGCATATATGTGGAATCTAGAAAAATGGTAAAGATTATCTTATTTGCAAAGCAGAAACAGAGACACAGACATAGAGAACAAATGTATGGATAACAAGAGGGAAAGGGGGGTGGGAGGAATTGGGAGATTGGGGTTGACATATATGCACTATTGATACTATGTATAAAATAGATAATTAATGAGAACATACTGTATAGCACAGGCAACTCTACTTAATGCTCTGTGGTAACCTAAATGGGAAGGAAATCCAAAAAAGAGGAGGTATATGTATAACTATTTCACTTTGCTGTACAGTGGAAACTAACACAACATTGTAAAGCAACTATACTCCAATAAAAATTAATTTTAAAAAATAAAAGGAAAGAAAAAAATAAATAAATATCCCCCCCCCCCAAAAAAAAGAAGCTTTTGTCTCTGAGCCTCTCACTCACCCTTCTCAACTTGGCCCGGTGGTGCTGGAACTGTGTTCTGCAAATCACATTTCTGTTTTGCCAGATGGGCTCTGCCAATAAGGGGCATTAGGGGAAAGGACTGGGAGAGGAAAAGAATCTTGCTCTTTCCTATTTCTCCCTGCTTCTCTCAGCATCTGGAGGACTTCTTTACCCTGGAAGGATCAATTAATTGGTTCTAGTTGCAGTTGCAGTTCTAGTTTGCTGCTTTTTTTTTTTTAGACTCTCAGAGCCAACTCTAGCATTCTTCCTCAGAGATACCAGCACCAGTCCCTCTTCTGAGGTTTGAGTCCTACCTTCTTGGGGTCACTCCTCCAAACTTCTAATTTCTAATAATCCCAACTTTTTCTCTTTGTTCCACAACCCTAGAGGGGATGGCTGCTTCCTGCGGTTACTGCCTCTGGGACACCTGTTCGTTCTCTTTTGCCTTTTCAGTTCTCTAATACCTGGTTAGTAACGCTTTATAGCACGTTCTCCCTGCCAGATAGTGGTATGGTTCCTGTTACCTGACTGGATCCCACTGATACACCTTAATACAGCATATTTATTCTTCAGTCTTGATTTGGTTTTGGTTTTGCTTTTCTTCCATGTTTTCCCCTCAAGCCAAATGAGCAGTTACCCCTCCTCTCATCCTCCAGGACTCTACTCACGTGTCCCTGATGAAGACCTCAGCTCCAACCATTCTCTCCCTCTGAACTCCAACAGTATCACTACCACGAGAAGCCACAACATCTGTGGAATGCACCTTGGCAAGGGCTCAGAAACCCTGGTTCAAGAACCAGCTCTGCTATTCACTGGGTCTTTCTGAGATTCAGATTTCTTACCTATATAACGACACTCTTTCATAACTCTGTGTCCTATGTTTCTCATTGGTAAATCCTGTCTTTCCAAGGAGATTATAACTCCTTTAGAGCCAAAAGCTTTGCCTGAAACCATCTTTAGTGCACTCCTTTATCTTTACTATGCCTGGCATCATTGTGCAGGCTAAGCACACAGTGAGGGCTCTCGAAATCCTTTCTAACTAAAACCTCAGAATTTGTGTGAACCAGATTTTTCAAATTGGTGGTCTGGGAACCAAATTCTATCCACAAATATGATTTGTTTGGGCTACAGTGAATTTTTGTTAACTAGTTGTCATCATTTGTCAATTGGGAGATTTTATATACAAATCCAAATTGCGTCCTTCAGATTTCACAGATGAGAAAATTTGTGATGAGGAGGTAAAGGAAATTGTGCAATGTCAAGGACTCCATCAAGAGTAAAATGGTCACTCAGGGCTTCCCTGGTGGCGCAGTGGTTGAGAGTCCACCTGCCGATGCAGGGGACACGGGTTCATGCCCCGGCCCGGGGAGATCCCACATGCCGCGGAGCGGCTGGGCCCGTGAACCATGGCCGCTGAGCCTGCGCGTCCGGAGCCTGTGCTCCACAACGGGAGAGGCCACAGCAGTGAGAGGCCCGCGTACCGCAAAAAAAAAAAAAAAAAGTAAAATGGTCACTCAAATATGAATACCTCTTTTGATTTGGGGGTTCCTGAACCTCCTTGCTTCTGTAAAATGATATCATGAAGGGAGGGTGGGGGAAAGAATGCCATAACAAACGAAAGTTTAAATCTTAAACTATACTTGCCTTTGTCATTTGCCAAATCCTCTCATTTATTATCGATGTACAGCAGGTTTTAATACTCTATGATAAGACTGCCTTAACACTTTTTCAGTGCAATGTTATTTTCAAGTAATTATAAATGATCAACATTTCATTTCACTTGTATTGGCATTCAAAATTAACAGAATTCACTGTGATTGATTTTGAAGAAAACTGATACCAAGGTATTTGTTCTCTGTAATGTAAAATTAATAGCAGATGTATGATTGAGGGAAATTTTTTCCTGCTGTTTTCATAGCTATCAAAACTCTTGTGGACTGTTCAATAAATGGTGTTGAGACAACTGTATTCCTATAGAAAAAAAATTAAGTTTTTCTCTTACACAATACATGCATAGAAATATAACTGCATAAACAGTGAAGGGAAAATGTAATAAAACTTTTAAATATTTAAAAAAAAATTCCTGGATGCTACTCTCTGTGTTCCTATCCTACATGCTATGCTGTCTCCCTTACTATTCTAATTCCCTGCCGCATTTAAAAGTAATGGCTACTCTTTCTTAAAACTCTTTCACTGCTTAAAACTTCTTCCTTGTAATAACAGCAGCCATCATTTACTGAGCACTTACTATGTGCCACACAGTAGGTCAAGTGCTTGATAAATGTATCTTGATTAATACACAAGAGAAGCTTTGAAAGTACTATTATCCCCATTTTACAGAGAAAAACAGCAGAGGCTCCGAGACGATAAACAGATTGCCATCAATGACACTGCCGATGGCTGGTGGTGCCAGTGTTCCTGACATAATACCCTCTCTCTCAGTGTTCTTCCTTCCTCTGTTTCCTCTACCTTTTGCCTCCTTCACAGGCCCCTCTTCTTCTGCTGGACCCCAATATAATGGTGTTTTCCAGCCTTCCATCTTCACCCATGTCACTGTGAGCCTAACATGCCAACTGTACATGTTCATTCCAACCTCTCTCTTCAGCTCCAGTCAGTACCTAGTTGTAGTGAAAAGTGGGATTTGGAGCCCAGTGATACTGGCTCAGCCCCTTCCCAGCTATATGACCTTAGACAAGGTACTGAATCTTTCCAGGCTTCATTTTCTCATCTAGAAATAGGATAATAGAGCTGATTCCCAGGGTTAAATGAGACAGTACAGTTAAAGCAATTGGCACTTAATACATATTCAATAAATATTGGCTACTATTATTATTATTTCAAACTGTCTGGATCATCCCAACATAAGTATCCCAATACCCCTTCAAACTCAACGTGTCTCTTTGAAGAACCTAGGGGTAAGACAGGAATAAAGACACAGACCTACTAGAGAATGGACTTGAGGATGTGGGGAGGGGGAAGGGTGAGCTGGGACAAAGTGAGAGAGTGGCATGGACATATATACACTACCAAACGTAAAATAGATGGCTAGTGGGAAGCAGCCGCATAGCACAGGGAGATCAGCTCGGTGCTTTGTGACCACCTAGAAGGGAGGGATAGGGAGGGTGGGAGGGAGGGAGACGCAAGAGGGAAGAGATATGGGAACATATGTATATGTATAACTGATTCACTTTGTTATAAAGCAGAAACTAACACACCATTGTAAAGCAATTATACTCCAATAAAGATGTTAAAAAAAACCTCAACGTGCCTGCAACAGAGGCTTCATTTCCTCTTACGAGCTGCCCCTCCCCTGCCTTCTCTTTTATGGTGAACGGTGCTGCCACTCTTCACCAATTCACTCAAATCAGAAGTCTAGGTAACTCCTGCACTCTCCTAGGAGTTAGAAGAAAAACTGCCCCAATTTTTAAATCTAACTCTAGAATCTATCATCCAAACTTGTATAAGAGGGGTATCTTTCTAAATGTCAAATCTGTTCACTTCCGCCTACCTCATTTAAACTCCCTCAGTGGATCACTACGATCTTTGGAATGAGGTGCAAATGTTTCAGCAGAGCACATACAACCTTTCAATATCCAGTCTCTGCTGATTCTCCAGCCTCACTTCCCACCCCCTCCATAACCCAAAGAGACAAAACTGTCGCCCTGAACAGACACTTGTTTTTTATGCCTTAATATGCTGGCAAATGCAGTTTCCAGGAGTTAAAAGTGCCCTCCTGGCTGTTTCCTGCCCTTCTAAGTGCCACTCGTACATGCTTCTTTCCACATTTTCAGCAGCTCCTGAAGTCTGTTTGGCGTCCTCCTCTGGGTGGCCCTCACAGCCTGCCCTCGCCTCTCCCTTAGCCCTTTCACAGAGGACCCTCACTGCAACCAGCATCAGGACAGTATCTGAGAAGCACTTGACGAGTGTAACTCTGCTAAGAAGCCACCTAAGTTCTGAGATGAAAAGTAGACATGTTGGTGGCACAATTACAAATGTCTGTGCAAACAAAATTTGAGTGCTGAGGACAACTCTGCAAGTCTAATCAAATCCTTTTAATTGGCATATGAGAACTAGAGAATTTAGGAAGGTTACGTGACTTATTCAAGTTCCTACAGCTGTTCATACAGACCAGGTTCATCCCTGAACACCAGTCTGGGCAAGGTAAGTGATCCAAACCTATGCCTCCAACTAGAACACAATTGCCCTCCAAGCTTACATAAATAATTTATTTACTTCTAATTTGTCATGTTAAAGGAAAGCTCTTGGACAGTTTGGAGAAATACTTAAAAGGAATAAGACTTTCGTTTTCTTACAGCTAATGAAGGAATCCTCCAATGGTAGATGACAGAGATTGTGAGGTTGGGCGGTTGTATGAAAGCCGAGAAGAGACAGGCTAAAACGCCTAGAAAGATTAGTATTTAAAGGTCTGCTATTAGATCTGGTGCATTTTCTGGAAGTGAATTACAAATCTGCCTGCAAGCTACTTGGCAGCCAACACAGAAAGGTGTGTAGGATCTACTCTTCAATCACAATGTATGATAAACACAAACCAGTGGTTCAGGAGAAACATTCCCGATACTGAAATCTAAAAGGAATTTCTCCCATGGGCCTTTGTGAAGGAAAAAATATGTGAAACAGAGTAAACAATGTCTTTAAAATAATTCTGAGTTTCAGACTGTCATCTTGTATTATATTATTCAATGCAGGCCCAAAGCCTAAAAAAGTGCTGTTCAGGAAAATTGTTGGGATTGGGTAGAGGGCAAAATGATATGGACAACATATACGTTTTGGCACAAAAGCGTCTGCGCGCTTCATGAGGGCAGGCAGCCCCGGTCTTGTTCATTGTTTTGCTCCTTGGAGCACCATCTACTATAGTGGAGAGGCTCAATGGGTCAAACGTCCAACAAAACACCAAATGAACAAATCTACATAAACAGTTCATACCTCAGTCAGTCAAGCAGGAAAAGTAAGATGTGAGAAGTTACAGCTTTTCAAGGCAGAACCAGGTTATTGACTGGGATCCCAGCAGACATCAGTTTCAGGCCCTACACTGGTATGCAAAGAATTTGAACAACAGTTTCAGAAGAAACATTTCAAGTTTGCAGTTAATACTAAATTGGAAGAGACAGCAAATAATGAGAAACAAAGCAGGCAGATAAAAGGGTTTTAGATATTTCAAGTACCTACCCAGCTAATAAATGCAAATGAAGTTCAGTGCAGATAAGCACAGAATTATGAGTCTGGAAGCAAAGAAGAAAAAGGAGGACTATCTGCTTAATGGAAATGAGCTGCACGGTGCTGACCAGGAATGAGATCTGGGGAATTATTACAGGAGAAATCCCTCAAGCTTTCAACCCACTTTGCCGCAATGGAAAAGAAACACGATGATGAGCTATATTAAAACACAATACACGGCTATCGAGTCACGCTCCGCATTGGGTGAAAATGAAACCAAAGCAAGGAAAGAATAAGATTTTTTTTTTTAATTTAAACTGTCATTCTGTTCAGGGCAGGACCATGATCTTTTTTTTAATCTCAACCTTCAGCTATTGTCCTCTGCACATTTACTGGAAGGTGTTTCTTTGGGGTTTGCTTGCATTCTCTGTCATTTTCTATGTTGTTCCACAATTATTCAAGGGTCCGCAGAATACGGCTATCATACCTGATAGCAGGAGCCATCACTGTAAAAAATCAGAAGACATGTGGATTACAAAGGTTGAGTGGCTCCTTCTGCCAAAGCCTTACATTTTCCTTTTTTTTTTAATTGTTTGGTCAAAACATGAATCATAGATTCACAGCTTTTAAAGCTAGAAGGCATTCTAAGTACACCTTTATGAGCCTCCTAATGATGGCCGCTATTACCAGCACCACGTTACACCTGAACGCCTCAGACTCAGGGGTCTAGTCATGTCAACCGACCACATTTCAGTCCACTCCAGAACTGTTCGAGTCAAACAAACTCAACACAAGCTTGAAGGAGACAGGTGTGATGGACGGAATACCTAAAGGCTTCCCTCGGTGAAAACAGTTCTCCCTACTCTTGCTGTGGTTCCTGAAATCCCATATCATTCATTCAACAACTGTTTCCTGGATCCTTCCTATGGGCTAAGTACCGTTCTAAGTAGTGATGATATAACAGTAAACAAAAGAGACAATACCCTTGTCTTCATTGAGCTTAAATTCTAGTGAAAGGAGAGAAGCAATAAACAAATAAACATGGAAATGAGGTGGACACTCTCAAGTAATGGGAAGTGCTAGGAAGGTATAAACTGGATGACATGGAAAAAAACCCAGAGAGGGGTAGGGGGACAAGTTAAGGAGGATTGTCAAGAAAGACCATTCCGAGGAGGTAACATCTAAGGACTGGAGGACTTGAAGAATGAGAAGCCCATAGGGAAACTCCATGACAAAATACAATTATGACTCGAAGAGGTTAAGGCATTGAAGAAACTTATTATTTGCTAAAATCTCATTCTCAATTAATTTGGCAGATTTTTTTAATCCAATCACCTTGTAAAACTGTTTAAGAAAAAGAAAAAAATGAGAATAGATTATATTTAATATGGGAGAAGGATACAATGGGTTAGGAACACAGGATTCAGATTAACGAGCAGGTCCTCACCCTTGGTGAAGGAGAAAACAAGGGACAATGTTTACTGAAAGGGATAGAAAGCTTAAAAGATAGAAAGATTTCAAGCAATTATCAGAGCATGCTCCACTAGATTTAGCCACATTTTCCTCAATAACAATCTTACTTCAGAAATGGCATTTTCTTCATCTAATCAGTGGCTTCTACATAGTTTAACTTATATAAACTAACAGTGGTTCAATTTTCTTTTGAAATAGGAAAAGCTGTAGAACACCATGGGCACAGCCTCTAAGATGACCCTCATTGATCCCAGCCTCCTGATATTCGTGACTTTATGTAATCCTTTCTCCTGAGTATAGGTTGGACCTAGACACTCACTTCTGTAAACAGGATGCAGAAAAAGGGGTAAGATGTCACTTCCAAGATTAAGTTGCAAAGAGACTGTGGCTCCCATGGTGCATGCCTTCTCTTACTCGCTCTGCCAGAAGTCAGACACCCTGATGTGAGCTGCCTTATGGAGATGTCCGTGGGGCAAGAAACTGAGGGAGGACTGAATCCTGCCAACAACCACATAAGCGAGTTTAGCAAATCCTCTCCCAGTTGAGCCTTCAGGTAACACTGCATTCCCAGACCGCACTTTAACTGCAGCCTTTTTAGAGAAGCTGAGGCAGAGGCTTCCAGCTAAGCCATGTATGGATTCCTGCTCACAGAAACTGGGAGATAATAGATGTTTATTGTATTAGGCTGCTAAGTTTGGGGGTAATGTGTTACACAGCAATAGATAACTAATATGTATACCACGAAAACACTTTCAGATTGTGTTCTGTCTCCCTTTGACATCTTCTACTTTCACCCAACCCTACTTATACTGTAAAATTCTATCTTCCCCATGCCTCCTTGAGCATCTGCTGAGGATTGGGACTGGGGTGAGGCTGCATGCAAAGGTAGCAAGTTAAAGGACAATAAAAACAGTGGGCCATTAAATTCCATGTCATTCTTCATATAATCTCATAACATTGCATGGGATATTAACAAACCCTAGCAAAGTATCTGTTGTCTATAATTTAAGTTATTTGTTCAACTAGTCAGAACTTGATGATTTTCTTTCCTGGGGTTAGTTTGGGGCATCCCTAAGCTCAGGTAACCAAGGGATATGATACTCTCTCCACTTAAAGAGAAACACATCTGCAGCCCCCCAGCCGACTGAGGGTATTACAGCCAATCTCTCCTTTAGCAACTCTTTCCTGGTAGCCCCCTGAAGTTCCCAGCTTGACTCTGCCACACACAGAGACAAATAAAATGTGATAAACCCCCAGCTAACACCAGCAAAGAAAATTAAATCAATTAAGATTATTAAGAGTTTGTAATTTGAATTGAATTACTTTTGGATTAAATACCATCATTTCTCTTAATATAAACTCAAGTTTATTTGGGTGAACCAAAGAGAAGCTCTTATTATATCTAAGCGAATAACACCCTCCTTGCGTATCTTTGAAAAACTAAGGAATTTCTCTAGAACACTGTACGAGGTTGCTCCTATAATCCCAAAATAAATACAATACTGATTAAAAGAGACAGCCCCTATATAGTACTGCCACTGGCTATTAGCAACAAGGTGCTACATAGTAGGTCTTCTTGACCACAGCAACCACAGAGATATCAGGCTTTTCAAATTCAGAGAGAGAGTTCTGGATTACAGAGAACTTCCAAATATAAAGACAAAAAAATACACTTAAAAGACTTTGGAAAGCATTTCTCCCTTGCCCCATGGCCTCACCATGGAGGAAACCAGTCCAACAGGGGCAATCCAAAGGAGGAAAGCCTAAGAGAACACTCCTACTTCCACCTCTTTGTTTTAACCTTTCCACAACATTGGCCTACATAAAAATCAATACATGTGCCAACCTTTCAACTTGAACAGTTCTCTTAAATAGGCTTCCATTCTGGGAACAGCCATAGATTTAAGCCCAAACTCTCCGCTGCAGCACCACTGAGTGCCACGCAGGAATACCTAAATTAGAATTTGGCCCTAACAATACTGATCCTCTTCGTCACCACTTAAAATTTACCTTCATAAATGGAACCTAATGGGAAGCAATGGGAAAACGCTTTTCCTGTAAACCTCCCCTTGATATATTTCATTTATGAATGAAGAAATCTAATTTCAATTTTAAGGTTTCCTTTACCAGATTCAAAAGAAGTTCAGGCATATACTTTTTAATCCATGCCCCTTACATTCATATTGATAACCCTCATTCTCACCTTTCTAAGAATTCTTTCCAGCATTTAGATTTTAAATCTCTTTTTTAGTGAAATTCACAATATTATCTCCTGGGTTAAAGTTTGGGAACCACTTAAAAATATATATATATATATATATATATATATATATATATATATACACACACACACACACATATATATATATATATATATACACACACACACACACACATACAGTTACATTCCACTTTAACATCAATACTGCTAGACAGTATTTCCTTTGTTGAAAAAAGATGACAGCAAAGCCTCAAATTCTAGCGGAAGCCCCAGAGACTACCTTCTCCAATTCCCTAGTGTATTGAGTCATTAGGAGTTGTTTAAAGTTAGAATTTATCTTTTCTTTTATGTTTGAATGCTGCACACAGTTGCTTTGTGTTCTACTGAGCCTTAGTGCTCAGGTATTTATGAAAACAAAATGTTTGAAAAGTCAGTGATCCAAGGGATCATGCCCATACCAAGCACAAGGAGCACAAAAGGACAAAGTGAGACAGAGACAATGGTCTTCTCAAATGTATTAAAGTTGCTGAGCTATCAAATAAAATGAAAAAATAGGAGGGTTGATGTAATGTCTTTTTCTGAAGACAAAATTAATTATGCTATTTGCCTGTACACCTTTGTAGTACTTATCTTTTTATTCATCAGATTGTTGGTTGTGCCTTTTATGCACTCTAAAAATAAAAATTATTCCAGCTTTCATCAAAACTGGCAGTATTCTCCATAATGTGCAAAATTCTTTATCTTTACAGGGAAAAGCTTGTGAGAGAGTCACTGAATTTAAAGATTACAGGATGAAAGGAGAAATTGTTATAGAAATTTCCTTATATCCAGACTACTGACTTTTAAGAAAAGCAACAGTACATACATTTGAAAGAAATATCCATATAAATAATACTTTATTCATGATACAGAATAATGAACATGTTGGTCAGAATAATCAATTCTGATTTTGGTGTACCAAAATTAATTTTGGTGTACCAAATTAAGATGCTGAATGCTTTAACGTTTTCATCTTATAAAATTATTTAACATTCTTCATTAACCTTTCCTGAGAAGCTCCCAAAAATATATCTACATTAGACTGCCCAATCCCTTAAAGGTATAATTTCATTAAGTTTTTTATAAAATAATTCTAGACTCTATAAATAAAAATGATTTTAAAATCTGTCCTTCACAGGAGAAAGAATTTGTGAGATCCAAAAAATTCTGTAGTTTAATAGTATTCTACCAATGTTAATTTCTTAGTTTGATAAATGTACCATGGTTATATAAGATGTTACCATGGGGGGAAGCAGGGTGAAGGGTGTACAGAAACTCTCTGTACTATCTTTGCAAGTCTTCTGCAAATTTAAAATTCCTTAAAAATAAAAGTTTTTTAAGAAAAGCATCCTTTGAATTTCAATTTAAGATAGGCAATTGGAGAAGAAAAACTTCCAAGATTTTATTTGTAACCTATTCATAAACATGCAATTAACAAAGAACATGTGTTCTCAGTTGACTTCTGACATTAAGTCTATTTTATATAGTTCTAGAGACCACACTAAGGCAAAGGGGTCACCACTCCAACATGAGCACAACATATTTGTATTCTCACTCAGACCACAGCCTTTCAAACTCTCTGTAAATCAAGATCTATTTTCAATCACAGAAAAGTAAGAGAAGCAGTTATTTCCAGAATGAAATTATCCAAACCAGTAAAGCATTTTAAAAAGCACATATTATGAAAACTCTATATTCATGGAACAGAGCAGAATATTGAACTTACCTGTCTATGTTCATTACTTACATGGAAATGTTACATTCAAAACTAATATCTTAACTCATGAGAATTTTGAAGCCTTTGTGACTTGCCTACATGTTATGTAATCCCTTGGTAATAGTGAAATCTCATTAGACCAAAGTGTAATGGTGTCGACACATTGGCCCAATGAAGAAACCCATTGTCAGCTCAAACCCAATGTGGAAATCACTCTTCCTAGCGAAAAAAACGAAGGAACCCATAACCCTCCTCTCCACATTAGCACAGAGGTAAACAAGAAAATGACTCAGATGGAAATGGAAAAATGCATAACTGAGAAAATGGCGTTTTCTGTTATTATTATCTGATAATAACAGATACAAACATTTCACAGTGTATCAAAGAAAGCAAACCACAGAAGCAATACAGATGATGGAGGCACAAGAGATGAAATCTTTACTTTGAGTAACTGCAGATACAATGAAAATTCTCTGCAATTAATAAAAAAAGTCTGATAACAGGAGGGTTCTGATCCCACCACAAATGAATAATGGGACAAGACAGAATAGCTCAGAGAGAAGAGGGCATGCAGAAACTGAACAACTAACAAACAGGAAAAATGGGAACCAGACCATAAGTGAAACAGTTTCCATGGTAATCAGAGATACAAATTAAGAGTCATCGATTCCTAGCAGGAGGGGCCAGAAATGAATCGCTGAGTGTCCTGGTATATCATTTGATATTTTTGTTTCATATACTTGCACTTAAACCAATACTATATAAGTGTATGCAACTGAGATTCCACAGTATATGTTCTATCATTCTCAGTAACTTTATTGTCTTAAACTTGACTTAAAGAAACTCTCCAGGTCTTTATAATCTTGCCTGGTTGCTGGACAGAGTGACCACACTGACAATGTGTTCACTCTGTGCCTGGAGGGGCCCAGGTGGGCAGGCAGGTAATAGGATGACCTGCCACTCACCCTCCAATATAGAATGCTACTCTAACAAGCCTTGTTTCTGGGTGCTGCAAACCAAATGTCACCCATGTGGCTACGTTTTACTTTTAAAATGAAGTAACAGGGCTTCCCTGGTGGCGCAGTGGTTGAGAGTCCGCCTGCTGATGCAGGGGACACGGGTTCGTGCCCCGGTCCGGGAAGATCCCACATGCCGCCGAACGGCTGGGCCCGTGAGCCATGGCCGCTGAGCCTGCGCGTCCAGAGCCTGTGCTCCGCAATGGGAGAGGCCACAACAGTGAGAGGCCCGCGTACCGCAAAAATAAAATAAAATAAAATGAAGTAGCAATTGCCACCGGGCTCACAGGAGCATACTGAAGTGTTCATTTTTAAAGAGAACTTTTTGAGATTTATCCATGTTATGGATTGCTTGTCCATTATTATACTTAATAACATTGGATATATATTACAGATGTTATTTTGTATAAATATTTCAGAATTAAAAAGGACTCTAGTGAAAGTTCTAAAATGTCATTTATATATATATTTACATTTGTATGCGTATATATACATATATACACATACAAAACAATATATATTAGCTTTCATATTTGCTCTTCCAAAATCATTTTTCAGAAAATATTTCCTTTTAACTCTGCAGTCCTTCAAAGAGGCAGCTAAAATGTACTGCATGTTATCTTAGTTTTAAGTACTCAATATAAAAATCACAAAGCTCTCTGCAGTTTCACACTGAATCAGTGAAAGAGAGAATAAAGAACAACTTTCGAAATATTGCAGTAATTCCACAGTTCATAAAAGTTGTATACTTTATTAAGATTTCAACATAAATCAATGTTAGTAAAGATAACTATTTTTTAAATCCAATCATAAATGTACTACATTTGTAGATTATAGTCCATTACACAGGTCCCCAGAAGCTCTGAGCACGCACTGAAATAAAATGAACACTCGCATCATTTTCTTCTCACTTTCATGACTTGAGGTTAATTGTAAGCTTCTAAAAACAATCTAGGCTTCACTTGAACTAGCTTCAAATGAGAGGCCAGCAATAAAACAAGCAAGCGTTTTTAGCTAGAGGTCTGGTTTCAATGAACAAGCATAAAAACACTCATTCTTTCATTCGTTGAAGGATTTTTTTAAAACCAAATAATTTAGTAAAGGCATTTGGCCTGCTTTCCTAAAAGAAGCGTAGGTGCTCAGAAAATCAAGCCATAATGGAACTGGGGGCTATTTTAGTGAAATGTAAAATCATTAGACTAGTCCAGACTACAACTCACACTTGCCCAAAATATCTCCATATCTTCACAGTCCCCAGGAGGGAAGACCCTACCAGAAGGGGGAAGTAGAAGAACGAAAAGAGGTCCAGATGGTGGACTCATGAACTTTCTGAGCACTCACCATTGTTCTTCAACAAATACTTGCTGACTGCTTATGTGTTTGGCACTAGGCTACAAGGAAACAGTGATGAGCCAAACAATATTCTAGTACCTTCCTCCTAGGGTTGACACCTAGTAGGAAAGGCAGACAACAAACCAAATATTTGATTTACCTTTCTGATAATGGCTAGGAAGAAGAATTTGGGAAGGAATTTTTCGAGCCTGGACAGAAGGTTCAAATACATTTAGGGAGATGGGGCAAGTAAGGAGAGGAACATCCATCTCCTTAAATAGTAACAATGATATGAAACCAAACACAGGTTCTACTTGGAGAGATCATTCTGTGTTAGAAAGTATTTCAATGAGCGTGATCCCATTTAATTGTCAGAGCTCTGCAGGGGAAGGGGAAGGTAGGTTTTATTGTCTCAGTTATTCAGACTAGGAAACTGAGGTTCAGAGAGTAAAAGGACTCCCTTAAGGTGTCACCAACTAAACCTCTACGGATGGTCTCCACTGTGCTGAACCCAGTGTGGATCATACACCCTCACAACACAATGAGAGGAGTTTTCTGGGCCACTTGGATGACAGGGGTGCAGCTGAGGCCATTTCCAGGAAACTTCCTCAGGACGAGGACATCCCTCCTTCAATAACCTGGAAACTGTGAGAGTAGGCATCTCTTCCTTCTGAGGTCCAGAGAGGAAAATATTTCACTCCAGAGTCCTAGAGACCCAAGAAAAGCAGAAGAATCTCTTACAAATGTACTTTGTCAAAAAGAGACCAGGTAAAATTATTTCAAAATATGATGTAACTTCATGATAACATAAAAAACTTAGAGAACAGAGCAGCGAGCACATTCTCCCTCTTTTATTGACTATTTTCTTCAAGGAAAATTAATCTGGCCAAAACAGCTTCCTGTATCTACCATTCCATACTGAAACAAGGACTTTTCCTTCTCCCACCACCATCTCCTCCAAAACTGGAGCACTGGATGAGACTGGCAGGTAAACGAATAACCTTTGGGGTTTTTTTCTTCTTATAAAACCATCCTGCTGCACACATCTCAGCAATGTGTCTGTCTTCTCTCTATCAAAAGCAGCTCTATAGGGACTTCCCTGGTGGCGCAGTGGTTAAGAATCCACCTGCCAATGCAGAGGACACGGGTTCGAGCCCTGGTCCAGGAAGACCCCACATGCCGCAGAGCAACTAAGCCTGTGCGCCCACAACTACAGAGTCTGTGCTCTAGAGCCCACGAGCCACAACTACTGAGCTCGTGTGCCACAACTACTGAAGCCCACGTGCCTAGAGCCCGTGCTCCACAAGAGAAGCCACGGCAATGAGAAGCCTGCGCACCGCCATGAAGAGTAGCCCCCACTCGCCGCAACTAGAGAAAGCCCGTGAGCAGCAACGAAGACCCAATGCAGCCAAAAATAAATAAATAAATAAATTTAAAAAAAAAAAAAAGCAGCTCTATACAATCGAAATACACTGTAAAAGATGACCTCAAGCGAGGCTCTGTGGTTTGGCTATAAAAGAGGTGGTAGTGCTGGGCATGTAGTTCCACCCCCAACCCGTGGTCCCAGCTCCCTGAGAGCTTTGCAGGACTGCAGTGCAGTAAAGAGTTAACAGTAAATGAAAGGAGATGGGAAAGGGGGAGAGGAAGAGAGTTAGGTTGCAATTGCCTTGTGTGCACTGAGCCTGAGCATTTTCCATTTCAACTGAATATGAAGAATCATGGCCTTGTTTTAAGGATTTAAGAAAAAGAAGACAGTTTAAAACCAAATGCCTGCTCTCTGCTATGGCAGTTCCACTGGCAGGCTGTAATTTGTCAGGGAGAGAAAATGGAAATGCAGTTATGTTTGTGAAATTCATGGGCTGTTTATCAGCTAGGTAAAGCCCAAAGATACAGGTAGCAGCAAATCTTTCTGTCTGGAAAAGTCTCTCAACGCTGTAAAAGAAAAAGAGAAATTCCCGCTATTTTAATATAAAATATAGTTGCATTTCATTTTTCTATAGGTTATTCTGAAGCAAAGGGAAGAGGTTAATGGAGGAAAAGAAAGAATCTATAGGACAATAGGCATGTTTCATAGCACATACAGAAGGAACATGAATGTGCATTTCTCAAAAAGAGACATTTCCATTCATGCCCCGACATATGTCTAGCCCATAATTTGGAGGCAAACACCACAACTGACAGTTCTGAGCAAATCACTCCTTTGATACTAGGGTCGCATCAACCAAAAACCTTCTTGGGGGGTAAAAGGTACTGTAATCAATGCAAGCAATAATTTGTTACATTTGGGATTTTTCTTTTTTCCTTGTCATTCTTGGCTTTTCTGGAAGAATCGAGTTCTCAGTAAAACCTCACCCTTATCTGAAAGTATTAAATGAGCATTCACTAGTTTTGTAGCGAGAAATAATGTACGCAGATATAAATGTGATAAGCTCCTTAAAAGCCATGTAAAGCAAATTCTGAAAATTGCTTCTTATTCACAGATATTGGTATTTACTTCTGAGCTTCCAGTTTCTAAGCTGTATGTTTTACTCTGAGATACAGTCTTGCTTCATCTTTTCAATGTCAGTATGTCAGTCTTCAATTAAATCAATAATGATGAATATAGAGCTCATTTAGTAATAAACAGAAGGTACATGCACAGACTACAAAAACACCATGTAAATACATCTCAGAATACAGCAGCGCTAAATTTCCATTTCAGCATATCTTGCAACCACACTGCATAACACTAAAGAGACTGGAGTGAAATGACATTTTCAGACCAGGGTTTCCCTGCATGGTTTCCAACCTGATCAAGTGTCTGCACTGTTTAAATGAAAAGAGGAAAACACATAAATCATACGCTTTTTCCTCCAGCTTAAACATCCCTTATGGGTATTTCATTCTCTGCAACCTCAAGTGAGCTTCAAAAGTGAATCTAGCCATCAGCATCCAGCCACATGAAAAACAGACCATGCTAACTTTCTATCTTCTGATTCTCTGGGGAAATGCTTGCTCCCTGGACTCACACAGTACAATTTTACCAAGCTCCTAAAAGGATTGGGGTGTTTCTCCTTCACAGGGTCCTTGTCAGGATTCAAGGCAGCAATTCCCTTAAAGAACATCACACAGCACCGCACACATAACAAGCACTCATTGAATCGTGTTTATTTTTGGTATTATCATAATTAGTGATTTTTCCAGTTATTTCCTCTAGATCAGAATTTCTCATTCAAAATGTTGTAACACACCCAGAGAAGGACTGCCACAAAGGAAACTGCAATGATTTTTAGCGGATTTGCGTTCAAATTTTGGCTTCACCATTTAACAAGCATGTAACCTTGGTTAAGTTACTATAACTCACTGAGCTTCATTTTACTTATCTGTGCAACGGAGGTGGTAATACTTATTTCATGGGTTTGGTGCCAGGATTGGATAATAAAACTCCTCACCCCAAGAGGCAGTATAGCAGCAAATACAGAGCATGGAAACTGGGTACAAATGCTAGTGCTGCCAATTACTGTGTAAGCTTGAGCATTCTTTATCTATGACTCAGTTTCCTTACCTGTAAAATGGGCATAGTGGAGTGAATGTGCCTAATACGGCTGTTGTGAGTACTGGATGAGTTATAAATAACTTCCAGAAATGTGTCTGGAAGTTATAATGATAGCTGCCATTTTTTCATTTAGTAATGAGATATTTATGGAACAACTACTGTGTATCAGTCACTGTGCTAGTCACTGAGGACACAAAAAACTGACATGATCCCTGTGTCTATAAAATGTAAAGTCTAATGAGGAGATAAACACTATTCCAATAATCACATAGATAAATGTTTACTTATGAACTGAGATATGTGTTTGGAAGAAAGCAAACAGTTTTATGAAAGCATAATAAACACGGGAGTCTTCACTGGGGAGAAGGCATTTGAGCCGAGAGCTGAAGGACGAGGAGTTAACTAGGCAAAGAGGACGGGGGACATGGATGCAGGGAAAAGGAGCTGTATGTGCAAAGGTCTTGTAGAGAGGGAGCATGTTGCACCAGAGAAAACGACTGGAGACGAGAGTTGAGGCCGGAAATGTATGCGGGGGCCACACCATGCAGGGCTTGGGGGCCTGGGTGAGGATTTGGGATTTTATCCTAAGAGATAAGGAAACTTTGCAGGAATTTAAGCATTGGAAGGCAAGGGGTTGTGACATGATGGGATTTGCATCTTAGGAAGATCTTGCTGACCGAAAAACGATTTGGACACAGGCGTAAGTATATTCGGGAGACCAGTTAGGAGGCTGTGGCAGGTGGGTCTAGAGCTGGTGGTAGAGATGGAATAAATGGGAACATTTAGTGAATTTACTCAGGGGTCTGTTAAGAGTGCACAGTGGCACTTAGCTCCCTTTCCTTTGTCTATCATTGCCTAGCACAGTTCTCCTGTACCTAAAACAAGGGCACAGATACAGACAGACATGTATAATTAGCTATGGAGTGGGACGTGACCTAAGGATGGTCTGGGTCTGAAGGAAAGAGTAGAATGACAGGAGCAAGCTACAGCAAGCACTCTCTTTTTTTTTTTTTTAACATCTTTATTGGAGTATAATTGCTTTACAACGGTGTGTTAGTTTCTGCTTTATAACAAAGTGGATCCGCTATACATATATATATATCCCCATATCTCCTCCCTCCTGCATCTCCCTCCCACCCTCCCTATCCCACCCCTCTAGGTGGTCACAAAGCACTGAGCTGATCTCCCTGTGCTTTGCAGCTGTTTCCACTAGCTATCTATTTTACATTTGGTAGTGTATATATGCTCATGTCACTCTCTCACTTCATCCCAGCTTATCCTTCCCCCTCCCTGTGTCCTCAAGTCCATTCTCTATGTCTGCATCTTTATTCCTGTCCTGCCCCTAGGTTCTTCAGAACTTTTTTTTAGATTCCATAAATATGTGTTAGCATACAGTATTTGTTTTTCTCTTTCTGACTTACTTCACTCTGTATGACAGACTCTAGGTCCATCCACCTGACTACAAATAACTCAATTTCGTTTCATTTTATGGCTGAGTAATACTCCACTGTATATATGTGCCACATCTTTTTTATCCACTGATCTGTCGATGGACACTTAGGTTACTTCCATGTCCTGGCTATTGTAAATAGAGCTGCAATTAACATTGTGGTACATAACTCTTTTTAAATTATGGTTTCTCAGGGTATATGCGCAGTAATGGGATTGCTGGGTCATATGGTAGTTCTATTTTTACATTTTTTAAAGAAACTCCATACTGTTCTCCATAGTGGCTGCATCAATTTACATTCCCACCAACTGTGCATGAGGGTTCCCTTTTTCTCCACACCCTCTCCAGCATTTATTGTTTGTAAATTTTTTGAAGATAGCCGTTCTGACTGGTGTGAGGTGATACCTCATTATAGTTTTGATTTGCATTTCTCTAATGATTAGTGATGCTGAGCATTCTTTCATGTGCTTGTTGGCAATCTGTATATCTTCTTTGGAGAAATGTCTATTTAGGTCTTCTGCTCATTTCTGGATTGGGTTGTTTGTTTTTCTGATATTGAGTTGCATGAGCTGCTTGTAAATTTTGGAGATTAATGCTTTGCCAGTTGCTTCATTTGCAAATATTTTCTCCCATTCTGAGGGCTGTCTTTTTGTCTTTTTTTTTTTTTTTTTTTTTTGCGGTACACAGGCATCTCACTGTTGTGGCCCCTCCCATTGCGGAGCACAGGATCCGGACATGCAGGCTCAGCGGCCTTGGCTCACGGGCCTAGCCACTCCACGGCATGTGGGATCTTCACGAACCGGGGCACGAACCCGTGTCCCCTGCATCAGCAGGCGGACTCTCAACGACTGCACCCCCAGGGAAGCCCTCTTTTTGTCTTTTTTATGGTTTCCTTTGCTATGCAAAAGCTTTTAAGTTTCATTAGGTCCCATTTGTTTATTTTTGTTTTTATTTCCATTTCTCTAGGAGGTGGGTCAAAAAGGATCTTGCTGTGATTTATGTCAAAGAGTGTTCTTCCTACACCAGCCCAGCCAGAGCAGAGAGCCGCCCTGTCACTCAGAAGTTCTGAGGACCCAGGGGACTCTAGAAATGGGACAAGGCCAAAGCTGTTCTTTTCCCACTGCTGCCTCTTTGCCACCTGCAAAAAAATCAGCCCTGATCTACTTAAGATCCACTCCTAGGTCTATGTCAGAGATCAACTGAAAAGGCATCTATCAATCTTTTATGTTAATTATACCTACTTTTCACCAAAAATGCTGCATATCATAACTTGTAAATATTATCTGGTAGATCTTCTCGGTCATAGAGAATAGATCAAGTGTCTGTTTTAGTCTCTATAGATGCTGACATGTCCCGGCAGAATAATGTTTCTAAGCCTGACTCTGTAATGAGGTTTGTTTTCTTTTAAGCTGCTGCTGATGGGGGCAGTTGTCTATTGCTTAGCCTTGACTTTATATTATAAACACAGATTGTCACTCAACAAGAATCAAGCATTTATTGAGCATGTACTACCTACCATGCCTACATCAGCTGCTGGAGAATAAGTGGACCATCCCCAATGTCAAGGATCAGCAGTCTAGTGGGGATGACAGATATAAACCGATTAATTACAACAGGATATGGAAGTGCTAAAATGAGGGCATGAATAAATTGTGGAAAGCAGAGCTGGCTATAATTAATTGGTGTCCGGGGTAGTACCTAAAATCTCCACAGAATTTGTTGCAAAACGCAATAAAAGTTAGCCTTTCAATTAACAAATTCCTTCTGGCATTTTGTTCTTATCCATTAACCTCACTGAAATTGCCTCATAGTTCCTGCAGTATATTATTAATGGAAATGTTTCCCCTCATTATCCAGCAACTTTGTTACATAGACAATTGTGTTCTGGAAGATGCATGAGAACTTCTTTAACTGATAAAAGAATTAACCTTTTAGACTAAGGCAGCCACTTACTGCTAGACACAGCACTCAGGAATTTTGATTACTTAGGAAATACAGAGCACCGATTTTGTATGAGTATGTACATAGCCTAGCAAATAACAATTCATAAGAATAAAATTTTATTATAGTTAAGGGATTAAAGAACAATAATCCTCATAATCATGCTTCTAAACCAGTTGAATCTCAAGTTTTCTAGCTCCCAAAGGATAAGAATGTCACACAAAATCTTTGGGGCCCAGGGCCAGCTCTACAGGAACAGAAGAGGCAGTCATGTGCATGTGATGACTTGAGGATTGCGGAAAAACTATCTACCCTAAAAAATATCTTCCTCAGTGATTAAGCTACTTGGTTATTGGTGAGAATGTAAAAACGATGCCCTCTGACATCCTCTAACTAAGAAATGAATTAAATTTAAGAACACAAGAATTGGGGGATTTGTGGCATAAACAGATTGGTGACTCATACTGTGGCTTCTTTGGAAAGATGTCCTTCTTTCAACCTATCACGCCCTATAACCTACAGAAGAGAATCCAAGCATTCAAGGCCCTCTGTAATCTAAATGCCAACCTACATTCACCAACTTGTATCCCACCTTCCCCATAACAAAGCCTTCACTCCAACAAGATGAGAAGTCACTATCCTCGGTTGGTGCTTTCCTCTTTCCCTCCCAGCAGAGGTTGGAGCAGGCAGAAATTCTGATGGAGGTAGTGGCAGAATCAGCTCTGTTACTTGAGGGATTTTTCCAGCACCATACAGTGAGTTCCAAAGCCCCAAATTATATTATCAATAATCAAATTAGCAATTGAACAAAAGAGTAATCTCAGAAATAAACATCTAGAAATAGACTCCTGACTCGATGTAATGAGCTAAAACAACAGGTAGCCTTCCTGAGGGATCTAGATTCTATGCCCTCAAAGGCATTACAGAAGGGATCAGGCTCTACTGTGAAAATGGCATGTTAACCAAAGATCTGGTTAACAAAATCTCTGTTACCAAATGAGAGATGAGAGCATAATAACAACAATAATAATAGGTGACATTTATTCAGCACTTGCAGTGCACCAGGCACTATTCTAAATGCCTTACATGTATTGATCCACTTAATCCTCACAAGGAGCCCTCTGAGGTAGGTAATGTTTATTATGCCCACATTATAGGTGAGAAAAATGAGGTCAAAGGTTGAATAACTTGCTCCAAACTGCACAATGCCTAAGTACTAGAATCAGAATTCGACTTCAGGATATATAATTTAAGAATCTACGCTCTTGGGCTTCCCTGGTGGCGCAGTGGTTGGGGGTCCGCCTGCCGATGCAGGGGACATTGGTTCGTGCCCCAGTCCGGGATGATCCCGCGTGCCGCGGAGCGGCTGGGCTCGTGAGCCATGGCCGCTGAGCCTGCGCGTCCGGAGCCTGTGCTCCGCAACGGGATAGGCCGCAGCAGTGAGAGGCCCGCGTACCGCAAAATAAGAAAAAAAAAAAAAAAGAATCTACGCTCTTAACTCAGTAGCCAGGTAAGGAAACGTCACACTATAGGTAGGACTATGTATATGAAGTGGATCTTAATGCTTCAGGTTTTCTGGGATAAAAATATTTACTGATTAAAAGTGAAGAAAAGGGGGCTTCCCTGGTGGCGCAGTGGTTGAGAATCTGCCTGCCAATGCAGGGGACACGGGTTCAAGCCCTGGTCTGGGAGGATCCCGTGAGCCACAACTACTGAGCCTGCTTGTCTGGAGCTTGTGCTCCGCAACAAGAGAGGCCGCGACAGTGAGAGGCCCGCGCACCACGACGAAGAGTGGCCCCCGCTCGCCGCAACTAGAGAAAGCCCACGCACAGAAACGAAGACCCAACACAGCCAAAAAAATAAATAAATAAATTTTTTTTTAAAAAGTGAAGAAAAGGAATGTGCTTATTTTCTATAATTGCTGAATTATTTGCTTTATCCAACCAAAACGCAAAGAATAAAAAGCCTTCTTACCAAATACATCTTCAGACACAGGAAATATGAGGAAATGCTTTTTCCCAAATTACAGTAAAGTTTAAGGAATTGGATCAAAATTTTCTCCAAAAGTCTAGATAAAAGATACACAACCTGACCTACAAGGTTTACTGTGAATTTATCCCACTTGGCAAATGTCTTAACCTGAAGCAAGTTAATTGCTTTTTAGAAGAGTTTTCAAAGAAAATATTAAATCTTATTGCACCTTATATTTCCCTCAATAGTTCTAAACATGAGTCATAATAATTGATTTGCAACATGAATATTTCACTTGCTTGCTTCTAAGTTACACAATGGAATAATATGCATCTATTAAAATCAGCTTTATGAATAGTTTTTGGTTAAGAGATTAAAAAGTCTTATACTATAGTTTTAATGAAAAATGACACAAAATTTTATATTTAGTATGAATACATGGCTGGGAATATGAATTCATAGGAAATAGGCTAGCAGAAAACGGTAATGTTAATAAAATAGTTGTCTTTGGTGGTATGCTGGGATTTTTTTCTTTATGCTCTTATGTATTTCCATCTTTCTAGAATAAACATCTCTACATTTGTAAGAAAAGAAAGTAAAACTTTAAAGTATATACGAACAAGAAAGTCATTAGCAATCCAAGTTCTATTTCTACACTCGGCCCTTTCAAAGAACATTTTACCATCTAGCTAAGAAAATTCTCTTGACCCATACACAACCTATAAGTTTACCTTTATGAGATCTTTCAGCATTTTATACACAACCACCAATCCAGAATAATAAAGAAAATCAGGCATTTTTCTCTGGGAGGAAAAAAACATTTTTTCTTTAATTGAGAAGAAATAAAATGGGCTTTGGACTGCATTTGAATCCTGGTTCAAATACTTCAGCAAATTAGTTAGGCTCTCCGAGCCATAGCTTTCCCATGTGTAAAAAAAAAAGTTGCTCTTAGAATTAAATTCAGTAGCACCAGTCAAGTGACTAGCTCAGATGACTGCTACCCCAGCTGACCTCTGCCTGCGCCTGCAGTGCTAGTTTCCTTTTCTCTCTCTTAGTCCTTAAACCTAGTACAGTATCCAATATTGAAAGGAAACACTAGTGAATTTCACATAAGATCTGCATTTTAGATTCACCTAAAATACCAGGGGCTCCAAAGTGAGGGACAGAGAAAATTCAATACCATTTTCCAGTCAACATGTTTATCTATCGTTCTTGTCAATATAGAATGATTCCAGTTCTTAAATGAGCATTTAACTTTCTGAAGGAGAACGAAAAATTAAGTTACTTAATTTTAAACATATTTTTCATAAAATAATGTGTGTTAAATTTACCCATTGAGCTTATTTTCTGTCTGTCTGATTTATCTTCTTTCTTTCTTTCCCTATATTATTTTCAACAAATGGAGAATGCAGTAGTTACTTTATTAAATACCCAAAATGCTTAGTATTTTCTTATAGCTAGATAATAAATCAGGCACAATTTTATCTAGTATGCTAAAATATGTTATAATTCACATATGTCAAGAAATATAAAGAAAAGTTTTCTTCCACTTAGTGTAAATGATTAGTAGAACGGGCTAGAACCCTCATGAGATGCTTCAAACAGGCATTTTCTCCTGGAGAACCTTTACAATCTTTCTCAACTCCTGACTTTCAAAGTTTCCTTAATAGCATTCTATTTCTTCATAATATAGTTATTTTAACTGGCTTTACAGATCATACAGTCCTTCTTACCTAGTATCAGTGTTAGGACAAGTATGAAATAGGATTAGATGTGTATAACTGAGATTTTATCATAAGAATGTCATTTCTATAAGCATTCATTATTCTTATATTTGTGGAGTTAGTAACTCTTATCTCTGCCTTGCTAATTCCCACTTTTTTTTTTTAGATCTTTTATTAAATACTACCCACTGGGGAAGGCTTTTCTGAACATCTCCCTCTCCCACTCCTCTCCCCCAACTCACCACCTCAGATGAGGTTGGGGGCTGTAATTACATCTTTTCACTATACACTAGGTTTCTACTTTATACCACTGTCACAACAGTAACTAATCATTACTATTTAATCCTCCACTTAATGTCCGTCCATCTGAATAAACTACGATTTCCATGGAACAAGGATGTACTTGTCTTATTCATCTTTGTACCCCAGGTCCCCCTGTGGTATCTGACCTATAAAAGATGCTCAATAAATAATTACTGAATAGATGAATGAATGAAGCCTTTGCTTGCTGCCAGTAGAAACATCCAGGTTTCTGCTTTCAGCTCAGGGTAAAACAGCCTGAATCTCAAGGGCCCTTTTAGAATCAACTGTATTCACTGTGTAGTTTAGTAAAAATAGGTCAAGGAACCATTTTTCAGCTTCCAGTATAAATACCTACACCAAAATAAGCAAAGTTTGCCTGCCGTTCACACAAAGTATTTGTGTTACCAAAGATTATTTACAACTGCAGAGCTGAGAGCAAAAGATGCTTTCTAAATCCAGATGTGTAAAGGCTACTGCTTTATCAATTGTTGTTTTTTTTTCCTTGAAGATTTACTATGAGACTTGATGGAAGGTCTACTTCCAGACATAACAAGGGCTATTTCTGATAGCTATCAGAAAGATAATATGCAATGAAGATGAAGTATATTATGAAGCATGAACAGAAGTAAAATCAGAAAGATTGAAGTTAGTGCGCTTAGAAAGAATGTAACATAGAAATTTCTCTGGTGAACTAGGGTCAGAGTTGCCCTAAACCCCACAACAATAAACAAGCCCAGACAGCCAACAAGATCACTTTCATGGAGCAGAGAGAGTTTCTGAGCCGACAGAATGTTCACCGTGGAGTAGCCTCTAGGTTTACACATCACTTTAATAACAGGGTAATTCAGGTTACTCTACTTGCCTTCTGAAGTCATGGTAAACAGCTTCATTCTGGGACAGGAACCAGGCATGGTGTCAAGTGGGCTGCTTAAACTCCCGCCGTGTGCCAAAAAGGAAATAATGAGAACACAGGAGTGAACAGCAAAGCTTCAAACCCTCATTACAGCAGGCACCACACAGTTAACAAAAAGCTACACCAAAGGATTTGAGACAATAATATAGGCTTTTTCCTAACTTTGTTCAACGAATAATTATAGACTTCTTCGTGCCAGGCACTGAGCATGGTTTTAGTGATAAAGACAGGCTCACGCCTTCACTGAATTTATTATACAAAATGCCTTCTGAAGTACAAAGTAGCAGCACTAGTTTCTAAAGAGCGTTGGTGAATGTTCTTCACTTGTTTATCATTAATGAATACTATAAATGACATACCAGGTGTCCCAGTCACTTAGAAACCTTTCCAAGAGTTGACAAATGAGTGACCCAAACGATAAATCTAAGGGAGTCTAAAACGGAGGCCACTGAGGTCGGCAGAGTGGGGACGTTGCCATGTCAGACGTGGGACTTGAGCCGGGCTTTGAAAGAATGGACACCTGGAGAAGAGGGAATTGGACCTTGAGGCTGTGAGGAAAGGCACAGAGAAGAAGTGGAAGCAGGAGTGCTGATGGCATCAAGGAGAAAGCAGATGGGTTTGACTGACTCCTCAATTACCTTATACTTTACACTGTGAAGTCCTGAGTGTTCAGAAGAAAAGGTTGAAGAAGTCCCCGCATTAGAAAGACTGATCTGGTAGCAGTTTCTGAAATCTGGTTTGAAAAATGGTGCCAGCTGGCTTAATTAGTATCACCTGGGGCACTTTAGGAATAATACAGATCCCAGGTCCCAGACACCCTCATTCCTAGAAATAGAAACTGTACCTAAGAGAATGGATTTGTTTTTCAACTCGGACCTTAAGTGATTTTCTATGTGATTCTGAGGCACAGCCAGATGTGGAAGTTATAGAAGATGAAATGAAAGTCTCTGACTGCACTGGCTTAGGAAACGTGACCAGGGCCAGGCCTAGGGAGAGTTTAGCCTCCCTGAAAGACAGGCAGACTGCTCAGTCTAAGTCAAAACTATAAGGTCTATCTGACATCTGGAAATATTTGTAGGAACTTCTGACCCCCCAAAATACATTACTCTCACATTGCTGGGCTCCATGTTTATAATAAAAGGATTATTATGCAAGGACTCTACATGAATCAAAAAACTACATCTGCACATCTTGACTCCATCTGTTTTCTCCTACCCCCCATCCCATGAGGAGAAGGCAAGTTCCTTGAAGGCAGAGAGCTCACTCCCTGCTTCATCTCAGCCCCTACAATGGTGTTAGCACAGACTACGCAAGCAACCATTTCTTTAAATAAATGCATAAATGAAGAAAAAACAGTCTTTTCGATCACTGGAGAAAGCAGCCGACATTCACAGATATTTGGGAACCATGTCTAAAATACCCATTTCCCAGGTAAAGACCGAAAAAATTAAATTATGTCCACCATGGATACTGAATGCTTTTGTATACTCTGGAGGGTTCCAAGATAGGGAGGTGACCTGGAAGAAACTTTAAAGAAAACAATGAGGCAAGGCAACGAGGCAGGAGGAGTATCAAAACCCTCATAGTGGGGTAATTTCAGTCTGATTATAAAGCATCTGTCATTTGCACACATTATGCCTTTCTGGATTATTTTTTCACCTCCTATTGTCTGCAACAGAATTTCTGGGTCATAAAGGAATTTCTTCCCTTCCCATTTTAAGAGTTCTAGAAGTTTGAGAGAATATCTTTAAATGCCCAGAGTTTAGTATTTGAGAGTTGGTAAACCTTACATATTCATTTTTCTAAAAATGAGCAAGGCTGTGATGGCTATAGAATCAATTATGAATCCTTTAATCCAGATTTTTAAAAACCATTTTAATTTGGCATACTTAGTTGAAATGACCATGTTGTTGAGTTATCTTCCTAGTTTCTTCATTCATGACTTTTAGGAGCATCAACCTGACTTTAAAAGAGGGAAACTGTGGCCTGGAGAGTTGGCTCTATGTCAGTTTCAGAGCCACCACTACAAGCAAGGGCTCCTCATCAAGAGTAAAGTCTACAATATGATGCTTCCTCTCTTAAAACAAATGAAACCTAGGATTTAATGTACTTTAAGCCTAGCGCTTTTTCTTACATAGGCATTTTTTCTTTCAGTAAAGTAATCAAGAAGAAGCAACTTAATGAGAAACTGATTTTAAATGTTTGTGGATAAGATTCCTAATTTTAAATAATTCCATTTTACCAACTAAGAGGGATTAAATTGTCCTTAAGACAGATTAGGAGGGGAAAGCATAAATGTAAAACTAAAGTGTGCTTAGTTTTTTCAACACAAGTTTTTAATATAGAGCATTAGTTAGGGGTGGCACCTGCCTCCGCAGATAGGAGTATTTTTATTACACTGTATTGTTTAAAATCACTGGAGCATGATAACAATGGAAAGCAGACCTATCCGGTTTTATTATTGTTTTTAAATTCTCTGCCGATAACTCTCCCCTGACTCACTGCATCTGAGGCGCACTTCGTAGGCCACTGCAGAGGGTCGAAGAGGAGGTGCACTAAGAGATAACCCAACGACACAAGTCACTGCCACAAGTATCGTCACCAGGGGTAGAAATAATATTGGAGGAACATCATAAAACATTTAAGATCTTAGTAAAGGGTATAAAAATAGGTAGCAGGGGCTTCCCTGGTGGCACAGTGGTTAAGAATCTGCCTGCCAATGCAGTGGACACGGGTTCAAGCCCTGGTCTACAAAGATCCCACATGCTGCGGAGCAATTAAGCTCGCGTGCCACAACTACTGAAGTCCACGTGCCTAGAGCCCAAGCTCCACAACAAGAGAAGCCACTGCAATGAGAAGCCCACGCACCGCAACGAAGAGTAGCCCCCCTGGAGCTTCCCTGGTGGCGCAGTGGTTGAGAATCTGCCTGCCAATGCAGGGGACACGGGTTCGAGCCCTGGTCTGGGAGGATCCCACATGCTGCGGAGCAACTAGGCCCGTGAGCCACAACTACTGAGCCTGCGCGTCTAGAGCCTGTGCTCCGCAACAAGAGAGGCCACGATAGTGAGAAGCCTGCGCACCGCAATGAAGAGTGGCCCCTGCTTGCCACAACTAGAGAAAGCCCTCGCACAGAAACGAAGACGCAACACAGCAAAAATAAATAAATTTTTTAAAGAAAAAGAGTAGCCCCCGCTCGCCACAACTAGAGAAAGCCTGCACGCAGCAATGAAGACCCAACGCAGCCAAAAATAAATAAATAAATAATTTTATTTTTTTAAAAAAAAAAATGGGTAGCAGTGAACTAAAGGCAGTTCAAAGTGTATCTGGGTGACGCGTTGGATGAGAAAGCTCTGAGTATAGGGCACATGAACGTTCCACAAACTGAATGAAAGACTGTTCTAGGGGCAGCTCTTAAGCCTCCTCAGACCAAAGGAACTGGCCTTCAGTTTCTCCATTAGGATCAGGCCCTGCTTTGCCTCACCATCCATTTACTAATGTGTTAATTATTAATTGATAGGTTAATGTAAAAACAACAAAGTCGTGAACACAGATATACAGAATGAATTCTATAACGCTGAAGAACAGCTCAAAATGTGACATAGAGGAAGGGTCCCCATGTTTCTCACCCTGCAACTTGCATGCCTGAGTTTGTGCTGCTCAAGATACCTGTCTTGGTCACCCATTCTTTCCAAAACCCATTCTGTGTGGTAGGGAAAACAATTTGGACTCCTGGGTAGGGGTCCCAGGACTTACATACTAGTCAGGTGTCACTTTCTTCACTCACAGTTCAGGGTGTAACCCTCCCTGAGGTATACAATGACAGTTACAAACAGGGAAACTGACTTTGGGCAACACATTTCTCCATCCTATGGTCAAGGTTTCTGCTGTCCAGGGTTTCATGGTCAAAAAATTAAGGTCAATGCTAAATACTATATCCTCCTCGCAGAGAGTCACGACACAGTTTAGTCATATCACAGGCTCTAAGAATGCTGAAGAAACATGTTTAACCAGGTGTTTCTGAAAAATCAGTAGAGCACAGAACCCTCTTTTTTTAATTGGGGTACAGTTGTTTTACAATGTTGTGTTAGTTTCTACTGTACAGTGAAGTGAATCAGTCATATGTATACATATATCCCCTCTTTTTTGGATTTTTCTTCCCATTTGGGTCACCACAGAGCACTAAGTAGAGTGCCCTGTGCTATACAGCAGGTTCTCGTTAGTTATCTATTTTATACATATTAGTGTACATATGTCAATCCCAATCTCCCAATTCATCCCACCCGCCCCCTTTCCCCCTTGGTGTCCATACATTTGTTCTCTACGTCTGTGGCTCTATTTCTGCCTTGCAAACAGGTTCATCTGTACCATTTTTCTAGATTCCACATATATGCGTTAATATACGATATTTGTTTTTCTATTTCTGACTTACTTCATTCTGTACAACACTCTCTAGGTCCATCCACGTCTCTACAAACAACCAAATTTCATTTTTATTGCTGAGTAGTATTCCACTGTGTATATGTACCACTTCTTCTTTATCCATTCCTCCATCAGTGGACATTTAGGTTGCTTCCGTGACCTGGCTATTATAAATAGTGCTGCAATGAATATTGGGGTGCATGTGTCTTTTTTTTCTAACATCTTTATTGGAGTATAACTGATAATTACTTTAAAATGTTGTGTTAGTTTCTGCTGTATAACAAAGTGAATCAGCTATATGTATACATATATCACCATATCCCCTCCCTCTTGTGTCTCCCTCCCACCCTCCCTATCCCACCCCTCTAGGTGGTCACAATGCACCGAGCTGTGATATTATAGACCAATATCACTGATGAATATAGATGCAAAATTCCTCAACAACCAATATCACTGATGAATATAGATGCAAAATTCCTCAACAAAACACTAGCAAACAGAATCCAACAACATATTAAAAGGATCATACACCATGATCAAAAGGGATTTATCACAGGGGTGCAAGGATTCTTCAACATACGCAAATCAATCAATGTGATACACCACATTAACAAATTGAAGAATAAAAACCATATGATCATACCTATAGATGCAGAAAAAGCATTTGACAAAATTCAACACCAATTTATGATAAGCACTCTCCAGTAAGTGGGCACAGAGGGAACCTGCCTCAACATAATAAAGGCCATATATGACAAATCTACAGCAAACATCATTCTCAATGGTGAAAAACTGAAAGCATTTCCTCTAAGATCAGAAACAAGACAAGAATGTCCACTCTCACCACTATTATTCAACATAGTCTTGGAAGTCCTAGCCACAGCAATCAGAGAAGAAAAAGAAATAAAAGGAATACAAATTGGAAAAGAAGTAAAACTGTCACTCTTTGCAGGTGACATGATACTATACATAGAGAATCCTAAAGATGCCACCAGAAAACTACTAGAGCTAATCAATGAATTTGGTAAAGTAGCAGGATACAGAAGTAATGCACAGAAAACAGTTGCATTCCCATATACTAATGATAAAAAATCTGAAAGAGAAATTAAGGAAACACTCCCATTTCCCATTGCAACAAAAAGAATAAAATGCCTAGGAATCAACCTACCTAGGGAGACAAAAGACCTGTATGCAGAAAACTATAAGATACTGATGAAAGAACTTAAAGATGATACCAACAGATGGAGAGATATACCATGTTCTTGGATTAGAAGAATCAATATCATGAAAATGACTGTACTACCCAAAGCAATCTACAGATTCAATGCAATCCATATCAAATAACCAATGGCATTTTTTTACAGAACTAGAACAAACAATCTTAAAATTTTTATGGAGACACAAAAGACCCCTAATAACCAAAGCAGTCTTGAGGGAAAAAAACGGAGCTGGAGGAATGAGACTCCCTGACTTCAGACTATATTACAAAGCTACAGTAATCAAGACAATATGGTACTGGCACAAAAACAGAAATATAGATCAATGGAACAGGAGAGAAAGCCCAGCGATAAACCCACATGCCTATGGTCAACTAATCTATGACAAAGGAGGCAAGGATATACAATGGAGAAAAGACAGTCTCTTCAATAAGTGGTGCTGGGAAAACTGGACAGCTAGCTACATGTAAAAGAACGAAATTAGAACACTCCCTAACACCATACACAAAAATAAACTCAAAATGGATTAGAGACCTAAATGTAAGACCGGACACTATAAAACTCTTAGAGGAAAACATAGGAAGAACACTCTTTGACGTAAATCACAGCAAGCTCTTCTTTGATCCACCTCCTAGAGTAATGGAAATAAAAACAAAAATAAACAAATGGGACCTAATTTAACTTAAAAGCTTTTGTACAGCAAGGAAACCATAAACAAGACGAAAAGACACCCCTCAGAATGGGAGAAAATATTTGCAAACAAATCAACAGACAAAGGATTAATTTCCAAAATATATAAACAGCTCATGCAGCTCAATATTAAAAAAAGAAACAACCCAATCCAAAAATGGACATAAGACCTAAACAGACATTTCTCCAAAGAAGACATAGAGGTGGCCAAGAAGCACATGAAAAGCTGCTCAACATCACTAATTATTAGAGAAATGAAAATCAAATCTACAATGAGGTATCACCTTACACCAGTTAGAATGGGCATCATCAGAAAATCTCAAAACAACAAATGCTGGAGAGGGTGTGGAGAAAAGGGAACCCTCTTGCACTGTTGGTGGGAATGTAAATTGATATAGCCGCTATGGAGAACAGTATGGAGGTTCCTTAAAAAACTAAAAATAGAATTACCATACGAGCCAGTAATCCCATTACTGGGCATATACCCGGAGAAAACCATAATTCAAAAAGACACATGCATCTCAATGTTCATTGCAGCACTATTTACAATATCCAGGTCATGGAAGCAACCTAAATGCCCATTGACAGATGAATGTATAAAGAAGATGTGGTACATATATTCAATGGAATATTACTCAGCCATAAAAAGGAACGAAATTGGGTCACTTGTAGAGATGTGGATGAATTTAGAGACTGTCATACAGAGTGAAGTAAGCCAGAAAGAGAAAAACAAATATCGTATATTAACGCACATATGTGGAACCTAGAAAAATGGTACAGATGAACTGGTTTGCAGGGCAGAAATTGAGACACAGATGTAGACAACAAATGTAGGGACACCAAGGGGGGAAAGGGGTGGGGGAGGGTGGTGGTGTGATGAATTGGGAGACTGGGATTGACATATATACACTAATATGTATAAAATGGATAACTAATAAGAACCTGCTGTATAAAAAAATAAAATTAAAAAAAACAGCCACACATTTCTTCAAATGTATGTGATCATTTAATAGGAAGTTTTAAAATTTTGAAAATGCATGGGTATCAATTCAATTAATGTGCTTTTTAACACATTTCTAGCCACCTGTTATTCTGACACTACATTTAGCAGATGTTGTCTCCAAGGCCAATTAGGTTTTTTCATCCAAGAAGGGTGTGGGAGGTGATAGATTCTTGCTGCCATGCAAGAGCAAAACTTCACATTAATTACTTTACATTCATTACTCTCGATTTACAGCCTATTTTTTCTGGCATGTCTAATTTTCTGTGTCATATTGTTTCCTTTACCCTTTATAACAACCTCTGTTAGTGGACTTTCTCTCTCTTTGGGGGCTGTTAGTTACAAGACGTCCTGAATCAGATGTCATTAGCTCATACGACATTCATCTTCTTTCAGGATTAGAAAAATCATGAAATAATGATTAGAGACAGGGTGTTTTGAAATATCCTAACCATATTTCTCAATTCAATATTGATTTAAGTGATTAATTTTTCTATGATGATACAGCATCCTGACCAATCAAATATAACGTTTACAAGGTGCATTAATCATAGTTTACAGTTTTCTTATAGGTATGATAGATAGTGAACATTTTATGAATCAATAAACTGACAAAAAGTATTCAGGACTAGAAATATGAAAGCAGACATAGGACTTGCACAATTTTTATATGTTTTTAAAATTCCAGCAATCTCTCAAGTATAAACTCCATTTCAGTCTATATTTAAGGGTTTCTTTTATCAGCTTGTTTTCAACATTATGGAGCAACAGAAAACAAGTTCAAAACTTTAATAAAATGGAAAATGGAAAATAATAGCTAGTAGGGTGATTTATCCAGAGAAAACAATATTTTAAGTAGAACTGCATAAAATGATTTGTATATGTTTCAATTCCTTGGATAACAGTCAAGATTGAAAGATTAAACCTAAAGTATAGAGGACAGAAATGGATCAAGATTTTGCTAAGAGAACAGAGATATTGTGACAATAAAGGTTTCCTCTCAGAATTCTAATCATAATGTTTCTTTTTATTATTTTTTACTCTTTAGACTAATTCACACATTCATACCATTATCTTATGAATAATTGATTTTTTTTTTTTTTAATTTTTGGCTGTTGCGTCTTCATTGCTGCACGAGGGCTTTCTCTGGTTGTGGCGAGCAGGGGCTACTCTTCATTGCGGTGCACGGGCTTCTCATTGCAGTGGCTTCTCTTGTTGTGGAGCATGGACTCTAGGCACACGGGCTTCAGCAGTTGTGGCATGCAGGCTCAGTAGTTGTGGCACACGGGCTCAGTAGTTGTGGCTTGCTGGCTGTAGAGCACAGGCTCAGTAGTTGTGGTGCACGGGCTTAGTTGCTCCGTGGCATGTGGGATCTTCCTGGACCAGGGCTCGAACCCATGTCCCCTACATTGGCAGGCGGATTCCTAACCACTGTGCCACCAGGGAAGCCCCTTGATTGATTTTTTAATTTATTTTGATGTAATTTTGATTGTTGCCAATTTCATCTTGTATATTTTAGTTCCATATTTTATCCTTCTTATTGGAACCCAAGAATTACATACGTTAAGCCCCAGAGGGATTTCCACACTCTCAGCTTACCCTTGTTTCTAACATGAGGAAATTGCCTACATTGTTCCAATGGCTGCTCCTTCTCCGGAGCAAATTTTTCAAAGGCAGAATTTTGAGCAGCAGCTCTTTCATCTTGACATGTGCTGGAATGGAGCTTCTAAATATGCGGAGCTGAAAAGGGGATCTCTAGGTGAGAACAGGGTCATACCATTTGGTTTCCTGCACCTGTAGCCAGCTCTGCTACAGTAGAGCCTAATTATGTGAGAACGAATATCATGATAAAAGGGGATACATGACCAGTCTCATCTTCACGACATATGTAGCTCTTGAGTTCCCAGAGCCCAGGTTGATCTGCCCAGTGGGCAAGGAGGAAAACGGTGTCCACTGCCTGTGTGATGACAGTAGTCAAGGACTGACTCTCAGACAGCACGCTTGATCTTAGGAAATCGACTCTTGGAAATTCAACTGAATCCAAAATGTTACTTCTCTGAGTTTGGCATTTCATTGGTCTCTTCTGAGAGTTTTAACCAAGAGATGCTTCCATTTACTCAGAAAACAGCCCAGTGCTTGAGAAAAAAGAATCTGAAAATTCTCTTATGCCCCCAATGATATCCCAAACACAGAATTCATTTATGAAAGCATCCTTTGGGGGTACAAGTTTAATATTAGAGAAGGCAGCTTGAAAACACTATTTTATGACACCAGCTTTTCACTGTGTCTTATTCATCCGACACTTATCCAAGACCTACTATGTAACAGGCATTTGCTTTACACCAAGAACTGAAAAAAAGGATAAGACAGTCCTTGCTCACAGGGGAAGTAGGCAAGAAAACAAACGCTTTGGAATAGAAGCAATAGTGCTGTGACTCAAAAACAAATAAAAGAACTGTAAATGTTTAAGGTGTGAGCAACTATTCTGCCCAAGGAAGTCAGAGCAGACCATACAGAGAGTGAATTTGAACTGAGTGTTAAGGAATTAGTAAAAGTTTTCCAGGAGAAGAGGAAATATGTTCTTTTTTTTAAATATATACATCTTTATTGGAGTATAATTGCTTCACAATGCTGTGTTAGTTTCTGTTACACAACAAAGTGAATCAGCCATATGCATACACGTCCCCATATCCCCTCCCACCTTCCCTATCCCACTCCTCTAGGTCGTCGCAGAGCACCAAACTGATCTCCCTGTGCTATGCAGCTGCTTCCCTATTCTACATTTGGTGGTGCACATATGTCAATGCTACTCTTACACTGCCCCAGCTTCCCCTTCCCCACCCGCCATGTCCTCAAGTACATTGTCTGTGTCTGCATCTTTATTCCTGCCCTGCCACTAGGTTCATCAGTACCATTTTTTTTTTAGATTCCATATATATGTGTTAGCATACAGTATTTTTTTTTCTTTCTGAGTTACTCCACTCTGTATGACAGACTCTAGGTCCATCCACCTCACTACAAATAACTCAATTTTGTTTCTTTTTATAGCTGAGTAATATTCCATTGTATATAGGTACCATCTCTTCTTTATCCATTCATCTGTCGATGGACACTTAGGTTGCTTCCATGTCCTGGCTATTGTAAACAGTGCTGCAATGAACACTGTGGCACATGTCTCTTTTGGACTTATGGTTTTCTCAGGGTAGGAAATATGTTCTCAGAAGAAGGAATAGCGTATACAAAAGCACAGTCACACTAGAACCTGGGATATCTTAGGAAAGACAAAAAGGTTCCTTAGACAACAGTGTGGGGTGTTTGAGGATTAAAACACAGGCAGGAGATGAAAGTGAAGCAGACAGATGTAAAGCCCCACACTGTAAACATCTGTTGTCTGCCTACTGTTGGTCTTTTGAGGAAGAGCTTCCCTACTACTCCTAGCCAGGGAGGCTGACAACACCTTGCTTTTGGCCCCAGCTGTGGACAAGTGAGCCAGGCTTGGCAAATCGGAGTGCTCCGTACACTAGACCAAGGGATAGGCTCAGGGATCCATACCTAACCCAATTTGGGCCAATCAGAATCCTCGTCAGGGCTGTCAGCAGATCCAGCCTCAGGTGTGTGACCTGTTCAGTGACAACAGCCCTGTGCCCAGCACAGGCCTGCACTTGGTTTAATGTTCTGTTGTTGCCATTTCGAAATTCTTAATAATTTTATCTTTGAACTTGTGTTTTGTAAGAGAAGTCCAATGGCACAATGGACGTGCACATGAGCAGAGGAAATACTCGCTCCATTTTCAGTATAGCATTTCTGAAGCCTGTCAGCACAGCACTCCAGTGGACCTACTATGTGTGGCAATTCTGTGAGATTCCAAGTGAGTACAAGGTAAGTATGTTATATTTAAAACAGAATAAATGACAACCCCAAGGGACCATGCTTTCCATATGAACCAGAGCTTACTTCCAGTACAGAAGGAAATTAACAGCATTTTACGAAACAAGACCAAAGAACTTCATCATATCCTTTCTTACATGTGTTACTTCCCTCTATTAGACAAACTCACTGAAAATGATGATATAGAAGGAGAGGAACCTGTAGTTCTTTTTCCTTTCAGTTCTTCCTTACTCATCAGTAAGCTGAAGAGATTGGTAGAATGTAACCATATCAAGAAGTGAAATGAAAACAGTTGAGTTCATTTTGTACAACATTTCCACTGATCTAGTAAAAACAAAACACATATGCATGTACGAAATAAAATTATGCACTTTTGGAGCTTCCATTTTGAGTTAAATGCATTGAAAACTGGCATTGCATAATATGAATGGTAAGAATTATATACATAATTTTTAGTTTTTCTTTACTTGGAAATACATTAAATAAGAAATCTTTTTAAAAACACCATGACAAAAAAAAAAAAAAAAAAACCACCATGACAAGTTGAGAGAGAATGTAGAAGAAAGGAAAACACTTCTACATTTTAGTAACTTTAATGATACTTTTTCCTGGTTTTCGAACAAGAGGCCCCACAAATTACATAGCCACCCCTGGCTACCAGGAAAGATGCTTATTTCTTCCAAGATCCCAAGTTAGAAGAACAGTGTGAGCTTCATCTTCCCTGGCCAGGTGGATGAAGCCATCTGTACCAAGACAAACTGAAGCCAGAATGCAGACAAACAGAGCTGAGAGAGAAAGAGAAAAGAGAGAACCCACTATTGTTTGGATGTGGCCAGACCCAAAGTTAAGGGCACATTGTGACCGCCTGGAGGGGTGGGATAGGGAGGGTGGGAGGGAGATGCAAGAGGGAAGAGTTATGGGAACATATGTATATGTATAACTGATTCCCTTTGTTATAAAGCAGAAACTAACACACCATTGTAAAGCAATTATACCCCAATAAAGATGTTAAAACAAACAAACAAACAAAAAAACAAAGTTAAGGGCACAAATATCCTTCTTTGTTATGTAAGTCAACAAATTCTTTTTCTTTTGGATGGGGGTGGGGGGAGCTTAAATAATTTGAATTGGATTTCTGTCATAGTATTGACTAACATAGCCTTGTGTGCTAAGCATATATGAAGTTCCTAAATTCATACTCCTACAAGCTGATGAACAGAGGCCTCAGAGAGCCAAGAAGAAAAGTGATCTGGATTCTTTCTTAAATTAGTTTTATAATTTCAAATGATGAAATATTTATAAAAAGTATAAATGATATTGGTGAAAAGTAGAAAAATACCAATAAAAATGCATATGCTTGTACTTAACACCTAATTTTAAAATTTCTGCCAGTGCTTTTGATGGTACCGTAAGAACTCTCCCAACTCCACCCCTGACCACTCCAATTTACTCACCCCAAAGTATCCACTATGAACTTTGTAATTAGCCTTCTCTTGCTTTTCCATATAATGTGGTAGCTTTTCCTGGTGAACTGTGGAAGAGGAATCGGTGGAGGCTAATCTGGAAGCCAAAAGACCAGGTAGGAGACAACCTAAGTCTGAGCTCAGCTGAGCGTCATTTGTGAGTACTTGGTGTAGCCACCAGATCATGTTTTGTCAACTAAAATTTGGGCAACAAATTTATAAAGTGACATTTTTTTTCACAAGTGAAAAAAGCATCTTTGCCTTTTTCTTTTTTAATGGGCAACTATTTAATCAGGCAAGAGCAAAAGCCTCACTATGCCATAGCCCAGTTACTCAAGCACAGAAATGAGCTTTGGGCTTGGGCAAAAGGCACAGAGGGTAGTGGATTTGCTACCTGCCTTATCAGTGGCAGCCAGAAAAGGAAGTAGAGAAGAACAGGAGGAAGGAAGAGGAAAAAAGCATAAGCAATTCCTTGTCTCATGCTACGTCACCCTCTCCCAACATGTTAAAAGCTACCTGACACATAGTATGGTTCTTCTCATGACTTAAAATATGACTGTCCTTCTCTATCAAATTCATTTTAAATAAATCACAGGAATAAAAGAAGAAATAGCCCAGAGAAATAATCCCTAACTGTAAAACTTTGTGCAGTGTGGCACTTAGCTGGAGGTATTTTGAACGGAGTTTCTGAGTATGAGTAGAACCTTCCTTTCATGTCCTCACATTCTTGCTGACTCACAAAATAAGAACTTCTGCTCTAGCTGTAGAAACTGTAGCTCTACCTGTAGAAACTGTAGCTATCTGGACCCTACTCACTGGCTTCTAGTAGAAGGAGCAATTTTTCTGTGCTTCATGCTGAGAGTCTGATGGCCTTTGTCCACCCTTCACCATTGGGTGGATCAGTGGGCTCAAGGCTGCTATACGTGAGTGGCCTCTCACTCAGTGTTAGTTGGGCCATAGTCTTTCAAGAAGATGGCAGAGAACTATCGCTCTGTAGGCCCAACCCATCCACCACAAAGGTCTCAGTGGCTGTACTTGGAAGGGAGGGGAATAGGAAGCCCATTCTGGCCCCACATCTAAGCTACATTCTCCAGTTTTATTCATAGTAAAATTCCTACGTCTACTTCTGTGTTCTAGTCTCGCAGTCCATTTCCCGGGTCTGTTTCCCAGTTGGTTCAAAACTCAGATGGGAGATGGAATGAACTGACTGGCCCCTTCAAACCCCGACACCCAACATCTCTCAAGTTACATAATTTAGTTAACTACTTATGAGACTGCCTTGTAAAACACAGAAATTTTTCCCTCCTTGTGAAGAAAATTAAATGGTACAAAAAGTTATGTAACACAATTCTGAGTATAAAAAAGACAGATATGTAAACTCTTAATATGAAAATTGATTTTCTGCCTAACTTATAAAGTCTTCAGTAAAACACTATGAATTTTTACCCTCCTGTTTTTCTATAAGCCATGACCTCCTCAAATACAAGCTCAGGATTTGTAATGCTCTCCAGACTCCATGCAACAATCTCCAAATACTTAAATCAGCAAAACAAATTTACCCATGAGTAACCTAGGAGCTGCCAGCATCAATTAAAAATAAGTGCTGTAGGGGCTTCCCTGGTGGCGCAGTGGTTGAGAGTCCACCTGCCGATGCAGGGGACGCGGGTTCGTGCCCCAGTCCAGGAGGATCCCACATGCCGCGGAGCGGCTGGGCCCGTGAGCCATGGCCGCTGAGCCTGCACGTCCGGAGCCTGTGCTCCGCAATGGGAGAGGCCACAGCAGGGAGAGGCCCGCATACCGCAAAAAAAAAAAAAAATAAGTGCTGTAAAACAAATTGATGAAGGATAATTTTGATGCAACACTATTTCGGCTTATATAATCCCTTCCATCTCTAAAAATAAGCAGACCTAAATAACAAAAAAAAAAAATTTCCCTAAGAAACAAACATTTGTTCCATTCAATAAAAACAAATTGCTTTTATGTTATCTGAAAGGGTTCAGTCAAACAGAAATATTGTCGTTGAACCACACATTTGAATATTTTGGCAGAAGTGCTTTTAAACCATTCCTTTACATGATTTAATAAAAATGACGCTACCACTGGAAAAGTAACAGAATGGAAAACTTTGCAATGTACAATCGAGTTACCATAAAATGTAAATAAGCTTTATTATGCTAATGGTTTCTCTGGAACTTATCCCTTACTGCCCTTGAAATTATAAATTACAAAAAGATGAGTTTTAAAATAACATGACTCCAAAAGCTACAAAATATAATTTTCTATTTTAAAACGGTTGTCTCCAGATCGATAAGGAAAAGCTGTTTCTAAGTAAGTCATCAGAAATCCTTACGTACTGAGAGTACTTTTCAGGGCCAGTTTCCCACTCCCCACCCTGAGTTTAAGTTTCTTCTCATTATTCCTATTATGATTCCTCCAAATCTTCTCCATATTGCTTCGACCCAATGCTGTGTCCTCCACCTAACTCACGGTGATGAGCTTATGATACTGAGACTAACAGGCTCTCCTCTTCTCTCCTCTCCTCCCCAAATTCTCTATCTTCACACATCCTCTTCTTCCCCCCCATTTCTGTGTTCTTACTATTCCAGACTAACACCAAGAAGCTCTTCCCTTATTCCACCTTCCCCTCTACCTGTTCCGATTCCCTGCTGCCCGCCCCGATGACAGCCTCAACACAGACTTCTCCCCCTCACCTAAACAGTCAACAAAGTAAATGTGAAGATCTAATTGGCTTTATTCAACCATTCATAAATTGGGAAGCATTCCATCTTGTAAACAGAAGAGCACTCTGAAAGGCTGTACGAAGGCAGGTTTTTATAGGCAGGGTGGTTGGGCAAGGAGGCTATTAGCGAAAGAAAAGAAAGGATTGTTTCAGGCCAGGTCACCTTCTTTTTGGGGAAAAGTGAAGGTCTATCATGTAGATGATCTCTTCTTCCTCTGGGGGGCAGGTGTGGGAAATGGAGAGGGCCCATGTGACAGATTACCTCGTTGGTGCTGACCAGAATATTCCAGACTGGCTGATTGATTTCTTTCCTGTGGAAGTTGAAACTGCCGGTAGGTCAGGTGCTAAATCTAGGTTTGGTATGGGCTTTAGCACAAGGGATACCATTTGGGGCTTTTGGTTTTCTCTTTAACACCTACAATGGTGCTCTGGGCTCCTCCTCTCCCTTTCAAACCACCTAACAGACACCTGCATTCCTACAAGTCCCAAATTCACTTCCCTACAGAGGCCAGGGAGGTCATGCAAATGAGAGAAATGAGCTGGGTGGAAAGGATAAGCATCGGGGACAGGACCATGTGGTGAACGGGAGAGCGTGGTATTTCTAAGGTGGACAAGCGATTGTTGCCAAGACGAAGTGAACCCGCAGGGTCAGGTCTCCCAGTTTTTCAACAGAAATCAAAAATTATGTTTCATATGAAACCTTTCAATTTATAAATGTTGAAAACTATTTTTTTAAGTTTCTGAATGCTATGGAGGACAACAGCATGAAGGCCAACCAAAGTACACTTGTGAGGCACGTGCACCACCACTTTGTTGCCTCTGTCTACACTCCTCCATGTCCGCAGGGGCCTACTCCTTACTTGTTTCACAGTCTGGTTTCCAAACACCATATGCTGAAACTCAGTGCAACACTCTGGCTTCTTCTAGGTCTCCACCATCCCTAAACTGCCATGGCATTTGACGCCAGTGACAGATACTGATGACCAACTCACACTTCTGAAGTTCCCTCTCTTGGTGACTTTGCCGTGGTGTTTTCCTGGCTCCTTTTCCCTCTCTGACTTCTTCCCCAGTCCCTCTTCTTACGCCTCACCTCCCACATCCTTCTATACTGCCTTGCAGTATAGTGTGGGGAGGTTCACTTGGACAGAATGCCTGAACCACAAACTCCACAAGGGCAGTTTTCTCTTTTTTTTAATGTAAACTTATTTATTTATTATTTTTATTTTTGGCTGCGTTGGGTCTTCGTTGCTGCACACGGGCTTTCTCTAGTTGCAGCGAGCGGGGGGCTACTCTTTGTTGCGGTGCGCGTGCTTCTCATTGTGGTGGCTTCTCTTGTTGCAGAGCACGGGCTCTAGGCACACAGGCTTCAGTAGTTGTGGCATGCAGGCTCGGTAGTTGCGGCTCATAGTCTTTAGCGCGCAGACTCAGTAGTTGTGGCACACGGGCTTAGTTGCTCCGCGGCATGTGGGATCTTCCTGGACCAGGGCTTGAACCCGTGTCCCCTGCATAGGCAGGCAGATTCTTAACCACTGCGCCACCAGGGAAGTCCCACAGGGCAGTTTTCAACAGGACGACATTGTTTGAGGAGCAACAGTGCTTCCCACTCAGAGGGCAAATTTGGCTGTGTTTCTGATCCTTGAATGCGTATTAAAATCCCCTGGAGCAGAGGAATGTACTTCATCTGGGTTGTAGCCTGGCCTCAGGATATTTTAAAAGCTCAACAGGTGAGTCTTATGCACAGCAAAGTTGAGCACCACTGGTATACATGGTGACTAAGTAAGTGGGTCATTACTCAAAGTTGGTGGGTCTCACCTTGTGCATACTGCTGTTCCGGGGTCTGCCAGACATTGTGGCCCCACATAGGCATTCAACCATGATTTCTGACTGCCAAGGTGTGCCCTGCACCACGGGCCTAAAGGAAGGCTGAGCCAGCATGGGTGCCGAACATCCTCTCTCAGATCAGACCTTGTATGATCTGAGTAAACTCTTCTGTGAAAGTAAACTGTTTGTTTCATGGGAATATAATTTGTAGAACCTTCTATTACAGCAAGGCTTTTCCTTTGGCTTATAAATGGACACCTTCCAAATTTGTTCTCTATCGCTCTAATTCTGAATACCCTCTTAAATTCTGCATTTCCAACCGCCTGGTGGACATTGCCACTTCTCTTCTCCCCACTACCCGCATCTTCTCCTCCTGCCCATTTCCCATTATGATGTTTCCACGCTCCCACCCGCTGGAGTGTGAAATCTTGACATAGTCCTGGACTCCTCCCTCTAGCTTCTCCCTTCTAATATTCATTCTTCTAGGTCATCTAATATTGATTCTTCTCTCACACTGTTTCTGCCATCCGGCTATGCCTCTCCATTCCCACTACACCTTCCAACTTAAGACATGGCTACTCCATGCCTGGCCTATGGCAACGGTCCTCAGTGCTCTCCCTGCTCCCAGCCTCTTCCTTAACCAATCCGTTGTATTCTACGATTGTGTTTCCTCCTTCTTACAAACCCTTGTTGCACTCTGCAGGAATAAATTAAGCCAGGCCTACAGCCTGGGTCTGCTGAGCTGTGTCACTCCACCACCCAGTCTCTTGAGAGAAGACTCAGAGATGTGCTGAGCTTGATTTGGAACAGTTTTGCACCTGGTGAGTAGGCAGACCCAAGCCAGAGTCTACAGCACAGTCAGGCAGGTGGCCAGGAGGCTACAAGTCCTGCCAAGAACGCAAAGGTGAACCTCTCACTCCTGGCCAAATGGTCATCCACAGAAGTAGAGTCAGCAGCACAGTGCCCTCTACAGGAACTTTGGGAGACCTATGCCTCCACCTGGGACCATGCCAAACAGTCTCCTGCCTTATGTAGCTACTTCCAAGCAGGGATGTTTCTGGATCTTTTGCCACTGAAGAACTTTTCATCCTCTAATTGTCTATTGGTATCTTTCTATATTCCACATCACCCTCCCAAAGTGACAGCCCCACAGATTTCCAATACTCAACAACTAAGATCCATTCTCCTTGGGGCCGGCATTCCATGCCCTTCCCAGTCCATCGTCACCAGTCCTTCTGGCCTTGTCTCCCACTACACCTGGGCTCTGGTCCTATTAGGCTGCTGGCAACATTCATTAAAGCCTAGAAGTATGTGAATCATGAGATGCCCCACCCAAAAACCTATGGCCTTCCATATTTTCCATTAAACTAAGAAAACAACATATCTGAAGCTAACACTCTAGCATAATGTGCAATGTTGGAAATTATAATGAAAACTAATCTTGTTGATTTTAATAAGTTCTGTCCATGTCTCGCTTTAACATTACGATTATAATTTTACATAACACGTGATAGCACTTGAAAAAGCACTTTGCTTACATTATCTCTTTAATCCTCACAACAATCCTGTGAATATTTACAGATGAGAAAACGGAGACACAGATATATTACTTTGATTTTTCCCAAGGTCACACAATTTCTGGGAGGCAGAGATGGTTTCCGATCCCACATCTCCTGATTTTAAAATCTCATTAACATTCTACTACCCAGTCTTGCTTTATTTACCAATGTAAATCTCCACAATGTTCACCTAAACTCACAGACAATGAAAATTAATAAAACAAACTACTTACCTTTGAGAATTTCAGAGCAAAAGCTATGTTTTCTTGACACTGTTCTGATTCTTTTAGTGCTATAATAAGGGGTATATGCCTCTCTGCAGATCAGTGTCATTAGAAACCCCAACCAAGACTGGCCACAGATAGAGAAATGAAAGCTTGTAAAAAGCACTGGAATTGAACAAAAATGATAGTAATGAAAAGGTAGGAAGACAAACAGCATTTCAGCAATTACACTGTTCTGCACAGAAAGCTGCCCAGCATCAAATACTGGCCTCTTTATGTTGTCATGCAAACATCTAGTTGCACCACTTACCATCTACAGTGCTGAAGAGAGACCAAACGAGCCAAATGCTATTTCTTTATTGTCATTTGCCATGGATTCTAACACTCAAAGAAAGGAGCAGAGATTATATAAAACTGCAAGAATCTACTCTGTTCTAATACTGGTGAAGATAAATATGCATCCCTGGAAAAACCCTTGGCACCCAGATGGAATGTGGGGTTGGGAATAGCAGAAGTGAGTGAAGGAGGCATGGGATGAACTCCCAGGGCCTGACTCATGGAAAATGCGGGGAAGACTCAAATGGCTCCATTTAAAAGTAATCAAATATGAATATTTTTCACAGTAAAAAATTTTACTCACTTTTAAAAAGAAATGCCTCCCATATCTTTGACTCAGCTATCCCACTTCTAGGAATTTACCTAAGAAGGAAACACACACACATACACACAAACACATACCCATATGTGATAATCTCAACACACATACGCACACACACGCACACACACCTATATGTGATAAAAGTCTTGGTTGAGATTGAGGAGGGTGTCAGAGGAAGACAAGGAAGGGTTGAAAGAGATTTAATTTTTACTATATCCTTTTGTACCTTTGGATTTTTGTCCAGTTGAACACCTATAACCTATATAAGAAATTAAATAATTAAACAAAAAAATTTTTAATCCATGCTTCAAATACACATACTCTGTAACCCAGAAATAACTCCTTTAAAAATATTTACAGAGCTTCCCTGGTGGCGCAGTGGTTGAGAGTCCACTTGCCGATGCAGGGGACACGGGTTTGTGCCCTGGTCCGGGAAGATCCCACATGCCGCAGAGCGGCTGGGCCCGTGAGCCATGGCCGCTGAGCCTGCGCGTCCGGAGCCTGTGCTCCGCAACGGGAGAGGCCACAGCAGTGAGAGGCCCGCGTACCGCAAAAAAAATACAAAAAATATTTACAAATAAGCCCCAACAAGTCTATACAAGGATATTTGGTGCAGTAACATTTGTAATACAAAAGATTAGATGGAATCTAACTTCCTTTCCATCAATAGGAGAATGGTTCAATAAATTCCAGCACTTCTATTCAATGTAAAACTCTGCAGCCATGAAAAGTAATATATCCACATGCAAAATACTCTGCAAAATAAATTGTTTTTTTAAAGCAAAGTGAAGGACAACAGGTATAGCTTACTACCATTTTTTGTGAAAATAGAGAATATGTAAATATAAACATTCCTGTATATACTTTCTATATAGAAGGAGACTAAGGAAACTAGTAACAGTGGTTAACAGTTGGGAGGGTTTCTGAAAGGTTGATGATTTTCGGTGTATACCTTCTTTTTTGTTTTTAATTTTTAGTCTTGGTATGCATTAATTTTTCAATCAAAAAAGATCTTTTAAAAATCAGTGCCTCACCACAATGACACAAAGAAAACCCACAGCAGCTACTTTTATCAATGAACTTTGTTCTTTATTGACGAATCTGAGTAGACAAGCAAGCATTAACAGTATCTGAGGAACAGCAAGAATCCAAAAGAGAAGGACCAAGACGAGCAAAGAAAACAAAGAAAACAACTGACCTGATACAAAAGAAAGCTACTTAGTACTCCCAGAGATATTTGAGATGATATTATAACCTTCTCCCTGCAAAAAAGAAAGGAAATAGAAACCAAATTGTTCTTGGAAACTAAAAATATGACTGAGAAATATAAAAAGATCACACACATCATACAATCAAAAGAGAAGAGAAAATATGAAAGAAAAGTTGATACATAGAGGATAAACCCTCAAGAACACGTATTTATCTCATAAAAGTTCCAGAAAGAAAAAAGAAATAGAGATAAAATAATGAAATATATGATTGAAAAAAATCTCCCAGAGCTGAAGACAGACATGAGTCTTCATATGGGCAGAAAGCCAGGCAGAAAACATGAACAAATCCTTGTGAAATTCAATAATCCCAAGGATAAAGAGAAGGTTCCAAAAGCCCTTCCTGAGGATGAAACAAACCAACTAAAGTTTCATACACAGGAATGAGAAACAGAATGGCATCAGATTTATCATCAGTCACACTAAATGTTAGAAGACAGCCGAACAATGGCCTCAAATTCAGAGGAAGTAATGTTGAATCTGAAATTCAATACCCAAGAATCCTATCAAATATGAGGGTAAGATAGATATAGTTTGAGACGTAAAAAAATGAGAAAGTTTATTTCCCTTGTAACCTAATATGGTATCCTTGCACCTAATATGGTTCATCTATATTAAAGAAAAATTACGGTCAAGCAGCTGGACAGTCTTAAGATATGATGCTTTCTTGCATAAAAAAGAAAAATAAAGTGTCAGGAAAAACAAATATGGAAAAGAATGAGGTCTAAATAAACAGTGGCATGATCTTGAAAAATTGACAGTGTTAAAAAAAAAAAGTCCATCTGAGCTCTGTGCTTAGAACATTCTTTATGAACAACACTAGTTTTGTGACATTAAGATTATATCTTCTCCACAAGTCCAATCACACTATTTGGTTTTGCAAAGAAAATATTTATATAATAATATTATAAAAACTCTTTATTTATTTTCCATTTTCAGAATCGACCTACAGACCAACATGTAAGATATAAATATATATTACCAAACAGAATATAAATATATCTTGACAATGTAAAAGTAATATATGTGATGACAGTTGGGAGTTGGTTATATGGGAAGGGGAATTGGAAAGGATAGGAGTGCTACTTTCCTCATGTCAATCACAGGGAGCATGATTTTGTCTAAATCAGATCAAGAAATAGGGCTTAGGTGTATAATCTAAACTTATAAAAGTAATCAATAGAAAAACTAAAATGTAATTAACCCAAATGAAGTTAGTGTGGTGGAGATAGAAAGAAAATGTGAAAACAGACCTACATTCACCAATTTTTATGGCATGGGGTCAACTGACACTGTTCAAAGTTGATACACCACCTTAATGAGTGTTTGGGAGACATTTTACATAAAAATTAATTTTTTTTATTTTTTTATTTTGTGTGTGTGTGTGCTTTAAATATGTGTTTGGGGGAGGGGAACACACACTTCTATTCAATTAAGAGAAACATTTATACCGTCCAGGTCTTTTATTTTCTTTACACCCATCATGCCATAAATTCATAGGGAATGGGCTCCAACAGTTCAGGCTCCTTTCCATTGGTTCTCATGAAGTGTGCTTCTCTGGGTGGAGCAGGCTGGTGCTTCAGCTGAACCCAAGTACCTTTCTCTTTGGCTTCCTTCTTTTTCTGATCATTTTCCTTCACCCGTTTCAGGAAGCTATCTCGGCTCTTAGAGTGCTTAATATGATCGATACGCACGTTAATTCTCTTGGCAAGAACCTTCCCTTAACTTGTTTGTTTACAAGGATGCCAATAGCATGCTGGGTAACACTGCAGACTCTCTCAGTTTTGCCATGGTAACATTTGTGGGGCATTCCTTTTTGAACAGTGCCCATTCCCTCGATATCTACAGTATCACCTTTCTTGTAGATTCTCATGTATGTGGCCAAAGGACCAACTCCATGTTTTCTAAAAGGCCTAGAGAACGTGTAGCAGGTGCCCCTCCTCTTTCCCTTGGTGTTGGTCATTTTGGCGAATTACTGGAAGATGGCGGTTCCGGACGAAAGGAAAAATTAATTTTTAAACATTTCTCAGTGGCTTCCTCTGGGAAGTAAAGTTAGGCTGTAGGGCAAATAAGTCTTTTCATTTTTGTTTTATCCACATTTATGCTATTTGAATTTTCACTTCAATGTTCTTACACTTTTTTATAATTTTTTTAAATGTGCTTTTTGTACAAATGCGCTGCCCCATAAACTCTCATCAAGACATTTATATAAGTTATTATTATGACTGATTCTAACAATAATAATGAAAAATATATTTTACTGAGGGCATTTTACGTGCTAAAGGTTTAGTGAGCACTCCGATTGAATCATCACAACAATCATGTTATACACACTATTATCTCCTTTATTTTATGCACAAGGAAACTAAGACTTAAGAGGTTAAGTAATTTTCCACAGTAACGCATCAAATAAGAAGGAAGGGGAGCTATGGCTTAAACTCAGGACTGTCTGACTTCAAAGTTCATGCTTAAAACCACTAAACCCCACTGCCTGTACTCATCCTATGATTTTGAACTAGCAACTTGCAGACTCCATTTTCTCTGTCGACTATATCAACTCTGAGAGATCTTTATTTGAATTCCAGGGTAGCTCCTTTGACTGAAGACAATTTCCAAGACCAACACTTTATATACCAGTTGCAGTAAATGCTAGGAGGTAGCAAAGCAATGACCACAAATTCTGAGAGCAGAGAATATTGACTAAAGTTCAACACTCAAGGATCCCGTCCAATGTAAGGTGAGATAGAGAGATCTTCAGACATAAAAAGGACTGAGAAAAAAGGATGCATTTTGTGCTATCTTAATAATATGTCTTATCCTGAGGCTTGTTTGAAGTTGGTAAATAGAAACATGTAGTTCCAAAAGAGATTTTGGTGTATATACCTAATAAATTTTATTTCCTTTGTACCCTTTCACAAAAAAATCACATGAAGATTTATTTCAGAAAGGGGGAATACACATCTCTACACAACTGGACCATTAGAGTTAAAAAAAAAAAATTCTGTCATTCCACTTCCTGCAAGCTTTACAATTAGGAAAACAAAGAAAAAGTCAACACCCATTACTTCATGTGATAAGTAACTTAGTTTCTGCTTTTGGCAAATGGGACTAGATTCTGCTTATTCGGTCATTCAACTAGTGTTTGGAATCACATTGTTTTGTGCTAGGGAGATGACAGTGAACTACAGACATAGTCTGAGTTGCTCACCATAAACCAAGGAGTGGCTGGAGGGGTGCCTGAGGCCCCACCATGTCAACCAGCAACCCCATGCTCACCCTCACTACCATTCTTCTGATTGTTCATGATGATTTTAGTCCTGGGAAAACAAAACTTCAAGCTCTCTATACGTTCTTCCCCTTCAAAGAGATTGCAGTCCCAAAGCCACATCCTATATAAAAATTCAGAAACCATCAGGAGAGCTTAGAGTCCTGTGGGGATAGACAAGCAATTAACCAGAATTACATAATCCGTTACACATACATGGGTCATGAAGTAAAGGGTTCTGAGGGGTTTTTTTAATTATTATTTATAAGGTTTTATTGCTATATGAAGTGGAAGGGCAGGAAGTTATGGACCAAGCCATGCAACATAGTTTCAAAGTAAAGGATTAGAATAATCAGTCACATTTCTTATCTACCATATACTTTGATAAGCTATAAATTGTATTTTTACATTTCAAAAGTGTTTAAAGTTTCCACGTGTCTCGTATAGGTGTATAAACCAAAATCTCTTTTGGAACTACATGTTTCTATTTACCAACTTCAAACAAGCCTCAGGATAAGACATATTGTTAAGATAACACAAAATGCATCCTTTTTTCAGAATCCTTTTCATAAACTCCACAGCCAGATATTTTGCAGAAGTCTCTTCAGCTTAAAATAGAAATTCTCTTCTATAGATAGCTAAAACAGATTTGAGATGAAGAAGGTTAACTGCTCTTTTGTGGGTCACAGCACTGATGTGCTTCAGCCCTCAGAGCACAGCTGAACTTGTACTCATTGACTGAGTTACCACTTTCTTTCCCTCAATGTCTTTAAGCTGAGTCTGTTTGGGCACATTGGTGTATTAACACATGGACCCATATATGGTAAATTCATTTGATAGCTCCTCCCAATCCCTTGATACTAAATATTGAAGTTTGATTAGAGATGGAAAAATGATGCTACTTATAGTAGAAGAGACCAAAATCCAGTCCTCTCTTCCCCTTTTGCTAAAAAGATGCTTACGTTGTTTGGGTGTCTCCTCTCCTCTGTACATCCTGGTGCTCAGAAGAGGGAGGGGGGGCCCACTCCACACTGCCTAGTTTCCTGTTCTTATTATTAAGGATCAGTTTGGACATGGGCATGAGGTACAATTCTGGATACAATGATGTGTGGGAAATCTGGGAAAGGCTCTCTCTCCTTACTAACAAAAAAGATAGTTGGGGATAAACATCCCCTGTGCCCAATGTCATTGTGTTCATGACCATTCCTGGAGCTGTGGCAGCCATCTTGCAACCATGTGGGGAACTAAGTCAACAGGTCCAAGAGGGTAGAACAGAAAGATGCAGAGAACTTATATTTCTGCTGTGTTGAGCAACTGAATTGACCATTGAATCAATCAACAATCTGGAGCATTCACATTTGGACTTCGTGTTATGTGAGATAATAAATATTCCTCATGTGTAAGCCATTTTGAGTCAGGGTTTTCTGTTACTTAGCAGATAAACACATCCAAACTGGTCCATGTAGATTAGTTCTCTCTGTTATCCCTTTCTTCCTCCACCCAGCCACCATTCTTAACATAATTTAATTGGTATTAACATTTTTACACAGGTAGATTTAGCTTTCTTCGGTGATAAATTTAAATTTCTCCTCATGTTTTAAACTTTACCTTGGCAATCTAGTTTAAGAAACTGATCTTATCAAAGATATCTGGTTACCATACCCATGGGGCACTAATAATATTCTTAAGGTCATGGAAGTAGCAGTATGAGGCTACAATGTTTTTTGATAGTCTAACATATCCGTTTTGACCAAAGACTCTTTTCCCTATTAAAAAAAAAAGAAAAAAAAGAAACGAAAAAACTGAGTTATATGTGGAAGATTTCTAATTCTTATCCCAAATTTTTTTTTTTGATAGACTTTCATTACAGCAACTCCTTAAAGCCTGGCTCTTTGGCTTTCACAGTTTAATTTCTTGGCTTTGAGTTAATATTATTCCCTTAATCTCACTAATCCTCTAAGAAAGATGAACATAATGGTGAACTTCATGTAAGAAATATCCTATTACATTTTTAAATGATTAAATTGTACACATAAAAATAAAATATGAATTTACATTGAATTTACATAACTTCCTGCCCAAATTCCTGAATTTTAAGCCATCTTTTCACCAATACCACTTCCAAATGTCTCTCTACGTGAGCTTTATCAAGACAAGTGTCAGAATTCATAAAATCAACCAAAGCAACTGAAAGGCCTATGCTAATAATAAGTCATAACACAAGTCAAGGTTAATTACAATTAGATTTTAAATATTTTGCTTGAGGACGCTAAGCTTATTTAGTCTGGAACATAGTTTTAAAATGAAATGCTTATATATTGATATAAAAGATATAACAGTATAGTACAGCTGCGGGGTAGAGGGAGGAAACACCACGTAGCACTATTTAAACATTACATATTAATCTCAAAAATAACAAAAATAAGCAGTTTGACCGTAAATTATTCTCAGGACTTTAGCTTTAAAAAAAAAAAAAAAATGTAAAGGCCTTAATCTCTTAAGCACTTCAGGGCAATGACAATTTTTTAAAATTGTAACTAGGAGGAAGCTAAAATGCCAACATTCATTTCTGAATTTTGCAGCCAACTTTGTCATACAAGTGCTTTACTAATATTTTTTTTCATACTTGTTCTAAAAGGCGTTCTCCGGAATAAAGCCTTAAGTTTAAATCAAAGACAAGTTATTCAGAACCCACCCTACCATATTTGTAGTGGCTCTCTAGCTCCTTATAAGGAAAAATACTGGAGATGAGGTTAGAAATTTTAAAAGTAAATGTGAGGATGTGGTAAAGAATGATCTTATCCAGTCTGTAAAATGGGTACGGGATTTTTAAAGTCCAAGAATAGTGGATAGTCTAATATGAAAGTGAATGAAGATACTCCTCAAGCAAAAAAAGAAACCCTTTTTTTTTAAGGAAAGCTTGAAGGAATTTTGAGAATTGTACTTTAGCTAAGGAAGATAGCTAAAGTACAATTTAGCTATTGTACTTTAGCTAAAGGGGGGGATCTGAGTGGAGGATATGCAGAGTTCTTATTTTTAGTAATTTTTCAAAAAGTCTAAAATTATTACAAAATGATAGGTTTTAAAATATTTTTAAATTATTACTATTTGGCATGAGAAATTAATTCAGTTGTCTAAAATGTTTATTTTCTGAGCAGGGTCATAATAGTTAAGAAGATTATTGTGCTGGAAAAAGCTTCAATAAGTGGTCCATGGCCTCAATTCCTACCCTGGTTCTCAGTGGTATTTAAAGACATCAATCTCCATAGATAGACTTTTACTTTCACACAGCTGAGTTCTACATAGAAGAAATCATTTAAAAGCTCCGTGTAACGTATGTCAATTATTTTTCAATAAAACTGGAAAAAAAAACTCCATGGACATTGACCCGAGTTTTGTTGGTATTTCAAAGTTGACTTAAATACACTGCTCTTCTATTTGGTGGCTTACCAGTTCCTGTCAAATTCCTTCATAACATTTCTATTTTTTTGGTTCCTTAAAAATAAAATGCAAAACTATCGACCTAAAATGGCCTATAATGGTAGACTCATAGACTCTCAGAGCTCAAAACAATATTATAGATAATCCTACACTACACAGGGATGTAAAAGAACTTACCCAAAGCCACACAGTACCACCTAACATATCACATCACAAAACACAACACACCAGCCAACTGCAACGTGGGAACCTAGACTGGCTTATAAAAAGACATTCTTGTAACAACTAGAGAAATTTAAATATGGAATGGCTGCTAAATAATGTTTATGATTACTATTAACTTCCTTAAGTATAATAAAGTATTTCCATGGTCTTTATTCTTAGATGATACATGTTAAAGTATTTATAACTTTTGAACTTACTACAAATTTTCAAATGGTACAGGATATGTGTTTGTATTTGTTAATATATGTGTGTGTTACTACACTGAATGGGTGAGAGAAAGAAATTATGGCAAAATGTTAACAATTATTTAGGTGGAGAGCACATGGGAATTCAAATTTTCTATATGTTTAAATATACGCAGTAGTCAGGAATTCCCTGGTGGTCCAGCGGTTAGAGCTCTGCACTTTCACTGCCGAGGGTTCGATCCCTGCTCGTGGAACTAAGATCCCATAAGCTGTGCGGAGCAGCCAAAAAAAAGAAAAAAAAAACACCACCACAGTAGCCTGTACTTCACCAAAAAAAGCCACAATAGCTCCCACAAAAATTGTACTAAGGACTTTGTTGAGAGCTTTATCTACTCTTTTTAAGCAGGCAGTTCTTAACGAAGTTGACTTTTCTGTTTTTCTTTAATACACAGACTAGAAGCGAAAGTTAAAAGAGAGAGAAATGGATATTAGAGACAATCACGAACCACCTGACAAACATTTATAAACAGTCCACCAGATTTGGGAGACAGCAATGGCCACAATATGATCCTGGCCCTGAAGAAGCCCACAATCCAGCTGGTGACAAAGATATGCAAACAATTAGCCATAATGATAACTAAGATACCTGATACAGAGAAAGAATAAGAAGCAGCAGAAACAACTGTGTTAGTAAGCAGTGCACAGACAAAACGATCACCCCAAGCCATAAGGAAAATGTCAAATTTTATTTCATATACATTTAGAAAGTTAGAGAAATTAACATTACACTTCATAAATATTATTGTGAAATATTTTATTATGTAAAGTTTTAAAGCTTACAGAGAAATGTTTATGTATCAAAAATTTATTTCCCTGGTTAGGAAGAGTCAATATTCTTAAGATATCAATTCTTCCCAACTTGACCTATAGATTCAATACAATCCCAGTCAAAATCCTAGCAAGTTATTTTGTGTGGACAAAAATATAAACTAAAGCTTCTATGAAAAGACAAAAGACCCAGCATAACCAACACAATACTGAAGACGAATAAAGTCTGAGGATTGACATTACCTGAATTCAAGACATACGTTAAACTACAATAATTACCAAGACAGTGTGGTATTGGTGAAAGAACTGACAAACAGTTCAATGCAACAGAATAGAGACCCCAAAAATAGACCCACACAAATACAGTCAACTAATCTTTGACAAAGAAACAAGGGCAATTCAGTGGAGAAATGACAGTCTTTGCAACAAACGGTATAACAATGGACATCCACATGCAAAAAAAAAAAAAAAAAGAATCTAGACACTGGCCTTACACATGTTGCAAAAACACTCAAATGGATAATAGGCCTAAATGTAAAATGCAAAACTATAAAACTTCTAGAAGATAATACTGGAGAAAATCTAGGTGACTTCAGGTTTGGCAATGAGTTTTTATATAGAACACCTAAAGCACAATCTATGAAGGAAAAAATTGGTAAGCTGGATTGCAAGAAAATCAAAACCTTCTGTTATGCAAAAGAGACTGTTAAGAAAATAAAGAGACAAGCCAAAGACTGAGATAAAATATTTAAAAAACATATCTGATGAAGGACTTGTATCCAAAGTATACAAAGAACTCTTAAAATGCAACAATAAGAAAACAACGCAGGGACTTCCCTGGTGGCACAGTGGTTAAGAATCTGCCTGTCAATGCAGGGGACACAGGTTCAAGTCCTGGTCCAGGAAAATCCCACATGCCGTGGAGCAACTAAGCCCGTGCGCCACAACTACTGAGCCCACGTGCCACAACTACTGAAGCCCGCAAGCCTAGAGCCCGTGTTCCACAAGAGAAGCCACCCCAATAAGACCGTGCACTGCAACGAAGAGTAGTTCCCGCTCGCCACAACTAGAGCAAGCCCGCACGCAGCAACGAAGACCCAATGCAGCCAAAAATAAATAAATAAATAATTTTTGAATTTTTTAAAATAAATTTAAAAAAACATCCCAATCACGAAACAGGCAAAAGATCCAACCAGATACCTCACTAAAGAAGATATACAGATGGCAAATTAGCATATAAAAAGATGTTCAACATCATATGTCATTAGATAACTGCAAATTATTATAAAACATCAATTGGATACTACTACATACCTATTAAAGCGGCAAAAATCAAAAAAATGAACAATATCAAATGCTGGCATGGATGTGGAACAATAGGAATTCTCATTCATTGCTGATGGGAATGCAAAATGATACAGCCACTTTATAAAAACAGTTCGGCAGGGCTTCCCTGGTGGCGCAGTGGTTGAGAGTCCAAAAAAAAAAAAAAAAACAGTTTGGCAGATCGTTACAAAATTAACTATAGTTTTACCATACAATCCAGCAATCACACTGCTAAGTATTTAGTCAAATGAGTTGAAAGTCACATCCAGACAAAAACCTGGGCACAAATGTTTAGAGCAGCTTTATTCATAATTGCCCTAAACTGGAAGCAAACAAGATAGCCTCCAAAAAGTGAATGGATAAACAAACTGTGGGACATCCATACAATGGAATATTATTCAGCAGTAAAAAGGAATAAGCTATCAAGCCACTAAAAGGCATAAAGGAATCTTAAATGCATATTGCTTAGTGAAAAGAACCAGTCTGAAAAGTCTACACACTGTATGATTACAACTATATGACACTCTGGAAAAGCCAAAACTATAGTGACAATGAAAAGATCAGTGGTTGCCAAGAGTTCAGGGAGGCGGGTGGGAAAGGGATGAATAGGTGGAACACAGAGGATTTGTTTACAGCAGTGAAACTATTCTGTAGGATACTATAATAATGGACACAAGACATGATGCATTTGTAAAAACCCATAGAACTGTATGACACAAAGAATGAACCCTAAGGTAAACTATAGACTTTAGTTAATAATAATGTACCAATATTGTTTCAGTTGTAACAAATGTACCACTCTAATGCAAGATGTTAACAAGAGGGGAAACTCTGAGCAGGGCAGAGAGGGAACTCTGTACTACCTGCTCAATTTTCTGCAAACCTAAACTGCTTTAAAAAATAAACCCTGTTAATTTTTAAAAAAAATTTTGTGTGTAATACTCATTTGCCCCAAATGCCAAACAACGAAGCTCTATTAGAGTAAGCATGTGTTGCTCACCGTTAAGTCTTTACCTACACTAAACTGGCTTTTTGTGAATTGTCAGTCACTTTCAGAAATGCTCAAATAATGAGCGCATAAATTATGGGTAGACCCTGGGCAGGGTTTCGAAAAGTGTGGTCTTCAAACCACCTGCACCAAAATCATTTGGATGCTTGTTAAAAATCATATCCCTACTAAATCATAACCTCGAGGGGTGGGCAATCTGCATTTTTAACAAGTTCCCTGGGGATTGTGATGCAGGAGAAGTGTGGGAAGCACTGCATTAACAGTGTATAAGCATACTTAAGGACTACTTTTATTTTACTGCTTATAAAAAGCAAACAATTAAAACATACCAGCTGCCCAGTAATTGAGAACAGGTTTCCCTTCATCTTCCTGGCACAAGATGACAACCAGTGACTTATTTTTGCAGTTTCAGGAATTCCAGCCATAAGGACTAAATTCTCCAGAAACACTTTATTATATAACACCATGTTTTTTAAAACGCTGGTTTTTCAAGAAAGAAATAACGAGACAGTGAAAACTAGGATGATGCTTATGGCCCTTCTGTGTTTTTCTTAACTGAAGACTTTTGAATCATACTTTTAATAAAGGATTAAAGAAGAAGCTTTCTGAGGCTTTTATCATTTATTATTCCCCAAATTGAATAAATATTTTTAAATAAAATTCTCAGAGGACACTGTCAATTCCTTTTATCTGCGAAAATTAATTTCTTTGAAATAATTTTGGTCTTGCCCTTTTCAGGAAGGTATCATTTTACTGCATCTATATCAAAGAAGGTCAGTCACAGAGTCAGAACACAGGGCAACACTTCACGTCCAAGTCCCACAACAATCATAGAGTGTGCCTGATCAATCCTGGCTGTCATCATTTCTTTGACTCTCCACCTTGCCCTTTTGTGACCTTGGCAACCCAGCTTTAAGCTGTATGATATTGTTATTGCCCCAATTTATCCAGTGGTCAAACTTCAAGCAATCTTAGCCATTCTGAACACAGCAGAGACATGTGTCTTTTAAATCTTTGCCTTGTCTTTCTGCATCCTTTCCCCCTTCAGCCAACAAATCATTTCTAGTCCTTCCTTAGTGGAAACGATCTGATGTTAGTCATCTATACTTATAATCTAAGGCAGTGCTGCTCAAACCTGAGCATGCATCACAACCATCTGGAGGGCTTGTTCAAAGACAGATTGCTGGGCCCTACCCGCAGTGCCTGATTCAGTGCGTCTGGGATGGGCCCCAAGAATTTGCATTTCTAATGAATTTCCATCAGGTGATGCTGATGCGGCTAGTCCAGAGACCACACTTTGAGAACCACCATATAAGATAATGTGCCATCTCACTTCTGGTATTTGTACCAGAAAATGTGGTGACAGGTATGGTAATTATATAAATTGTTCCAAGACTCATCAGAGTGAGAATCCTAATTAACAACCCATAGATAGTATGTTACAGACGATGCAAATTGACAATTCCTTTTGACAGTGCTCAAGGCTACCATATATAATTGCTTTTCTACTGTCCTAGAGAAGATCATGCAACAAAAATCTCAAGTTAGCATGTGAGCACTCTTGCCTCTTATCTATTAATCGACTCTTAACTAGCTAAGCTGCTCATCTGTCCCTGCCACCCTAAGCACTTTCACTCAATTTTCAATTGCCTGCCTGTAGGCTTGGCTAATCGATTGGACTTGGACCCACTCCATGAAGACCTACTTCTTCCCATCAGAGACCCACTCCCCCACTGCCACCCTGCAGAACCCAACCTGCCTTTCTGACCTCTAGTCATAGATCCTCTCCATCCTGAGGAGTTTCGGCCCAGTTCCTTCCTGCTCTCCTAGGCTTCCAGATATGTGATATACCTCTGGCATCAGTCCTCTTGGCTGCCTCCCTCGGCATGACTTGGAGAAGAGAGTTTATTCTCTTTTAAAGGGAATTAGGAGAATGCCAGAGCCAAGGTGAGGCCAGGGTCACTCTGGGAATTGGGTAATGAAAGTGTCCCTCAGTAGATGGCAGCAGAAAAGGGAGCCTTCACACACAGGAGTATATGGTTGAAGAAATATCAAATCCTACGTTCTCTGATTTTCTCTGCTATTCTTCTTAGTGCAGTGCCAACCAGAATGGTTTCTCACCTTCAGATAAGAGTTGCACACTCTGCTGAAACATGTTGCGCTAGGAAGATCAAGATTAAACCCAGAAGAAACCAAGCAACGAGAAAAATGGGCTACTTGGCCAGCAGAGGGCGGCAGACCACATCACAAGAGGGACTCCATCCCCAAGCAGTTCTTCCCATAGGAAGTCCAGGTCTGTAACTGCCGGGTAACTACCGGGGATTCTAAAGGGAGTACATTGGAATATTATTAATTACTTCTATGTTATTACCCCTCATAACAAGATGCTAACAAGAAAATGTCAACATTGTATAAGAAAAGAGCATCGGACCTGGAGTCTGAAAAGCGATTCTAGTATTTTCTGACTTGGCCAACAACTCAGAGCTTCCATCTTCTTACCAGTGAAATGGAGGGAAAAAGTAATAAAAGCAATCAATACCAATCACCTGTGGCCCATCAACCTCACAGGTTCGTTGTGGGAGTGGATAAGTAAAAGGAAAAAGTCTATATGCACAAACATGAGTCATTTCCCAGGTTGTGAACTCAAAAGAAGTATGTTAACTCCAAAACGTCACCTCAGCTCTTCCTTCCACAGGTCCCGATGCCGAGGAATACTTTAACCTTATCATCACAATTGTGGAGAGATATTTTAGGCACTGGTCTGCAGGGTTAGAGGGGATTTCTGGAGTAGCAGCCCATGCAGGGAGGTACTAAACCCCACTCCGCGATGAATGGCACAGCCCACTCCACCCCAGTCCCAGGTACTTAAGTGAGGCTGGCAAAAGAGAAGCCAGGAGCCACAGTGCAGAGAATTGAGGAAGGAAAGATTAAAGAGAAAGACTAAATCTAGGGCTGTCTTTCCCAAACAATTACTGGAAAATTGCAGAACCAGTCTGCCCCAGGGAACCTCAGGGAAAATATTACTTTGATTGTGTGATGGCATCTTTCACAGAGCACACAAGAGCCCTGGCCAGCATGGCAAGGCAGAAGCTAAGAGCTCTGGTAGGTATATTATGCCTTTACGGAGCTGCTATGCTACATGTTGAAAGGAGCACAAAATTTAACTGTCAACGTTAAAATCACAAATTCTGGACTAAACTACAAGACAGAATTCCAGATGATCTCATTCTATTTCTGTGTGACAGGCTAGTAATTGCCATCAGTGCACAGAATTTTTATTTTAGGACAGCTAAGATTTCTCTTGCCTCAAGTCCCAACCAACACTGTCCTCTCTGCTGCAGAAATTTCTCTAACCAATCTTCCTGTCATGTGCTTCACGGGCTTGTTCAAATTGACACTTGAGAGTTAATTTACACCTTCCTATTTTACAAAAACAATCCCAGAGGAAGGTACCACATGATCTATCCCACTTGAATTAAAATTCTGATTTTCAGTCTCGGCCATGGATTACATACATGGGAATCCTTGAGGGGGACCCTCACAGGAACTAGGAAATGTTTTCTGTCCTTTAAATTATTTTCTCAACATATTCATGCTGGTTACTTTTAAATCTATCTATTCCTTAAAATCTAGCTAACAAACAAATCATTATAAATACTGCCATTTTAGGGAAACAAATCATAAAACCATTGAATCCTTCTACAAGGAAGTCATTAATTCAGATAACTGAATTCGAACAAGTTTTGGAGCGGTCATATCTTTTCTGAACCTTAGAACAGATCTAGGGCCCTTTTTAAGTTGTAGCTAATATGTATTGGAATTTTTTAAAGCTAACATATACAAAGACCAACATAGGTTTCTTTTGAATACACATGGTATTAAGCTATCCACCGACACGGCCTGTTGCCTGCCTGCCTGACACATGGTAATAACACATTTCCCTGCCCGAGTGAAATGAGACAGGGCCAAGTGAATTGCTTTGGCCAATGAAATGAGAGAAGACATGCGCTCATCACTTTCAGGGAGAAGGCCATAAGAGCCCATGCCTGATTGGCCTGTTTGCTCTCCCAGTCACCCTGTCCAGTTATCTAGCCTGGATTCTGAGTGAATAAACCATGAATCAGAGACCCCTTAGAGGCAAAATGGACATGTGATGCCAAGGGTTAGAAACAATAAATCTTTGCTGTCTTAAACCACCGAGATTTTGGCATAATCCAGCCTAATCCAGCCTATCCTGACAGACCAGATTCAAAATCTGGCTCTGACACTTACTATCCTTGACTACACAGGCAAGTTCTTAAAACTCTCTGAGCCTCAGTTTCCTCCACCATAAAAATGAGGATAATAATACCTTTCTTAAATGAGAAGCTACGTGCAAAATACCTTTTACATAGTAAATTTTCAATACAGATTAATAATAGCTGCTATTATTATCACTTGTTATAGAAGAGAATCTGAAAATGGTCAGTGCAAGAGCAGAATAAACATTTCCACTTGTTCTTCTTTGAAAAATGTTAGGTTAAGGACTGCCACTTACATTTTCTAGTTAAACAAGCCCTGTACAGGAAATACAAATTTTATTAATAGCAGTACTGGCATCTTATGAATGCAGAAAATAATGAATATATAGATGTTAAGTACACAGCAAGTCGATGATAGAGAGAGGGATTTATTTATTTACTCAATTTATGACATTGTGACCTTGAAACTCTTATGCAAAAAATCCATTAATTCCAATTTGTAAAGTACATGAAACTAGCAACAGGGTGGTAATATGGATAAAGGACAACACATGAAGAATTAGAATGGCTTTTAAAGCAACATTTGTCTGCCCCCTTCTCATTAAACCTGTTTTAAAAGGTGAGGTATGTCCCTGACCCTAAAAATTAAAATTCTTCACCCCAATCAGTCTGGGTTTGTACATTGAGATATATTGCCTTCCTCCACAAGCACTAAAAGATTTAATAAACCCCAGAGTAGCCAGAGATACATTTCTTAATAGAAATTCAATTTGCAGGGTTTAGATATTATTTACTTCCTGATTGGAGAACAATTTGTGAACCTTACCCAACATGGCTGCATAACTTCTTCCTCTGGCAATGGGAGTAAAATTGATTGGATTTTTTCATGGAATAATATATGGACTGATATAAATTCTTTGCTCTCGCATCTCAATATCACCTTGCTATTTACTTTTTGTCGAATAATCCTAGCATGCCAGGCACCAGGCAAAACATAGATTTTTATGTAAAAATGTTCATCTTTGTTTAGTAAATGATTCTGTCTGTAACAGATTCTTTCTGCTCACCACATTCACATAGAAGAAAAAAAGATAACTGAGGCTTGTCCATTTAGTCCACCTTTGTCAAAAATCTGCTGACACAAGTCCTTGCTTCTCATTTGTACGAAGAACTCCGTGCCTCATTTTGCACTTTCAGAGCTATTAGTTCTCTTCAGTAATCACTCAGGACTTAATTATACCCTTAGAGACAGAAAAGATGCATCTACTAGCCATGACCACGTGCCTGCCTGTCAGTTACACAGGCCAGTTGGAGGCCTTGGCTCTTCGGACCTGGCTGTGTTTCATGCAGCACTGTCGAGACAAGATAGTCCATGTGGGCACTGCAACACAGGACTTCCGGAGCCTAACGGAAAATAAATCCTATTATGTTCTCTCTGAACGTATTAGTTCAGGTCATAAATACTTGGACACAGCCTCTCTTTCCCATGAGGGAGTCGCTGCTGGAAATGGGAAGCATGAACACATGTGGCTCTGCAGTGCCATTCCCAGTAAGCTGTGCCCCCTGAATGACCTCTCTGACCAACTGTTAATCATTCAGCTACACTTAAATTGAGAGGGAAAATAGCAATAATAAAACTAAAACACTCAACTTTCATAGCACATTATAGGATAATTTCATGCAGGAACCAGGAGCCCGATAACATGGAGAGGGTATTTCAAAGTTGAAAACTGCCTTTGATTCTCTCTGGGGAAAGGACAGAGGACACAGTAAAGGAGACACCTAATTGAAACTGCCCAGAAGCCTCCAAGGGCTTCAGGCTGAAAGTCACCAAGCGCGATGTGGAAAATGGCTGGGTAGCCTGCATTTCCTTTGGACCACAAACCCTGAATCTGGTTGTAATCATGGTCGTTACTGATCAGAACCGGACTTTAGTTGATGGCATATGAAGTGGTACAAGGACATGGGCACCTGTGTGCAAATGTACACAGTTCATAGACTTTACTCTCAAATTCCCAAACTGTGCTCATCAAAACAGTATAGGAGCTGACCCAAAGAGGAATATTCATCCAAAACAGTCAGGTACAAGAGAGGCCAAGGAAACTGCAGCCAGAGGAAGGAATTCTAACATTACAGATGTTTGACTGTTGTAAGTGCAGAAAAGCAAAGAAAATGAGAAACAGAAGCATGAAGCTGAGGTTGGAAAGTTTTCTCTCCTGAAGGCCTTGCCCACAACAGGAGCTATTCAGAAAGCACAAAATGCCACAAAGGCACCTCTGAGAAGATAATCAACAAGAAGGGTTCACCCCCACTGCTAAAGATCAGGAAGCTGCAGACACCCCGGTCCCAGCCTAGAACATCACGGACCAGAGGGACCTGCCTTAGAAGCCTTAGGGAAGAAATAATGAGTTTATTTTGAAAACATACACCCCAAATAAAGAGGTGCCTCCTCCTGCTTTAGGACCAGCATCGTTAGAGACCTATTTTTAAAACAATCAAACAGAAGCCTAACTCTGAAGATTTTCATGAAGGGGAGCTGGTTGGGGAGCCACAGAGGTATAAATTACAATATACAACACACAGTAACACTCTAAAAATCCTCCTGGCTCATCTCTGTCCCCTAAGTCCTACTTCTTGGAACAGCTGCCCCTGTTCTAATTCTCTCTCTTAAAATATTCCAGCATCAGTAAGCTCTACTTCTCACTAACCTGTCCGCATCTTTCCTTTATTACTCAGATAGTTTCAGGCTCTTTCTTACATTCAGTCCACCAATCTTCTGCAGCTTCTTCAGGTTTTATCTCCAAACATTTCCCCAACTAGATCCAGTAGTTCTACAAGGAAGAATCTTGCTTCTTGACAAGACAGAAGAAGGAAAAGTTTTACATAAATCGCATTTTGAATATTCATTTTTCGGTGTAGAGATACACAGAGACTCTCACACACCACAGTTATAGGCTATATGCAGAAGCTAAAGTCACTAAAATATTTACTAATGAACTGACTCTGTTTATCCCACACTTCTCACAACTTCATCTATCACTCTCGCCCTCTCTGAGGTCAGGATTTGGGGTATCCGGCTGTATTCGTTTCTTATTACTACACTAAGTCCCTTAAAACAACACATATATATTCTTTTACAGATCTGGAGGTCCAAAGTCTGAAATGAGTCTTGAGGGGCTAATAACAAAGTGTTAGCAGGGCTTCTTCCTTTTGGAGGTTCCCGGGGAGAATCTGTTCCTTGCCTCTTCTAACTTCTAAAAGGAGGCAGGCTTTCCTTGGCTGGTGGCTGCATCGTGCCAATCTCTTTCTTTTTTTTTTTTTAACATCTTTATTGGAGTATAATTGCTTTACTACTGGGCATATACCCTGAGAAAACCATAATTCACAAACAGTCATGTACGACAATGTTCACTGCAGCTCTATTTACAATAGCCAGGACATGGAAGCAACCTAAGTGTCCATCGACAGATGAATGGATAAAGAAGATGTGACACAGATATACAACGGAATATTACTCAGCCATAAAAAGAAACGAAATTGAGTTATTTGTAGTGAGGTGGATGGACCTAGAGTCTGTCATACAGAGTGAAGTAAGTCAGAAAGAGAAAGACAAATACCGTATGCTAACACATATATATGGAATCTAAAAAAATATGGTTCTGATGAACCTAGGGCCAGGACAAGAATAAAGACGCAGACGTAGAGAATGAACTTGAGGACACGTGGGGTGGAGGGGAAGGGGAAGCTCTTGCTTCCATCATAGCAGTTACTACTCCCACTGATCTCCTGCCTTTCTCTGATAATGACCTTTGTGACTGCATCAGACCCACCCCAATAATCCAGGATAAGAGCCTATCTCAAGAGCCTTAACTTAATCATATCTGCAAAGTCCCTTTTGCCATATAAGGTGACATTCACAAGTTCTGTGGGTTAGGATGCAGACGCCCTTGGTGGGAGGCGTGGGGAAGGGGGCTATCCACACTATCAGATGTCACAAACTGTATAAAAAACTCAGTACAAATTCAATGCAAGACAAAGTAAATTGCCAGACTCGCAAAAGATGAATGAATTCATTAAGGCAACAAAAGTTATGATTGAGAACTGCTGGAATTATGAGCAAAGCTATTGACAAATCATAATTCTGCAGAGATAGAACCCTTTACAATTGAAAAATATAGAAAATCAGCAGGGATAATAACAGCTGGGTACAGCAAAGAAAAAATTATTTAAATACCACCTGATTAAGAGAGAATCTTTGGAAAACTGATAAAGCTGTCAAATTATTTTGCTCATGATGCAAAAATGTGAAATAAATTATATCATATATATGATCATACAGTTGTCTTAGAAGAAAATTTTTTTTTACCAAAAATGAATCAATCTTGATGAATTCCTTGTTCATTTTAAGTTTACAGTTGTAATTATTGTTAATGTTATTCCAATAAGGAAACTTATTTTCATAAGTTTTAGTTTCAGTTTTCAAGACAAGTAACTAGTTTAAACTTTTTTCACTATGTACAGAATGTACATTCCAGGAACAGGGGAGGAAATAGCAAAGTCATGGAGGAGGGACTTCCCTGGTGGCACAGTGGTTGAGAATCTACCTGCCAAAGCGCGGGACACGGGTTTGATCCCTGGTCCGGGAAGATCCCACACACTGCAGAGCAACTAAGCCCGTGTGCCACAACTACTAAGCCTGTGCTCTGGAGACCGCAAGCCACAACTGCTGAGCCTGCGCGTCAAAACTACTGAAGCCCACACGCTCTAGGGCCCAAGTGCCTCAACTACTGATGCTCGCACGCCTAGAGCCTGTGCTCTGCAACAAGATAAGCCACTGCAATGAGAAGCCCGTGCGCTACAATGAAGAGTAGCCCCCGCTCGCCGCAACCAGGGAAAGCCCACGTGCAGCAACAAAGACCCAACACAACCAAAAATAAATAAAAATAAATATTAAAAAAAATTTACAAAATAAAAAAAAAAAAGTCATGGAGGAACTGAAGTCTTCCCCACCCTAAAGCTATTTTTACTATACTGTGTTTCTGAGCATGGCTGTATGCCATGACAGGTGTACTCCAGGACCTGCCTCTCCCTGTCATAAGGGGATAGATGAGACTGACTAGATGTGTAAAGCGTGAAGTGTGATAGAAAGATCAACAGTATAAGGGAGAAAATCTGGTCCTAGGCTCTTTTCAAGACTTATCATTTAATAAAGATGTTAAAAAAAATTTTTAAATAAATAAATAAAGACTTATCATCTTTGTGACTTTGAGGAATGAGGATGTTTGGAACCTCTCAGAAGATCTCTGCTTCCTCTATAAAATGAGAATATTATTCATACTTATCTTCCTACATTTGTTAACTTCAAGAAAATTCACCTTAGGACTTCCCTGGTGGCACAGTGGTTGAGAATCCACCTGCCAATGCAGGGGACATGGGTTCAATCCCTGGTCCAGGAAGATCCCACATGCCGTGGAGCAACTAAGCCCACGTGCCACAACTACTGAGCCTGCACTCTAGAGCCCACAAGCCGCAACTACTGAGCCCGTGTGCCACAACTACTGAAGCCCACATGCCTAGAGCCCATGCTCTGCAACAAGAGAAGCCACCACAATGAGAAGCCCGCACACTGCAACAAAGAGCAGCCCCTGCTCGCCACAACTAAAGAAAAGCCCATGCGCAGCAACAGAGACCCAATGCAGCCAAAAATAAATAAATTTATCTTAAAAAAAAGAAAACTCACCTTAAAATTCAGATGAATAGCTTGTAAGACTCAGTATTAAATTAAAGATGCCATTTAATGCTACCCCAGTAAAGACACCAACAGGAATATTTGGAATGAAACAAGCTAATCCTAAAGTAAATAAAAAATAAACTCACAAAATAGTCAAAAATATTCTGAGAAAGGACAGTAATGAGAAGGTAAGCCCAACCAGAGAGAAAAAGATACTATAAAGCTATAATAATTAAAGCAGTATGGTATTACGCCTGAAAGTACAGAACAATAGAGCAGAACAGAAAGTTCTGAAATGGACTCAAATACATACAGGCATTTAAGATATGATAAAAGTGTCCTTCTAAATCAGTAGGCAAAAGATGAATTGTCCAATAAATGTTGTCAGAACAACTGAGTAGCCACCTGGGGAGAAATATATTTCTACTTTTTACCTTTCACAAAAATAAATTAAGGATGGATAGAAGATTTCAACATACAAAATGAAACCATTATAATTGCTAAAAGAAAACATGGGAGAAATTTTTACTATGAAGAACTGACTACATATAATCTTTCATTGTTCATCAAACACTGAATTCAGTGAAGTCTGAAGTTCAATGGGAGAAAGCATGATTCAGTACAAATGCCCAGCAAGTATTTGGAGTTAGAAGACCTGGGTTCAGTTTCCAGCTCCATATCTTAAAAGCTGACTGATCTGGAAAAAGGCACTTAACATTTTGAACCTCGGTTTTCTCAACTATCAGGAGTGACAAATACTGTAGGGGTTTCTTGTGAGTTTCCAATTGGGTAATGATAAAATTGAAAGTGACAGGTAAACAAAGTGACATAAACATGCTAGTTAATATCTAACTATTATCTAAGAATTTAGTGCCATATAAACAAAGTAACATAAACAAGCTAGTTAATATGAAATTAATTTTTAAAAATTAAGAAACTCGGGCTTCCCTGGTGGGGCAGTGGTTGAGAGTCCGCCTGCCGATGCAGGGGACACGGGTTCGTGCCCCGGTCCGGGAAGATCCCACGTGCTGCGGAGCGGCTGGGCCCGTGAGCCATGGCCACTGAGCCTGCGTGTCCGGAGCCTGTGCTCCGCAACGGGAGAGGCCACAACAGTGAGAGGCCCGCGTACCGCAAAAAAAAAAAAAAAAAATTAAGAAACTCAGTGGCCCGAGTAGAAGACAATAATGTGGAAAGTCTTGATGAAGATCACACGACAATGAGGATTAAACAGAAAAACCCTCTACGGCTGCAGGCAAAGATGTTCAGTGTGCCCAAGTAGAGGGCACTGTTCAAATAATTGTCCAAAGGGTGGCACTGTGTGTGTGTCTGTGTGTGTGCCTGTGTGTGTGTGTGTCTGTCTGTGTCTATGTTTATGTGTGTATTGAGAGCAGGGGACATATATATTTTTTCCTTTCAGCTTGAACCCCACTCAAGAAGTTTTTCTTCCTCTTGGAGAAATTCAATGAATTCAACCCCTCCCTCTGCCCTGGCAGATGCTGAGCACAAAGGGATACAGCCCAGAGGCAGCTGGCCACACAGCCCAGAGCTCAGTGAAAGGCAGGAAACTCTGACAAGCCATCTGCAGGTCGGCCAGAAGCATTTCATGAAGTAAATTTGAGAATCATAATTCCATATAATTGTTAAAGATATATTGTTTAAAATCTATATTTGACTAATCTCAAATAAAAACTGAAAAAAAAAATCTACAAATAGTACTAAGGACCCTCATCTAAGGAAAGGATAATACACATGCAGCAAGAATGAAGAGAATGATGAGCAGAACACAGAAAAGTCCAAAAAATGCGGAATCGGAGGAATCTGGATGTGAGCATTTTAATTCATGTCTGCAAATTCTTTGACACTCCTGTCATCACAAGGCAGGTTTCTATGTTCCCTGCCCTTGAATCTGGGTTGACCTTAGTGATGGGTCCACCAATAGTGTATGATGAGAATGACACTACGTGACTTTCACAGTTGTGGGACCTATGAAGTCATAGAGGGCCACATGCTTAGAAGGGCCCCTCACTTAGTTTAATGCTCTGCTACTGCAATCTTGACATGCTTGTAATTTTTGAACAAGGCACCACCTTTTCATTTTGCACAAGGCCCCACAAATTATAGAGACAGTCCTGCCTCTGACCCTGGGTCATAAAGGCACTTGTACTTGGTCTTCTCGAACATGCACGCCAGAGCCCTAAGCCACCACGTGAGCATCATAAATTACCCTGAGGCCGCCATGCTGTGAGGAAGCCAAACTATCCCAGCCAGGGGGACCGCAAGTGCTGAGGCTACAGGAAGAGAGAGGTGCCCTGCCAGCACCCAGCTACTCTAGGTTCCTCAGTTCCAGCTCCAGCTCCAGCCACTGTCTGATGTGATCACTCACACGAGAAACCCAGAGCCACGACTGCCCAGCTGAGCCCTCCCCGTATCCCTGATCAGAAACTGTCACAGATGATAAAATGGCTGCGATGTTCTGAGTCTTTACATTTAGGCACACTGGAATATTCTAGACTAGATTTATTTCCTTAAACCATACCTTCTTAATCTTTTTTTATGCAACAAAGGGGAGAGGAGCAGGTAAGAAAGAGCAGGTAAGAAAGAGTAGAGACACCTTCTCTAGACCTTTTCTCTAGCTATTAGCCATTAAACATGAAAGGGAGGTAGTTTAGGGGAGCAACAGGGCCTGGGACGCAGGAAACAAGGCACATCCTGACCAGTCACTGCCTGGTTGGAGCCCTGACCTGGAGCCTGGTGAGCCAGGGGTGCACAACTCCATGAGCCTAATTGAATGAGGTAATGAGAGTGAAAAGTGACCGTATCCTATTAACCTAACTAATCTCTATCCGGTTTGTGTGTCTCATGGGATCAACCATCACACTGCCGAATCCTTCTGCAACTCCAACCTCTGGCGGGGTTTGCAGGGCTCAGGGATAATGGCGACCATTCACCAAGGATGCAGCGTGAGCCTGACTCTCCCCCTGAACCAGCTCTAATTCCGCGAACAACTCCACGGAGAGGGTTTTACTGTCCCCATTCGAGGACTGAGGAAACGGAGCTTAGAGTCAAGAAGTGACTTTAGAAAGCTGACGTCTATCGAGTGCTGATTACATGCAGGCTCTCTCTACTCCCACTCCATATGCAGTCTCCTACTGACTGCTCACAGCTGCGCTCTGAAGTAGGGAATAGCATCATCCCCGTCCGCAACAGATGATACCTAGTTTCACAAAGGTTAGGGAACTTGCCCAGGGTCCCAGAGTAGCCTTGAGAAAGCAGGGTTTGGCCGTTTTGATATCCTGCTCAGAGCCCCTCTGCCATGGTAACTGGCCCCAGGGGACATGTCCCTCACTCCCAAGGTCCTGTAATGAGATTATTGCAATGCACAATCTTTACAGGTTGGGAGACGCATGAGGCTTATTTTGTAACAGATATCATCATGGAACTTCAGTGAGTTCATCTTGTGCCCCACAAAGTCTCCCGTCAATGGAACGTACCATTCAGATTACATATAGCAAATAGTATAGCAGACGATTTGGTAGTGGAAAGCGCTCTGGAAACACGGGCTCACCTTGCCTGTACTTGCATAAAATGTCTTTCTGTGTCTATACACAACTGTTGTTCGGCTCCACTTCTCTCAGACCAGCAAGGCAGTACTGCTTAAAACAAGCAACCAGCTGCACCACTCAGGCCAGGACCTGTCACCATTATGCGGGTGACGTGACGCCACACAGAACCTCAGCTTTTCCTGTCCTTTTGGCTTTATATTCACAAGCGTCTGATAGCTTTCAGAGCCAATTTTGCTGGCAGTTCCTAAGGTGAGCAACATCGCCCCCGTCAGACACCCCTTTTCCATCTCCTAGATGGGATCTTACACCATCTGTTCCCAATCATTGCTTCTTGCTTATTGTGTAAATTGCATTTATCACTCTAAAAGGACCTGAGACATCTTGACTGTTTTCTTCTGTGTGGAACTTGAAATGCATCGATTTCTGCTGCTATAGCCCTATAGCCACATGTTTACTACCTGTCAGTTCTAGTTTACTCAGAAGTTGCCTCTACAGAACTGAACAGTCTAAAACCAGCTCACAAAATAAGAGAATCAAAAGCCATATTTCATCCACATGTGGACACTTGCATCCACCCTCCCACTTCTACCCCACAAGATTCTACCAGAAAGGTCCCCAGTATCCATCCTTCGGTGGCCAGCAGAAAAGCCCTCTAAAAGCTTCCATTGCTAGAAGAGAACAAAGTTGTCACTTCTTGTGATCAAATTCAGCACCTCCTGTTATTCCTGCCACCATCATGAATGTATGTGACACAGAAAAGCCATGTGAGCCTGAGTCCCAGGACTCCCATAAAGCCAGGGATAAAATGATCTCCGGGCAGGTCCTGGGGAGCCATCTCAGAGAAGTAAAGGCAGGTCTAGAAGGCAGAGGGTAGGCTTTGGAGCCACACAGATGTGGTGGTGGAAAAGTCATTTAACTTTTCTTGAGGGGTAGTTTTCTTCTCCATAAATGGTGAAGATAATACCTCACTTGCAGGGTTCATGTAAAAATTAGAAATAATGTCTGAAAAAACTTATTTTCATGCCTAACAGAATGACCTCAGTAAACAGTAGCTATTATTGTTAGGAAAAGAAACTAACATAATAGCTTTCTTTAAAATAGTTTGTTGTTGTTTTTTTTAACAAAGTTACACATGTGCATATTTTAAATGGTCAAATGGGGAAATCAGCCTTCTTATAAAAAAAACTACCCCTTACATTAGACCTACTTTCTCCTCCACATGTAATGCCAAATTGGTTTGATCCATTGATACTCTCACGAGTCCATGGGCTCTTTGAATCTGGAAATTCTTGTCCTTCAATACTGGAATGTTTTAAAAATTATTTTTTGGTCTACCTCCTGGCTTATTTCCTCAACTTTATCTTCCCACCCTTCCACTGAATTTTCATTTCTTTTCTCATAGTTTACATTTTTAGTATCACTTATTGTTTTCTGAACGTTACTTTTTATAGCCACTATTTTTTGTCCACGGCTGCAGTATCTTCTTCCATCCCTGACTATAGTAATTTCTTCTGGTTCTATTTTCTTCTTCTATTGCTTTCCTAGTGCTTATTCCCTCCAAGATGCTTTTTTAGGTTGTTTCTATCTCTGTCTGCCTTACTGGACGCTTTCCTAAAAGGTATGAACATCTCTGGTTGTCTGCCTCTATTTAGAAGTGTTGTACTAACAAGTTTATTGAAGCTCTGTATGCTTGGAGGAGGTCTGGTTACTTTGTTCTTCTGTGTAGTCATCTGCCAGAGGCCCATTCACTGAATGTCAGCAGATGAAGGCCTTTCTCTTGGGCTGGTCAGATTTTTTTGGATAGGACTCTTCCAAGTCTCCTGCATATAGGTAAAGCCTGACTCTCTATTCTGGGAACCAGGACGAGAAGAAGTGAAGGGGGAATTGGAGCCACACTATCAGTATGTAAACATTCACTTAATCTCCCTACTTTTAATACAGTCCTGGATAAATAAACCTCCAGTCTTCTGCCAGGGTAGGCAAGAAACAGTCACCCGGTTGTGCAGAGTTGGAGAGAAGGTCCAAAGATCTGTTTCTATGTTAATTAGGAAGATACTTTATTTTTCTCTCAGAAAATAGTTCAGAAGTAGACAGATGCTCCTGGACGGGTAGGCTGTGCTTCATGAGGAGAAAAAAAAAAAAATCCAGGTGCATTCTATCTGTTGCTCCACCTTCTCCTTAGGAGGTCCTCTTCATTTGTATGCGCATGGTCAAGGTTAAGGCATCATGATATCTACATTCCAGCCCACAGAAAGAGAGGAGAGAGAAACTGAAGGGCAATTAACTTCTTTTCTAAAAGCCTGACCCATCACATCCCGTGAGCTAAAACTGATTCATGCAGCCATCTCTCCCTGCAAAAAAAAGCCCGAGAAATGTCATTGCTAACTGGGTAGCACGTGCTCAGCTAAAACTTGGTGATGGAGGGGTTCTGTTCCAAAAGGAAGCAAGGGAGATTGGATCTGAGGACAGCAGCTTTCTCTGCCACCGCTTACTAGATAGATTTTCAATCAGTCTCCCTGTCCTTGGCCCACCTCCACCTCTCCTTCTAGAACCTGTAACACCACTTGGGGGCCTTACTGGGGTTTTGCAGTGCTAATCAGAATGCTTTTTTAACTTTCCCAACTCTGGGCCAGGGTTCAGACTTCCCAAATCTGCTTTAGCATTTGCAATGGATCCATCTGCTCTCCAGCGTCCGGAATTTCATGGCTGTTGTCTTCTCCTGATGCCCTTTCCCTTGAAGATGTATTCCTTGTTAAATAAAACCTTTTACTCTTATTATAGTGGAATTGGGGGAGGGAGCGGTGGTTAAAAATGTGTGCTCAGGGACTTCGCACGGTCCAGTGGTTAAGACTCCACACTTCCAATGCAGGGGGCATGGGTTCGACCCCTGGTTGGGGAACAAAGATCTCACATGCCACGTCACGCAGCCAAAAAAACCCAAAACAAAACCACAATGTGTGCTCAATCAGCCAATTTTAAATAATTCTGATTTCACCAATTCTGATTTTTAATCAGGATGAAAGATGACAGACATCTACTTTTGGTCCATTCATTGGTCATATTTCATATACTCATTAATTAATTCCACAAGTATCTATTAACTGTCTGCCATATGGCAGTCATTGTGCTAGACACTAGAGAAACAATGGCTTTATCAACCACACAGCCCAAGGCAAAAAGAGATAATAAGTAGATTTTTAAGAGGTAAACATGAAGTAAAAATTAAGAAACATGCAATAAAGAAAACAAACATTACAGTGGGATAAAAAATAAAGAAGTGGGCTTCGCTGGTGGCGCAGTGGTTGAGAGTCCGCCTGCCGATGCAGGGGACGCGGGTTCGTGCCCCGGTCCGGGAAGATCCCACATGCCGCGGAGCGGCTGGGCCCGTGAGCCATGGCCGCTGAGCCTGCGCGTCCGGAGCCTGTGCTCCGCAACGGGAGAGGCCACAACAGTGAGAGGCCCGCGTATCGCAAAAAAATAAATAAATAAATAAATAAATAAAGAAGTAAGAGAAGGCCTCTGAAGTGATCACATTTGAGATGAGATTTGCAAAAGACCTAGAAGCCACCAAAGCAAGGAACAGGCACTAAATGTGTTTTGTTTTAGGAACTAAAAAGATGCTACTATGTTTTTATGGCTTCTTATCTTTACAACGTCTTACCTGGTGACTTCTAAATAGTCCCATAAAATTTTTCTTGCTTTTTTTTCTCAGCTTACAGTTGGTGGTGGTATAATAAATAGAACATTATCCTTTGACTCAAAAGACAGGGGTTCAAATTCCAGCTCTGCCGTTTTCCAGCTGTGTGACTCAGCCAAGTTATTCAACTTCGTTGAACTTAATGTCCTCAGTTGAAAAGTGAAATATTATAAGAAGCTTATTTCTAGTGAGAATCAAATTAGATAGTTCATGTGGAAGTGCCTGGCATTTAGTAGGAACTCAGAAATTGTTTGTTGAAACAAAATCTGAACATTGAACAGGTTCTCTGCTAACATTAAACTTGGATTCTCCCCAACACTGGCAGAAGACTCATGAATTAGTTTTCCACTCAGATAATAAGGAACATAAATAAATACCATCAGTGCATGTTACAAACAAGTATACTAGGTAATGAAATCGGAATGACTGGGTCGGGTCCCTGGCTTCCCCCACTTAGAACTGCATCTGCTGGTGACATCCAGATCCAGTTTGTGTGAGGCAGCGGTTATGCACCCTGACATCTGTTTCAAGGGTAGGGACGTAACATGCCTTAACATTCTCCCCTTCCATAGCCTGTTACAGAACTACAGCTGATGGACTTACCTAATGTGTTTCTAGTAATTCTGTTTTTCAGCACATATGAAGTCTTGGAAGGCATAAGCTCCATAAGTTTGGATTTGGAGTACTCTTGTTTATTTTTCCATCACTTAATGTCTTGAATATCGTGAAGGGTTCTTAGTGGTATTATTTAGACTTAACTCAACAAACTTTATCCTTTGCTTCCTCGACACACAATACTGTGTTGATATGGTGGGAGGAATACAAAGATGATCTGAATATTTGTGGTCTAGAATATAATAAAATGCAGATAAGTCTAAGGTCTGTTTTCAGTGATTCACAGGGCACTTTATGAGCTTACAACATCACAGAGTCATTCATCATTACGGACATCAGTTACTATTCTATATGATCACGTTTATAAGGAAAGGCTGAATAAGGTCTATAAGATACAAAATAGTGGCAAAAGAGTGAGTTGCTTTCTTCATGCTCCCACAGAGAGCACTCAGCTCTGCATGGAACTTGGAGATTTGTAGTAACTCAAATGCAGAGAGAATTGCCCTCCAGATTCTGATGTGAATTCAGATTCAGATTTTTGCATCCTCAGTACCTAAAATCAGGTGAGGCATGTAGTGCACACTCAGTAAATGTGGAGTGTTGGCTGGACGGATGGATATTTTAGGCTTTCTCTATTTGTTGCCCTAGAAACTACACAATGGTAAACGTTGATATTAAAGACACTCTACTAGCACACTGAAGCTTGGCATTAGCATCGCATCTAGTGATGCTACCATTTTGACAGCAGCATATATGACTGTGAGTAAAGGGTTAACGTCAGGCCTGGCTGAGGCAGGCCTGCCTGAGAATGACCTCGGTCTCCCAAGGCCCTGTTTCCTAGGAAACAGTGGAGTTAAGATAAATAGGGAACAGTTGTGTCTCCCTCTGTATTGTGTGAAACAAAAACCTGGGGTGGGAATCTGCAAGCTGGCATGCAGACCTCAGGCTTGATGAAAACCATATACCAGACTGAGGGGGGAAGGGAGCTGTGGCCTCTTTGTGACAAGATGACCCCACACACCTTGGCCCTGCACGTGGGTGTGGTGGCAAAAAAAAAAGCGGCTACTAGGGGAGCTGCTGCGCCTCCCCATGAGCTGATGATGCCGCATCTCCTTGCTATGTCTCCTGCTGTCTTCCCTTCCAGAAAGCTCAGTAAGAGTAGTATCAGATTAAAGCCTGTCTGTGTCTCCCGAGTTTGATTTGCCAACTCGGACTCATAACGGCAGCTGATGAGCTGTCACAGTCAGTAACCTTCATACCTGTTCCAAATGTCACTCTCAGCACAGAGAAGAGGCAGTTTAAAAGGAAGAACAAAAGAGAAGCAAAATCTTCTATACTACGCCCACAAGGATGGAAAATAAAACGTGTATATATTTGGGGTTGCCGTGAACCCCAGGCAAAACCCAGACCGGCTCCCAAGAGGTCAGCATACTTGATGATCGTGTCCCAGCAAGATCAGAAGGGAGGGGATTAAAATTAATACAAGTGGCAATGTCTGGAGTAGGCACTGCACAATTTAAACTGCATCACCAAAGAAAGGCCATCTGGGAAAGGAAGCGCAAAAGAGAAAAAGCAGGATGAGGGTAATTTGATGACTGGGAAAAGGTCAAAGGGGCATATTCGCTAAAGGTCCCTCTGGATCAGTGAAACAAGATGGAATAAAAGCATATGCATGTTCATTGAAATTAAAAACCCTTTTAGGTTGTCCTCTCTGCTAAATTCTTATGGCTTGAAAATGACTTTAAATTCCTGAAAGCAACTCCTTCCCCTCTGAGTGAATGCGTGGCCACTTTAAGATGCTTTGCCTGGGAGTTTCATATGTGCCTTCAGCCAGGAAAAGTTTTAACGGGCTCTACTATTCCCTTCAGACATATGGATTTTTTTCAAGCACCAAACAAACATAGGCCACAAGCTAACAAATGCCTAAAAGTGCCACATGGGTGACATCGGACAGAGTACCACCCAAAGCACCAGGCTAAGAGCCCTTAGGACTCACGTCCACTAGGCTGACCATCTTCACTATCCTTCATTATCATTCTTTTTTTTATTGCATTGAGAGCCCAACATGAGCAAATCAAAGTGGCCCTACCATGTCTTTTACTTCATTTATTCCATGTGTTTATTTCCAAAGAGAAGAGCACTACAGGTCATTACTCTCCGTATATTTTAAAACATCTAAACAACTTTCAGTAGGTCAAGTCTAAAAAATATTGATAGTGTTAGTTACATCAACATAATACTAAAGTAGATGTCTGTGAAATCATGCATCTTCCTCCAATAAAATCCTAAATGCAATATATTTAGTCTACATATACTAATATTATTTTAAGTAAAATTGCTTATATTGCTGTAGTCCTTTATATGTCTAAACATTTTACATAACTCATCTCATTTGATATTCTCAATAACCTGTGATATAGTAAGGCCAATATTATTATTACTATTCAGCTCTCTTGGAAAGAGAAAGTGGTTTAAAAATATCCATAAGAACACAGCGTTTTTAAATGACCTTAAACTACATCCCAGTTAGTCTGACTTCTAGCAAAATACTCTATTACAGAACTTAATAAAAATTAATGCAAATTTTTTCAGTTCATTTCTTCAAGATTTCAGTCAGTTAAAACAATAAAAGTTGTTAAACATATCTCCTTCCCTCAGTAATAAGGTAACTAATTCGTCTGTAAGTAATTATGTAAAAATTCAAGCTTTTGAAAAACATGTAGCCATTTCTGTGAAGCTACTGGGTAAGGAACTTACCCTATTTCTTTTTTTATTTTTCAGGAGGGATTTGTTAGACAAATACCAAGTTTAAAAATTCATATAGCTCAAGCACAAGTTCAAAAAATTTAATCCCAGCAATACGAATACTCTAACTTCCTTGGAAGAAAAATTTTTTAAAAATCAAAATTTGGACCCACTTCCTTTACTACTCATTCTAATAGTTCACCAAGCTCCAAATTTTGTTTCAGAACAATTCTAGTGGGCAGTCCAACCCATTGGGGTAATCTTGAGATTTGATTTAAATTCTTCTGGAAGATTCATACTTTTATAGTTGGGAAAGGAAATTGATGACTTCTATAAAGTATAGGGAAAAAAAAGTATTTATAATGGGATTTCGGGGCAGGAGCTTTGCAATTAAAAATACGATTTAAACATTTTACTTAAATCCCACCAAACCGGAGTGTCAGCAAAACTCTATTCGTTAATTTTGACATGATTTACTGAGTATAATCCCCTTAAGCCAGAAGCTGACCTCCACAGCATTCAAGCTTCCTGTGGGATCAAAAGGAATAATAAGAAACATGTTACTACTGTAAATAAGCAAGTCTGGTGTTGTGTGCAGGTTTGTTCCTATGTTGTCAAATAGACAAGCATGCAGCAAATACTCAGCAATAACCAAATAAATGTCCGGAGACCTTTTCCCAACCAACCAAGCCGACAACTCAGCAACTTCAAACAGACTTTTTTTCTTTCAGAGCCAATTCACTTGCAGTGTAGGCTGGTAAAGCAGTATTAATCTCCTGCTTTAAATCACGTTTCTGTCACTGGGCTCCATTAATCTCCCCCCTGTTATCAAGTGTCTCCATGGCAGGAAATTATATTTCTAAATTGAATTTTGTTCTGTTTCAATGTAGTAAGAAATATTTTCCAGACTACTAATAGGATGCATAAAGATTGTGACTCTGACAATGCCGTTAAATAAATAAAAGCTATAAATTAAAACCACCTTCACTCACTATCCAGCAGAATAGAATAGAAAGCATTGATTACCTGGAAAGAGTAATCAAATAAAAGATTTTAAATGAAAAGTGAGGTAGCAGATGGTTAACTTTTTAATTTACCTTTTTATAGCAATTGCCCATAAAGGTAAAAAGGAAAAAAAAAATCAATCCAATGAGTCTCTCGGTGCTAATAAAACACATATTGATTCTTAGTGCATATGCTTACTCTACAAGATGCTAGAACTTGGTTCTACCACCAGTAATGGAAGCAGATACTGTTTACGAGCGCTTCAGTGGAGACAAATTTACAGTAAAGGAATATCTTTGGACTAGATTTATTATCAAAGAATAAAAACTTATAACCACAAGAACAAAGAGATTTCATTTTATGGGCAGGGATCCACTCATAGTAGGCCAGGACAATTCAGCCAAATGGCAGTTCAGTCACTGGAAAAGGTCTTCAAAATGACAGTCTCCTTTTTTGTTGGTGAGCAATATAGTGATTTCAACAAAGTTTAGATTTTTTTCATCGATACAAATTGCTTTGTACTACCTCCTTTAACACAGATCTAGGTTCTCCTCGACAGTAGCAATGTGGGGAGAGTCTCTTCAACCTGCTATTGAAAGGATGCTCCCAAGGTGGACCATTTAAAACTCCCCATATTTAAAGGTACATTGCACGAAAGAAGCTCTTCATTAGGCATCAATGTAAGGAACTTGTGGAACACATAACAAATGCTACCTATCCTAAGATGCTTGAAAGATAAGTAGGATTTAACAAATGTACAAAAGAAAGGGGTAAAAGTTTTCCAGACAGAGGAGAGATGAATGGTTTACCAGCACCTCTTTCCTACTCTAACCTATAGATTTGGCCTGAATAGATAAGATATTCAGATCAAATCACATCTACCCTCTTTAAGTTCAAATTCAGAATATTTCAAACAGAATTATCGTGGTAGACTGAAACCACTGTTACACATACTATCTTCATCAATTTAAGTATTCTGAAGCTCCATTAGATTAAATACATAAAGGTTATTTATAATGGGTAAAGAAATAATAATCTGAAATCACGGATCTTAAGGTTTGCAAAAGTAAAACTAAGGATCTGATGAAAACTATAAAGAATACCTTCAAAATAAGAAATAAATATTAACCAGAACTGGAAAGCACACTGAAATGGAATAAATTACATTCAGAAGAGGAAGAAATACAACATGTTCTTTTTTATAAATAAAAGCAGGTGGTAAAACGGAAGTCAGCATTTGAAAAACATACATCCTCCTCCTTTACGCTTTGAATGGATCTTACCTATGCGCGTGAAAAAGAAAGAAACTGCAGCATCACAAAGTAGAGATAAGTCACATTCCCAAAGAACAACCAACTGGTAATGGTAGGTTTGAAACCCTGTGAAGCTTATCTATTATTATTATTATTATTATTATTGTCATTTAACATAATTTTGACTAGTGAGCAGAAAATAATATGTTCCTGGGAGTAATGGCAGCAAAAGAGAACAACGATCATTATTTTTCTATAGGCTGCAATTTGACAATATATTTTGCATAAACACCACCATCAGGTGTCTAGCCTCTGGACTCACTTTTTATCAGAAAGGCCAGCCAACTCATCCAGTGTGATGTACATTTCAAACATTAATGCCATGCTCCATTTAATGCCAAAAGTTTTGGTGGGGTTCCACATGGAATTAAGATCCTGAAAGTTAGCTTAGGACATTCTCAATTTTAATCTAAATCCAGCTGCCAGAGAGTTGCTTCACACATGAAATGTACTCGCTAGTGGCTAATTTTCCGAAGCGTCTCATAGTCACCTTACTGGCACATAAAATGTATACTTCAATTGCTTGTTCATTAAGGGGGAAAAAAATCTATATTGCCTAAATGGGGTACAAAACAGAAGTCACACACAAGGGAGGAAAAGCACTGCAGTCTTTCAGCAAGAGAGTCTTACACCACATTTTTAAAAAATTTTCCAGCACCAGGCATTCTCCCTGGCTAACTGTTCAAGATTTCCATTTTTACCATTAAATAGTCCCATTTTAAAAGGACTGCCTTACTTGGCAAAACATATTTAGACACCCAGTTGCGTTGGTTCAAAGGCTTCTAGTTCTAAATATTTATAGGTAGAAAAGAGAAGGGTTAGGAGCCTACTTCACCTTGCCTTTTCCTGAGATTTGTAAAAGACTGGCCACACACCAGAATGACAGGATGTGGCCAGAGGGCTTCATTCTTTTGCTGAGACAAAGTTTCCCCAGGAAGGAAATCTCAAGTAAGAAAGGAATCAGGAAACTAAGGACCATGGCAGTCATCTGTAAAGAGCTCAAAACACTTCCGAGAGCAAAATGCTCAACCCAGCTCTTTTTCTGAACAGAGAAATCAAATCCCAAGATCAACCAAGAAGAAAAAGATCACAAGGGATATTCTATCTCTAGCTCCAAAAAAAAAAAAAGGACCCATTCTCAATTTTTTAAATGCATCTTTAGTCACTTCCAAGTATAGCTTTAAATATATTGCTTTGAATAATGGTGCTGGACTTTTCATGCCCATGTATCCCAGGCCGTTCACCTTGAATGTCAAAGTGCCCAGGATGCTTCTTTACAATAACCTCGCTTCCAGAACATACCAGTCCTTAAAACTTGAGCTGAGTAGGAGAATAAATGCTTGATTTTAAGGCATTTTGTCAAGTTCCAGCTGAGTAAAAGGGACAACTCCCAGGCCTAACATAAAGTGTCTTTAAAGATCCAACTTTATAAATAACTGGCTAATCAAGTGTGAAAGCTTAAAGAGGGAAGAAAGTTCACTGACATAGCTTCTTAATACCTAACTGGTTCTAAATAGCCAACATTTATACTAAAAAGCTAAAGTTGATCATTTTTTTCCTGTCTGTGTCAGTGTTAACATATAATCTCCTAGAACTCCTTCAATTATATTCTTTAGCTACATCTATCACCAATCCACAGCACGCTGAAGACAAAGCAGGATACAAATAAACTAAGACAGCAGGGCCCCTGATCTTAACAGAGTTTTTAAACTTTTTAATTCATTGCTGCCATTTAAAAACTTGGAGATTTCCCATAAATTTCCAGATTTCCTTTTTTTTTTTAATTGGAAGATCCAGCATCACTAGGCCCTCAGTTCAGTCTAGCAATAATTGACCGGCACTGAGCGACTGCTGTGTAATCCCTGAGACAGATAATCTCCAAAATTCTGAGTGCCTAAACATGACTGTAGAAAGTTAAACTTTCCATTCAAATTGCATTAGCAAAATCGACTTCGTAAGTGTGAAGTTCAGTACACTTCTTTGAACTTTAAGTGAATTCCAGAATTGTGATTATTTAAAATGACTGGGCAGTTCCTCTTACACGAAACAGGATTACCATGGCAACAACACATCATCAGTAGGGTGAAACTCACCTGTCCCACGACGGAGAAATCCCAGCTCACGTTCCCTGTTAGTGGGTGAACAATCCAAAGCTTGGTAAACTGTGCTTCACAATGATAGGAAGAGCCAACGGCAAAGGACGGAAGAGCAGCATCGCTATGAATGCTTCGTCACCACAAGTCAGTTACGTAGCTCTGGTAACTTTTCTGACACCTCCTACTTAAAACTCAAAAGGTCAGGAGGATTGTGAGGCCCCACTTTCACAGTCTGTATTCATACTGAAAATCAAGATCAAGCGAGTTTTTGCCCCTCTGCCCTGATGGCCCCAGTGCCGATGTGCTTGTTGAAGGAGATGTTGGGAGATGGGAGGCCAGTCCTAGCACTCGATCATGTCGAAGGGGGTCTGAGGCATCATGTTCATCCAGGCTCATCTGCTCGTCTACTTCTTCCTCTTCCTGCTCTGCTCACCTTCTTCCAGGTCTACAGCCTGTGGCGAAAGCTGCTGAAGGTAGCTGGAGGGGCCTACATGACGCTGGTACTCATTGCTGGCTCCAGTTCCGGGGCTTCCCCACGATGGAGCACATCTGTGCCAAAGCACGAGAAGCACAGGCAGGGCCGGCCGTGGCCCCTGCAGATCCCCTGGACCCCAGCCAGGAGCCAGGGCCCGACAGTCTCCAGGGGGCTCTTCCCTGCCACAGAGATAGCAGTGGCGGCCATGGCTGGACCATGCCACAGTCATCCACTCCTGGGCGTGCTTCCTTTTCGAGTCTGGAGGAGAAAGCCCAGACCGAGAACCGCAGGCCATCGGCACAGAGCGCCTTCCAGATGGACTACCAGCCGTGGGTGGCCATGGCCCAGGAGGTGCTGAGGCACAGCGTTAGGAGCGGCCAGGGCAGCTGCCCATGGGAGCCGGCCTCAGCCAGGAGGCGGAGCCGGCGGTGGGCCCGGAGGACAAGGTGGCGCGGGCCACGGCCACCTGATGCAGAGAGCGCTGAGCACCGGGCAGCTGCTGGGGCTACTGGGGCGGGCGCCAGTGGGCCAGCTGGCGGGCCGGCTGCCCACCTTCACGCGGCACCAGGGCGTGGGCTGCAGTGCGCCTCCTCGCGGGAGCCCCTCAGGGGCGAAAGGTGCACAGGACCAGCTGTAGGTGAGCGAAGCGGAGGCCGCGTTCCTAGGCCCCTCGGAGGCCCGCGACGCGCCGAGCACTGCTCCCAGAGGGCTGGAGGCCGAGGAGCTGCTGAGCAGCCCCCTGCGCATCCGCTACAGCCCCCGCAGAAGCAGCAGCAGCAGCGAGGAGAGGGTCACTCAGCCCTGGGCTTCCCGCGCGGCGCCCGGGAGCTTTAGGCCCCGCGCTCGCACGCAGACGCACTGGGCCCCCGAGTGGCTCCTCGCAGGGCGCCTGCGCATCCAGAGCCGGAAGAGGCCGAGCGGCTCGTGGAGGGGCGGGCCAGAGCTGCCTCTGCGGCGGACGGTGGACCAGTGTGTGTCGCGCTTCTCAGAACTGCTCTGCTAGTTGGTCATTGTCCTCCACCACGTGGCCACCGCCTCGCCGCCTCCCTGGTGCTGCCCGCGCTGTCTGGCTGTGGGCCAGGCTGTTTCAGACTCAGTGAGTGGTCCTTTGTTCTGCTCAGTGGCCCTCAGGTGCACCCCCTTATTTCAGTATTTCAGACCCACAGAGGAGGGGTTGAGGTACTTCTGCTGTGGGCCGAGATGGGTGTGTGAAGGCCGACTGCCGTGTGTCAGCTGCTGCGGGGGCAGCGCTAGCTAGAAGTGCCCGGCGTTTTCTGTTAGAGCGCATCTCGCTGCTCCATCTATTCTGTGTGAGTAAAAGCTTTGCTCCGGGCAGCACTTGACAGTGTTGTGTTTTCCTTGGTGACTCTGATACCAAGATGCAGTGGGCAGAATGTTTGGACTTCTCTTCCCGGTGGCAGGCACTGTGATGATCTTTGCTATCCTCTGTGTACATGGCGTTCTCCCCTGGCATTCATTCCTGGTACACAGTGCTCTGCTCAACACACTGCTCATAGATGCCTGGGTTCCTTTGGAGTGATGAAAACGGTCTAAACTCTGTCATCATGATGGTCACACAGCTCGACACATATACTAATAGATGGACATGGTAATGATGCTCTTTGTTGACAAAAATTCACTACAAATTCACTAAAATTAAAACTGTATAACCAAGGCTTTCTGTAGCGGATTATACTCTCAGGGGACTTAGACTCCTAAGAAAGTAGATAGGAGCCCATCAAGCGAGGCTTCTCATCTCCTCCTTCTCTCAGGCAGCCTCCACATTCAACGAGATCAAGAAGCCTAAATATAAAAGGAAGCTGTGATAAAAGCGATGGTATGAGACTTTCCTCTTACTCATACTCGTGTCACTCTATTTTGCCCATCCACCAGAGATAGGTTGGATGTCAGCTTAATGACATCTCAGCCTCTTTTTTTTTTTCTAATCTACTGCTCATGCAGGCCGGAAATGTAATGTCAGGCATTAGGCTTAAATTTCACTTAAATGAGATATTCCACTCATTTTTTTAAAAGATGATTTAAATCTTATCATACTGCTATTTCATTCTCCTTGATAGTATTGTTTTTTCTATTAAATTCCTGGGTCCATTCAGAAAGGGGGAAGTGTGAGACCCCTGCCTATATCTCCAAGTACTTTCCATTGTTCAGCCAGAAGATGAGTCCTTCCTACTCCAGTTCTAACGGTGGTCAGTGTTGTATGAATGTGGAGCAGAGCGGTACCTCACACATCCATCACGACCTTCCCAGTACATCGGGCACAGATACAGTTGCTATTAAAAGCAAAATACACTCCCCCCCCCCACATATGCCTAGGGTCACTTTTGTTTGGCATTTACACTCCTTCGTGTTATTACAAAACCATACCCCGGAGTATTGCTAACTCAGTTTTCTCTTCACTACATTCGATGTAATTTTCACATCAAGGTGTTTCTATAGACTGGACAGAGTTAGAGTTCAGCTTCTTCTAGCCAAAGTGCTAAAATTTGACTAGACAGCAGCAATTGCTTTTTAATCTAAGCAAACTGATCTGTCAAAGGCAATCCACTCGGGGAAGCTATTCCTGGAGGATCCTAATGATCCTGATGAATCACACTGCCCCATGGGAAACTCAGCTGCTGAACTCTTGACATAGCATGTCACGAGTACTTAGAGGAATAAGTACATACAGCCGAACTCTGTGTTGACACACAAACTCTAGCCTCTTGTGTGTAGGTTAATGATCACTGCTTTCGGTCTGTACCCTCCTGTGCGCGGTGATGTCAGTTCACGTTTAATGATATTACATCCACTAGGCTTCATGTCATACAACCCACTATCCTCACAAGCACCTACCAACAGTGTGCTCCATTCCTCATGATGTAAATAAACCTTTGCCTTGTTGTTTTTAATGACCTCCTATCCTTTAAACAAGGGTTCCCAACCTCATAATAATGCCCGTACCAATTTAGGGCTTTACTGTTACCAAGATCTTTAAGTACTTTATCTTGTTTAGTTATCACAACAACATTGAGAGGTCAATAGAGATGGTAGCATCATTTACATCGTTAGTAACTCATAGGACTGAGACTCAAACCTAGATCTGATGACTTCAAGTTTTGAGGTCTTCCCAATGCTGGAAATCTTGTTATTGGAGCTTTTGTTCTAGGGTTAGTCTAGAGTAGCTGAGTTAGGGAGGGATAGCAGTGGTGAGGTCCTATTCCTGAGTAGGGCAGCACTGTCAGGGTCCCTCTGCTCCCTACAGAGAACTCTTTCACATTTCAGATAAGGAAACAGCAGATGTGGAGGCAGCACTAAATGTGTGGGGTCTGGTGGAGGGCAGTGCTGAAAATTCTCCAGTTCTCCCTAAGTGATGGGACAAGTGTTCTTTGAGAGTGACCTCCACTTGTTAACAGTTGGAGGAGAGCTTTAAGAAAAATATTGATACGTAGTCAGTGCAATCAAAGGGCAATGAAAAAGTAGGTTGGCTAGAAGGTATATGAAGGAACGATAATAATGGGAATAGTAAGAGCTAGGGAGTTCCCTGGTGGCCTAGTGATTAGGATTCTGGGCTTTCACTGCCGTGGGCCTGGGTTCAGTCCCTGGTCGGGGAACTGAGATCCTGCAAGACATGTGGCACGGCCAAAAAAAGAAAACAACTACTGTATAATGTATCAAGCACTTAATGTTTTCCACTATTCTAAATGCTTTATGTATATTTATTAAATTCTCATCATAACCCTACGAAATAGCTACTGTTCTTCTGAGGAGAAAACTGAAGCAACGAGAGGTTGATTAACTTACCTGTGACCACATAGCTAGTAAATGTTAAAATTAAGATTCCAGCCTAGGCAAACTGATTCTCCAACTTGTGTTCTGATTATTGTGTGGCAATAATGATGAATTTGGGAAGACTTCTGAATTCTGAGAAATTTCATTAATTTTTCTAAAAACAATAATGAGTATTTCCACATCAGGTCATAGCACAGCCTAGATAGTCAGTCTAACTGATCCTCTCACTGAAAAACACCTAAAATTGATGCATAAAATTAAAAGGAAAACACTTTTAAAAACATGCTAACAAGCTGGCAAGAAAGTAAGGAGGGGCTTCCCTGGTGGCTCAGTGGTTAAGAATCCGCCTGCCAATGCAGGGGACATGGGTTCAAGCCCTGGTCCGGGAAGATCCCACATGCCACGGAGCAACTAAGCCCGCGAGCCACAACTACTGAGCCCATGTGCCACAACTACTGAAGCCCGCACACCTGGAGCCCGTGCTCCGCAACAAAAGAAGCCACCACAATGATGCGGTGCAATGTTGCAGTGCAATGTTGCGTGCACTGCAACAAAGAGTAGCCCCCACTTGCCACAACTAGAGAAAGCCCGCGCGTGGCAACGAAGACCCAACACAGCCAAAAATAATTTTTTTTTAATTTAGAAAAGAAAAGGAAGGAATACTGAGGTGCCTACAATTACAAGAAAATGTGGGCCTAGAGAGGCAAGCTGAACGGTGAAGTCTGACAATATTCACTGATCCTGAGGACCTGGCTCTTTGATTTCATAGGGTTGTGGGGATGGAGACACAGGTCAAAGTGCAGGGCCTGAGCAAAGTGGGGAGTGGGAGACCTCAGTGACCCAGAGATCCACTGCCCCCTACGTCAGAGATTAATAAGAAAGACTAATTTCTCAATCCCTAGTGCTAGGAGAGGAGGAAAAAAGTCTCTCCTAAGAATTCATAACCACAGAACAGACCTTCATTTGGGTTTCTAGCCCAAATGCACATCACTGGAGTGGTACCAAAGAAACGTCAGGATAGGAATAGGGTTTAGAACGGTTCTGGGCTGGTGGTGCACCCAGATGCCTGGCAGAATCAAAAGCAGCCCAACTCTAAAGGAGCCAACCTTAAGAGTCAGATGCCACGACATCAAAGTGTCCCTTGTGAGAGTAGCTGTTTGCAGAGACAACTGTAACGCAGTGGCTCTCAACTAGAGGCAGTTTTGTCTCCCAGGGGACAGTTGGCAATGTGTGCAGGCATTTTTGATTGTCATGACTCGGGGGCAGATACTACTGACGTCTAGTGGGTAGAGGCCAGGGATGCTGCTAAACAGCCTATGGTGCCCAAGACAGCCCCTATAACAAAGAATTATCCAGTCAAAAATGTCAATAGTACCAAGGTTGAGAAACCCTGCTCTACCCGGATATATACTCCATACGTAGCCTGAGAAGAAAAAAACAGTATGACTACTATCTCTCTTTGGCAAGAAACAAAGAGGGTTATTAATGCAGCTAGATACTTCGCTGACTATTTAGCATTCATTCGTGTCACATTGTTGGCTTTTATGAAGCTACTTAGTGGTCCCCGAAAATCCTCAGGGTAGTTTCCCCCTCATTAATTACTCTCAAGCCACATGTTCCCTATATTTTTCAACTTTTTTTTGGAATCAAGATATAAAACTTTAAAATTTAGCTGTTTAAGTTTCATCTTGTTTTTTAATTCTTATTTTTCCAATCCAGATATCTTTTTAAAAATTGAGATATAATTGACATATAACATTGTTTCAGATGTAAAACATATTGATTCAATATTTGTATATATTGCAAAATGATCACCACAGTAAGTCTAGTTAACATCTGTCACCATACAAATATTCTTCTTGTAATAACTTTTAAGATCAATTCTTTTAGCAACTTTAAAATAAGCAATACAATATTATGAACTATAGTCACCATGATGTACTTTACATCCCCATGACTTATTTACTTTAGAAGTTTATACCTTTTGACCCTCTTCAACCATTTTGCCCACCCTCCACCCTCCTGCCTCTTGCAACCACCAATCTATTCTGAGAACTTGTTTTTTTGTTTTTCAAGACTCCACATATAATTGAGATCATATGGTGTTCATCTTTCTGACTTACTTCACTTAGCATAATGCCCTCAAGGTCCATCCATGTTGTCACAAATGGCAAGACCTCATTTGTTTTTATGGCTGAAGAATATTCCACTGTATGTATGTACCACATTTTCCTTATCGATTTATCCATCTATGGACACTTAGATTGCTTCCATATCTTGGCTATTGTAAATAATGCTGCAATGAACATGGGGGCACAGATTTCTTTTCGAATGTTTTCATTTTCTTCAGATAAATATCCAGAAGTGGAATTGCTGGATCATATGCTGGTTCTATTTCTAATTTTCTGAGGAACCTTCATACTATTTTAGAATTTGACTGAGAATATTAATTTTACTTGAATACTGTATAGACATCACTTCAAGCACTCTTCCCCACTTTTTCAATAAGCTTATCAAAAAGAATCAGATATGGCCACTCTTCTCAGAAAAATGTAGAGCCTTGTGGACACAACAGCCTCCAAATCATGAAAGCCACCAGATCAGAATTCTCAAGGAATAACTAGAACATAGAACTGAGCAAGCTAATAATACACTAATGAAATATTTTAGAACTCAATGACTAGCACACATTAGGTTTTTTTTCTAAGTTTATCATGTTTAAGCTTTTCAGTTAGTTGCTCAATCAACAGGCTAATCAATTTCTTTGTCTCCAAATCTAGAGGGCAATTTAATAATTCAATTAGGCCAGATGCTTAAAGCTGCCTTGGACACTCAGTCTACAGTAAACCCTTCTTCCCCTGCACCAATACTTTTCTGTAGCTGGTTTTTACACTTAATCATATGCTACACAGCAGTTTTAAAACCTGGTCAAGTAGGCCTTCCATCTGCCCAACTGAATTTTATTTTCTTTGAGGGCAGGGCCTGGTCACAGTCCCTAAACCAGTATTGAATACATAGAAGGCATTAAAGGGAATTTGCTGAATTGATTTAAAGTTTTCTACACTAACTGTATAACCAGCACCCACCTAGGACTACTTCCCCTCCATTTCACTCAGCATCGAGGGGGAGTGCATCCCCTCGATGCACTCACACAAGTCTACCATTATAGTCATTATATGCCGTTTATGGTTTTAATGGTTTTGCAACATTAGAGGCACAGTGTCTTTCCAAGCACCAAGTAGGCTTGAAATTGAACATTTTTATAAAGATAATAAAAGTTAATGACGACCCATGATCTACAGTCTGACATCTGTTCCTTTTCATCCCGAGATGGTAAAATACCCACCCTAGCTTACTGTGGCACAGCGGGAGAAAAGAAATACAGTCCAAGTAATCACTCTTAACTATCAGCTTAGTAAGTTACAGTTTCCCAACAGGTTTGTCTTCCATGTAGGAGGCTGCAGGTGTTTTTCTAAAAGTCTTTTTATAAATGCGGTTATGCCATAAAGAGACAGCATGGAGTAAAAGAAAACCTAGTGGACTAAAAATCAGAAAATCTAGGTTCTAAATCCTTCCTTGGTTAAGGAAGTCATCGCCTCTCCGGTCTCAAATTTTCTCATCTTTAAAATGAAAGGACTGATTTTAAATTAATTTGTGCCAATTTGCACCGGACCAATAGACAAGTAACCATAATCCAAGACCTAAGAATTTCACAAAGGACATTCTAACAGAAATCTTGTCCACATTAAAATATCTTAGACCAAACTATAAAATTGGGATTTCTGTTACTATTGTTAACCTTAAAATTAAGTTTGTTGCCTAACAACTGTGAAATACGTAGGAAACGGGGGAACATATCTCACACAAAAAAACAACCGTGACTATAGATATACATAGATATGCCTAAATTGTGGTGAAAATAACCAAAATTTTAATATTAGCTAAATGCCCACTCATAAAGACAGCTATTACACTTTCTCCAGCTGACAAAAAGGTTGCACTCCAAAAGACTGTAAGTCCATTTGGGGGAAACTTTATAAATGGAGGCTAAGTTTTTAGTTTAATCCATAAGCACGTAAGTGACCCTTGATGTAGATGAACTATATAACATTAAATGCTTGAGTTCTGGGTCCTGAGACTGGGGCTTGTGTCACATAGAAGATGAATTTCCTTCCCTATTCTTGGGAAGAAGACTGGAAGTAAGCAATTATTAAAACTAATTTACCTTTGTCACAGCTTTCTACCTCCTTCTAACCCTTTTACATTCTGGGAGGGTACATAGCCCTAATCATGCTGTTGGCACAATCCTATCAGTCCTGCTTAAGCGTTCTATGTTCCAACAGCCCCTTCCTAAGCCTTCAAACAGTAATTCCACAACTATGGAGCAAGTGATGAACATTTCAACAAATAACCCAGAAAATGTTACTACTCTGAGACTATAGTGTTGAAAGAGGCCACCTTTTATAAAAGCAAAAAATATTAGAGGGCTTCCCTGGTGGCGCAGTGGTTGAGAGTCCACCTGCCGATGCAGGGGACACGGGTTCGTGCCCCGGTTCAGGAAGATCCCACATGCCACGGAGCGGCTGGGCCCGTGAGCCATGGCCGCTGAGCCTGCGCGTCCGGAGCCTGTGCTCCGCAACGGGAGAGGCCACAACAGTGAGAGGCCCACATACCGCAAAAAAAAAAAAAAAAAAATATATATATATATATATATATATAAAAATCTAAGTGTTAAAAATTTTAGAGAGATGATCAAGTAAATTACGAAACACCTGTATAACAGAATATCATGTCATCCTTTTTTAAAAAGTTTACAAATAAGCTGTTAATAACATATGTTTAACATATAATGCTGAATAAAGAAGATACTAAATGCTATGTTCTTTATGAACACAACTATTGAAAAAATGCATTGAGAAAGATTAGAAGGAAATACAATTGTTGGGTAGTGTAATTTATTGCTTTTTTCAAGTCAGTACATGAATCCATGATTTCCAGATTTTCCCATGTTAAATAAGTACCACTTTTTGTTATTTTTAAAAAAGGAAGGTCTTCCCTGGTGGCGCAGTGGTTGAGAGTCTGTCTGCTGATGCAGGGGACACGGGTTCGTGTCCCGGTCCGGGAGGATCCCACATGCCGCGGAGCGGCTGGGCCCGTGAGCCATGGCCGCTGGGCCTGCGCATCCGGAGCCTGTGCTCCGCAACGGGAGAGGCCACAACAGTGAGAGGTCCGCGTACCGCAAAAAAAAAAAAAAAAAAAAGGAAAATTGGGGGGAAGTGTAAATTCAAATAAATAATTAATAGAATTTGAGAGAGCTATAAACAGTGCTAATTATCAGGCAATATGGAAACAGAGCTTTGTGGGCAAAGGAGCATTCCTTTCTTTGACTATGTTACCAAGAGTTTAATTAGGATACTCATTTTAAATTAATCATATTATAAAATAAGTTTTGTGATTATGAAAACATTACTTATCACTATTGCTATTGCATTTTATAGATTCAATAAAACCTATTACTGAGTCTTCTCTTGATTTAGTATTCTGGACATTTTATATATATCATATAGAAAATAACACAGGGTTGTGATTTAGACAAACAGGAAAAAAAGGTTATATAGTGAAAAAGTCTTAATCCCATCTTACGTTTTCCCAGATATTGCAAGTCTCTGGGCCACAAACTTTTCTTGCATATAACCCTATGTATACTGTATTTACACACTAATAACACTTCTATACACCTTATTTCACTTAATGTACCTTAGAAACATTTACGAATCAGTATGTATACATCCACTGCATTCTCTGTACATACTTCCTATTGTATTTACATAACACAATTAGCAACCCCTTAACGATATTTAAATTATTTCTGTTTTTCTCTGTAACAAGTCTTTAGTGAACGTTCTTGTACAAATATGTTATGTATGGGAATAAGTATCTCCACAGATAAATTCTTATAAGTAGAATTGTTGATTCAAAGACTATGGTGTACATTTAAAAAATGTGATCTTGCCAAATCGCCTTCCAAAGAATTTGTATCACTTTACACTCCGGGGGAACATTTCTAATCAACACAGATTTTTTTTTTAAAGCAAACTCCGATGCTGTCAACAGCCAGGAAAATAAATTAGTGAAGCAGGCTGGGGTAAGAAAATGGCAAACTGGAGAGCATGTTCAGTCATTGCAAGAAGCAGCTTCTACTCAATTCCAGCCTACTAATAATGCCTTCTAGGAATCTCTGCCCAATGTTAAACTGTCAGATTTCTCACAAAAGCCAAAAATCTGGACTTCTGCATGAAATCTCCAGATTTTTAAAATGTTGACAACTCACGAAAAATTTAGAATTGGTGTAACAAACAAAACACATGTGTGAGTGGGACTCATCTGTTGAGCCTCCAACGTGTGACCTATGTTTAAAGCTATCATTGCCCCACCAAAGCCAACAAAGATGTCACCACAACCGGCTGTGTTTAGCATCTTGTTGTAAAACTAGGATTTCAATAGATTACATTACGTTTTTGGATGAATTAGAAGATGGGTTTTATTAACTACGTGGTCACTATCCCCACAAACTATATGAATAACTTAATCTACTCTTGCCCAGGTGTTTTCGTTAATCAGTTTCCTACAATATGCTCCCTTGCCTTCTAGTTTCATTCCTGTAAAGTGCTGTATTTCTGTTTTCTTCCTTATATGAAACTACCACATGTTTTCTTCCTTATATGAAACTACCACAGTTATTTTCCTGTTAGTGTAATCTTCTTTTACCCAAAGGAGAAGAAAATCTCTAATCATTTTTTTATATTTGCCTTCAACATATCCATCTACTTACAGAAGAAATTGTGGGAATAGAATTAAAAAGACTTGCTGCCTCTAGTTTAAATAGGATTTTTAATCCATATAAAATCTTTTTATATTAGCTAAATTCTTATTGTTTAGAAACTAAAGATAATATAAAAGAATAAACCCTAAAATTGCTAGCTCTATATAAAAAAATATTCAAATTCATGGATATAAAACCGTGAGATTTTTAATGTTTTATTATCTCCTCTCCATAAATACCTGCAAAAGAACCAATCTGACAAAGCCAATGTATGATTATAAACAGAAATAAATGTTTGTAAATACTAAAATTATAAGCAATGTAATATTAAATAAATCAGTTACCTAGCTGAAGTTAGAAGGCAATAACCTCTTGTACAATTAAATTTCAAAAACCAACATTTTAAAAATTATTAGCTTCATTTGTTGTAAATAATGCATCTGAATCCTAATTTTAGGGCTAATAGTAATTTTAAAAGATTTCTGTTTTTAATGTAATCTGTTGAGAGATGTTTTCTTAATATTAAAAAAAAACCCACAATAACAAAAGAAGACCAAAAAACATGTATTAAAGAAGTTTTATGACTTAGCAAAGCTTTCAACATATATGCCTAAATACATGTATATACAATACATATTTGCCTATATTGACATATATACATTGTCTACATTTGTCAGTGACAAACACAGTGGCTGCTCATATGAGAAAATATGCATATAAGAGTCATTTTACCAATAATGATGCCACTGGATAATCTATTTTTAGTTTCCAAAGGCAAGGTCCTAAACATTACAAATTCCCCTGTTAGTATTTTTAAATGTCTGAGTGTTCCTACTTCCCCTAAAAGGTATGCTGTAACTACTCAACTGTGTCTTTTCCAAGACACCCTAGAGGCTTCCCTGGTGGTGCAGTGGTTGAGAGTCCGCCTGCTGATGCAGGGGACATGGGTTCGTGCCCCAGTCCAGGAAGATCCCACATGCCGCGGAGCAGCTGGGCCCGTGAGCCATAGCCCTGGGCCTGCGCGTCTGGAGCCTGTGCTCCGCAGCGGGAGAGGCCTCGGCAATGAGAGGCCACGGCAGTGAGAGGCCCGTGCACCGCCAAAAAAAAAAAAAAAAAAGACACCCTAAAATTAAACCCACTGCTTTGTATTACATATACATCACTTGAACTCAACATTCTAATAATAAAAAGAAAGTTTACGGAAAAATTAAATTAAATTACAAACTTAAACTGTAATCTGCACATCAGATTACGTTTTCAAATGTATCATTAGAGCTCACAGATAAAACAACAGTAACAAAAAGAAACCCAGTAAAATATCGTATTTTAATTTTATCTAAAATATAAATTAAAATAAGGCATAAGAAAAACTTTGAGACAATATATGTATGTGAAAAACTGACCACTGAAAGATGCAAATAATTCATACAATATAGCATAAGCTTTAATATATAAATTAGATGTCACTGCATCAGCTGTTTATTAGTCACATCAGTCTAAACTTTACATATTAAAATACTGAAAGGCTAGAAAACATCACTGCAATATAGATTCAATATGGGAAAATACATATTTGTGGCTTTATACACAATGTAAATTAATCCATTCTATACAACAGTTTTCCAAAATATAAACGGCACTTTACATGCAATAGGACATACCAAGCTGGATGTCCTAATTAATTTACTATATAGAAAAATAAAGGAGACAACACCTTTTTAACAGAACAGTTACATAGCAGACATGGAATGTAGAATAAGATTCTGCCCTAACACACTCTTGGATAATATTAAAGAAATATGAAAAAGGAGTTTCTACTATTTTCAATTAGCATTTTTTAAATGAAGACTACTGTGATTTATATGTTCTAATTGTATCACAAACTGAGAAAACATAAAAGGGAAAAGAGATGGGGAAGAAAGAAAACCTGATCCTTTATGAATTTTAAATATCAGCCCTGCCTGTGGGCTGCATTTAGGCTGCTTTTCTGTTGACGGTTTCCTAAATTACTTCTGCGACTCTGCACTGCACATCAGCAGTCAGATGAATTTTCCAGACTTCATTATGCCATTGTGTAACCATAGCTGCCACAATGTAGTGCCACAAGAAGCCTGTCCTTGAGTATTTCTTTACTTGGGTATTCAGGTAACTTGAGCATGTTGATGCTTTAAAAGAAAAACATACCACTATTAACTAAGAAATCTCTGAAATTTTTTATTGTTTTGTCTAGCAGTGAAAACACTACTCAAAATTAACGTAAAACCACCCTCTTAAATTTGCAATCAAATTGGAAAACCCTGAAGTAGTATTTACAAAGGAAAAAAAAAACAAAACCCTGCTGCATTGCAGTTTCCTTTAGCATGCAAATGTAGTAGAAGAAAATAAGTTCCCTTCAGCCTAAAATAAATAAGCAATAGGGCAATTTAGTTTGAAATGATGGTGTAACTCAGTGATACTTATGACAGTGTAACTTTAGTGATACTTGAACTACACATATTCAATTAGAGTACAGGTAGGTAGTTTCCTCAAACATTTTCCCTACCAAAAAAGGGGAAGGCAAGAAACTATGTAGCTACTTATTTATCAGTGATTACAAAATGTTGAATAGAGATCACTGTTGAGATTTTCCTCTCAATGCAGCAATACAGTAGTTGGACCTTTGATCATTCAAAATTAATCAGAACAATTTGCAATGCATCTAAATAAACCAATTTAACATACCATGTGCTTGAAGTCGGTAGAAGATTTGGAGTATATGGCACAGCAGCAATTGTAAAGTTCTGCAATCCACTTCCACCCATGATATTAGCAAATCCACCATGTGGGACCCTGGAACTAAGAGTTCATATCTTAGTAAGTCGTAATCATGCAAGGAAAATCTTGGTAACGGGTATATTTCGAATTAGCAAAATGACTAGTATCTAGTAGATGTTCATTAAATATTTGCTGAATAAATAAATGGCTTACTTGATTAATTCAAGCAACAGAGGCTCTTACATGTTATCCAAATGATTTCCCTGTCTGTGAAAAATATCTAGAGTCAAAGCGTTTTTGTTTTGTATTGTTTTACACGGTGGGAAAACTAGAAAATTCTTTACACTTCTCTTTCCAGAGATTTACACATTGGTTGTATTCTTTTCAAATGTCCCCTAACATAGTGAGACCACAGGAAGGTGAACAAACTCAGAAGTCTCACAGTTCCTAATTTCCAAACTTAAACTACAAAACTGCAGTCATCAAAACTGTGGCACTGGCATAAAGACAGATACATAGACCAATGGAATAGAGAACCTCAAAATAAACCCTTAAATATATGGCCAAATGGTTTTTGACAAGAGTGCTAAGAATCTCCAATGGAAAAAGGACAGTCTTTTCAACAAACTGTGTTGAGAAAACTGGATATCCACTACAAAAAAATGAAGCTGGACCCTCACCTAATGCCATATACAAAAAGTTAACTCAAAATGAATCAAAGGCCTAAATGAAGAGCTAAAACTATAAAATTCTTAGAAGAAAATACAGGGGAAAAACTTCATGACACTGGATTTGGTAATGATTTCTTGGATATGACACCAAAGGGATAGGCAACAAAAGAAAAATGAATTAGACATCATCAAAATTAAAAACTTGTGTGCCAAAGGACACCATGAACTGAGTGAAAATGTGAGCCACAGGAGAAAATATTTTGAAATCATAAATATGACAAGGAATTAATATCAAGAAAATATATAGATCTCCTACAACTTAACAACAACAAAAAATAGGGACAATTTTTAAAATTTAAAAAATAGGGACAGGACTCAAATAGACATTTCTCCAAAGAAGATACACAGATGGCTTATAAGCATTCGAAAAGATGCTCAATCAACATCACTTGTCATTAGGGAAATGCAAATCAAAAGCTCATTGAGATAACCACCTCATAGGCATTAAGATAACTATTAAAAAAAAAAGATCACTAGAAAATAACAAGTATTGGAAAGGACATGCAGAAATTGAAACCCTTATGCAATTGCTGGTGGAAATGTAAAATTGTGCAGCCACTGTGGAAAACATTATCACAGTTTCTCAAAAAACTAACCATAGAATTACAGTAAATATCCAAAAGAATAGAAAGTAGAGACTCAAACAGATATTTGTACATCCATGTTCATAGCAGCATTACTCACAATAGCCAAATAGTGGACTCAACCCAAATAACTGTCCATGGATGAAAGAATAAGAAAACTGTGGTAAACACATACAATGGAATACTATTCAGCCTTTAAAAGGACATATGCTACAATATGGATGAATCTCGAGGACATTATGCTAGGTGAAATAAGCCAGTCACAAAAAGGCAAATAATGTATGATTCCACTTACATAAGGGACCTAAAGTAATCAAATTCATAGAGGGACTTCCCTGGTGGCACAGTGGTTAAGAATCCACCTGCCAATGCAGGGGACCTGGGTTCGAGCCCTGGTCTGGGAGGATCCCACATGCCGCGGAGCAACTAAGCCCGTGAGCCACAACTACTGAGACTACTGAGCCTGTGTTCTAGAGCCCACGAGCCACAACTACTGGGCCCATGTGCCACAACTACTGAAGCCCGTGAGCCTAAGACCCGTGTGCCTAGAGCGCGTGCTCCACAGCAAGAGAAGCCACCACAATGAGAAGCACGTGCACCACAACGAAGAGTAGCCCCCGCTCAATGCCAACTAGAGAAAGCCCATGAGCAGCAACGAAGACCCAACACAGCCAAAAATAAATAAATAAATCTATTTAAAAAATTATAAAATTCATAGAGACAGAAAGTAGAACGGTGGTTGCCAGAGGCTGGGGGTAGGGGAAATGGAAAGTTAGTGTTTAATAGGTACAATTTCAACTGAGAAAGATAAAAAGCTCAGGAGATGAATGGTGGTGATGGCTGCACAAATATGTGATGTACACAGAACTGTATACTTAAAAATGATTAAAGTGTTTAATATTAAGTATGTTTTACCACACACACTAAAAAAACCTGTCGAATAATGCACCAGGATTTTCTGTCTGAAATCACAGATGATATGTTTACATTCACAGGCGAAAAAAAAAAATCCAATATAAACAGATCTCTTCCCAGCATTTTTCTTTTCTAGCTGGGAAGTAGTTTGGTTGCTATTAAACACTTTATTGATGAAATGCCTAAGCTTACTTTAGAAATCCAAGTGAACGTTAAAAGGATGCCTGCATCAAAAAAAAAAAAAAAAAGGATGCCTGCATCTTGCTAACAAAACACTAACACATGAGCAATTCCTACTTAGGGAAAGAGAATATCTAAAGACCTGAATATGTCTATAAACTGAAACATTACTTTCTGCATATTTCCCTTTGCCTAAAAAATTAACAAAGGTGACCAAAAATGAAAAGGAATAAAAGGCAAGCTGTTTTCAATTTCCTACAGAGGCAAACTTTAAAAACAAGTATTCCACTTCACCAGGACAAGGTGAGAAGAGAGCCTTGACACTGATTCTTACACAAATTATATCACAGTATTTCAATAACAGAATGATCAATCTAATGTCTTTCATATAAATAAATTTTGAAAAATAAGCTTAAAAAAATCAGATGATCCCCCAATTTTCATATCTAAATTGAAATTATTCTGTAAACTGATATTCACAAACAATCTCTGAAACCTTACTCCTCTTCCTCTAAACTACAATGACTGGGGCCCACACTTGAATAACCAGTGGATCTTAGCTAAGATAATGGCTCATCAAGCTTAAGCATGTATGAGAAAAATAAATGGTCTTTGGTTGAGTATTATGACACCTGACATATACAATGTAAAATTACAGTTAATAAAAATGAAATATTTCTATTTTATACACAAATCATCAAGTCTGACTTTCATTATTCTTAAGAGATAATGAAACAAGAGTAAGACATTTAAGACAGCCTTGTAGATAAAATATTGTCACCACCATAAAAATATTTTAAAGTTACTGTTGATACAGATTCTTGCTTCTACAACTGGAACACATTTGACTCTTTAGTAAGATTCTTTTAAATTATACTATGGACACAGAGAAAGACATTTTACAATCTAAATATAAATGATAGAATTTTCCAAAAAGTGGAAAAAAAAAACCACACACACACACTCTAGGTCTAGAATGGCAAATGCAATACCTATTGATAACTGGGTCTAGTGTAAAAGGAAAGTTAAGGTTTAAAAGAACTTAAGGGCTTCCCTGGTGGCGCAGTGGTTGAGAGTCTGCCTGCCGATGCAGGGGACACGGGTTCGTGCCCCGGTCCGGGAGGATCCGCGGCTGGGCCCGTGAGCCATGGCCGCTGGGCCTGCGCATCCGGAGCCTGTGCTCCGCAACGGGAGAGGCCACAGCGGTGAGAGGCCCGCCTACCACAAAAAAAAAAAAACAACAATAAAAGAACTTAAGACTTAGTTTGAATTCAAAACAAGGACTCCATGTAGACTAAGTGCTGAAAAGTGGATTCTTCAACCTGAAGGTAAAGCTTAGCTCCATGTAGTTTCCCCTCAGCTTCCTTGGCTTCTACTTTTTTTTTTTTTTAACCTCTTTATAATTGCTTTACAATTGTGTGTTACTTTCTGCTTTATAACAAAGTGAATCAGCTATACATACATATATATCCCCATATCTCCTCCCTCTTGGCTTCTACTCCTTACCCACATTCTTCATCTCAGTTTAAATGGATTCGCAGCTACACTTCTCGACCAATTAAATAGTAAACAGTACAGATCTTTTCAGCACTGCTAACTATGAGTGTACTATTGACACGGGAGACGTACAGTGTATTACTAATCAAAGTGTTTTTTATTCTACAAGAGCAGCAATCTAACAGACATTTTTAGTACTAAAGAACTTGAATAATTGTTTCCTACATCTTAAAGACTCATACCAACTGAATCATGAAGGAAAATATAATAATTTATTAAATGGTGTTTAAATATAAACTGCTTAGAAAAATAATAAAAGAGCCCTGCCTTATAACATAAACCAAAATAAAGTCCAGATGGCTTAAAAATTGGTATGTAAAAACAGAAACTACAAAAAAGTTACAGAAAAAAAGGTAGATAAACATATATATACAAAATCTTGGGTGTACGGAAGAATTTATTTTAAAAACATAAGGAAAGTACTGATAATAAACTTGCAACCTAATTTAGCACTTTCATTATATAATTTTTATAAATTAAATTTATAATCTAAATTACAGGGAAATCTGTATGTTTAACTTAATATAATTAAAAGGCAAATGATAAACTGGGAAAGATATTTGCCGAGTTAATGTCCCTATATATAAAGAACATTTAAAACCAAATTTTTGAAAATGATGGTAGAATAATGTGCAAAAAATAAAGGAAATCCACACCACACCATACATATATGAAACTATGAAAATAAAAATGATTACATCCTGTATTGATAGAATAAAAGAAATAGGCTGAGGTGAATACTGATATTTTTCTGAAGGTTAAATGAACAATGTCTCAAGGTTATAAAAATTTATATACTTTTGTATCTAAAAATTTCCCTTCTAAGAATTTATCCTATATTTTTATCCTATATATCCTATATATCACATTTATCCTATATTTATAAATAATCAAACTGGGCTGCAAGTGTATAAAGCACAAGATTTCCTTATTCAGCATTATTCATAAACAGGAAAATGTAGCAATAAAGGACTATATCAATTAAGGGAGGTCCATAGACTGAAGAATAGACAGCCATTTAAAAAACTAGATCTATAAATGAAACAATGTTTAATGATATATTGCTAAATTCAAAAGTTATAAAATAGGAACAATGTTTTTCAAAAATAAAAATTTATATATGTGAGAAAAATTCTAGAAAAATAACCAAAATGTTAAGTGATTATATTCAGAGACTGATATTAAAGGTGATTTTTTAAAAATTTGAATTGTCAGGCTTCCCTGGTGGCGCAGTGGTTGGGAGTCCACCTGCCGATGCAGGGGACATGGGTTCATGCCCCCTGCATCGGCAGGCGGACTTTCAACCACTGTGCCACCAGGGTAGCCCTTAACGCTTTTTATTAAATTACCCAAATCTCTAGGTATTTCTGGCACTAAGTAGCCAAAAAAAAAAAAAAAAAACTGACAAGATTTTCTTTCATAACTTTAGTCTATAATCTGTGAATAATTCATGTTTTATTCTTTGAAATTAGGTACATAGTATATATTATATATTGTATAGGTATATAGTGTATATTTTTCTAATTATATACCTAAAAAACTAAGAAAATACAGCAAAATATTAATAGTGTTATCTCTAAATAGTAATTAATTAATGGGATTTTCATTTTCTTGTATCTATAGTCTCCATTTTCAAAATTTTCTATAATGGTTATGAACTACTTTAAAGATAAAACAGTTGACTTTAAATTACATATATATAAGACAGATATATATTCACACTATGTTTTTAAAACAGGTAGGAAAAAGATACATCAAATTATTTACAGTGCTTATTGCTGGCAGGTGATAGTTTTTCTATTTCTTCTAACTTTCTGTGTTCCAACTTTCTTAGAAGAACCATGTACATTTATAATGGAATGACTAAACTATATTTTCATAAATAGAAGGACACAGATGAAATTCTAACTTATCAAGAATGAAAATCAGGAATTCCCTGGTGGCGAGGTGGTTAAGAATCCACCTGCCAATGCAGGGTACACGGGTTCGAGTCCTGGTCTGGGAAGATCCCACATGCCTCGGAGCAACTAGGCCCGTGCGCCACATCTACTTAGCCTGCGCTCTAGAGCCCGCGAGCCACAACTACTGAGCCCACATGCCTAGAGCCTGTGGTCCGCGATAAGAGAAGCCACCGCAATGAGAAGCCCGTGCACCACAACAAAGAGTAGCCCCCGCTCACCGCAACTAGAGAAAGCCCATGCGCAGCAATGAAGACCCAATGCAGCCAAAAATGAATAAATAAAAAATAAATTAATTTTTTTTAAAAAGAATGAAAATCAGACCTTTTCTTTTACATCTTTCAGAACTGTAAGTTAGAAGAGGTTTAAATCATCTAGTTTTCTAATATCTATGATATTTAATTGGTTCCAAAAGTAGACTTTCCGAAGTGTGGTATCACAAATTATTTTTCAGGCCACAAATCTTAAGACTTTAAAGTTTGATAAGAATTGGAGAAAAACTGCTGTGTATGGGTATTATTATATTGTGTAATTGTGTAATATTATGTGTAATATTATGTGTAATATTATATTGGGTAATTATTATATTATTATATTATTATACTGTGTGCACGTGTGTGTGTGTGTTGTCCCAGCAACAAATGTTGGCTACTATCATTGACTTACCTGCAGAATGAAAAGACTACCAGGTTATAAAATATAATATACATGCTGATAGTCCTGATTGGAACAGTTTATCTTTTATACCTTAAATAAACATTTATTGAGCACTACTATATGTTTTAACTTTAATGCCTAAATAAACCTTTGTTTAATATCTAAAAAAATGGAAAAGGAGGTAAGAAATTGACAATTCAGAGTAATAATTCATTTTGAGTTGTCTATGTCTAAGCCATTAGAAATGGAATCTATTAAATTCTTTCCACATTATCATAAAAACACTTCTTACCTGCCAGTAACAAACTGCAACAGAAGAACTCTCTCCTCTGGAGTAATATCTTCCACAACTTCCCAGAACCACTTAAAAACAACAATAAAAAACTTAGCTCATATTTCAGAGCAACTGCAGGCTTCTTAGTACCAGAGAAATATGCAATATTCATAAAGCATATTTTATTCCATGAAACTCATTTATCAAAAAAGATTTCATACAAAGCGCTCATATGCAATTCCCATGAGAAGATTTAGGGGAAAACTTTACTTTGTTAATTAATGTAGGTTTTCATCCAATAGTGCTGAAAAGCTTACAAGATTAAATAGCAAAACTTAACTTCATTCTAAGCTCTGGAGAGACTTTACCTGAATAACTGGATCTTCTCTTTCATAGCCACTTGTGTATTCAGTATTTTTTATCCAATCACTCACATCAATTTCTGGCATGCCAGAAAGCAGTAGCTCCTTTGGGGAAGAAGCAAAATATTTCATTAGTCTTCTCTGGGGAAAAAAAGTGATTACATTTAAATAGTAAATTTGCCTTAATTAGAAACTTTTACATTTAATCCCATGTAAAACTGATTTATTTTTGTAACAGTGTCTGCAAGTCATCAATAACAAGTACTACCTGAGAGAGAACCCTTGATACTAATAATCTCAAATATTGTGAGATGTGGAGATGTCTCTACACTGATACAATTTAATTAAAACATGAGATAGGGCTTCCTTGGTGGCGCAGTGGTTGAGAGTCCACCTGCCGATGCAGGGGACATGGGTTCGTGCCCCGGTCCGGGAGAATCCCACATGCCGCGGAGTGGCTGGGCCCGTGAGCCATGGCCACTGGGCCTGTGCGTCCGGAGCCTGTGCTCCGCAGCGGGAGAGGCCACAGCAGTGAGAGGCCCGCGTACCACAAAAAAAAAAAAAAAAAAAAACCATGAGATAACAGTTTACCTTTATATAGAAACACACATGCCACAACAGTTTATATGTGCAATAATTTTGTGAACATTATTATCTTTGATTTATATATATTTTATGAATTTGTTAAATTCTATAAAAATACTATACTCTCAGTATGAAAGTGAAAACAAAGACCTAAATAAATCTGGGTTAAGCAAAGGAAAAGATCAAGAAACCCTAATCACTAGGAAAAAAAGGAGTTATTATAATAAAAATAGTTATTATTTCTAAAAAACCAAAACACATTTAGGCCTTTGAAGAACTCTATTCCGGAATAATTCCAATCCAACTTTCAAGTCAAATTTCTCCAAGGTGAAAAAAAAATGCAATTTTCCTACTAATGACTTTTGGTATCCTTCTTTTTTCCAGGAAGATCATCAAACAAACAAAATATCAATCCAATAACTAAGAATGAATTAATAATGGCAAAAGTATTTACCATCATGATCCCCAAGAGAAAAGAGAACATGAAAAAGGCTTATCCAAATCTCTGAATCAGCCCGTATTACACAGGTGGATGTGTTTACACAGTAAAGTGAGGTAATAACTAGCCTAAGCTTAACACCGACAAGCCAGAATAGCAGAGTTTGTTATTGCAGAGATAGATACCATGTGGTTCAAAATCACTTCTCCTACAGCAATTCCTCATAATATATACCTGCCTAGTATAGAGTATGCTCCTAGTATAGAGTATGAAGGCCAATGTAAGGTGGTGTCTCAGAACTCTTGGGTGTTTCTGGGATCTATTTAAGGAGTCTGCAAGGTTCTCCCTTTTCCAACGTATCTGAGGCTGGATTTTCTCCATTTAGTTCAACCAAGCAACATATCACAACAGATTATAAGCAGAAGCAGATATGAGAACCCAGTTTCTCCTATTAAGCCAGATATTAAAGACACTTGCAAAGATATAAAACAATGCCACTTCTCCCACTATTTTTGTTTTATTCTGGAAAATGCAGTTTTAATTTCTTAAATGTTTTATTTATGTTAATATGTAATGAATTGTTATTTTTATGTGAATTAATAAAAAATTTTACATTTCTGTTTGAATTTCAAATACAGTTAAGTATCAATTACTATAAACCACATAAACAAACTCTTTTCTTTTAAGGGGTCCTAAGACCAAAAAGTTTGAGAACTGCCTGTCTAGGGTGTGTTTTAGTCCTCCTTGCCATAGTATTATAAAATACTTTAACTAGACGAAAGCATTCTGGTAGGGTGCATTTTATCACCCCCAAATACATTTTCCATCTTCCTTTGCACATTCTATGCCCCAAGAGGCACAGACTGGCTCTCTTGCCTGTTGGTTTCAGGTTGGGCTCCATCACTGGGCAACAGGCAGGCGTCTGCAGGTAAGGGCATTTTCTGCTCCCTCCCTGCTTCAGTACATCTTTGCAGTAGCTATGTCTCCTCAACTAGAGCTGCCACCTGGTGGCCCCCGGTGGTTCAGGCTCTCACCGGGCTCCTCACAGTACTTCCTCCACTTGTCTTCAATTCTAGGGGTGATAAGGCTTTTCCACTGTTGCTATTCTCTGGATGCCTCAACCATACCTTGTTTCTTCTTAACCTGCCCATGCCTCTTTAAGTTCCTCCATTAAAGTTTCTTTATCTGAACCATCTGGGGAAATTCTGCTCCCTGGCAGTACCCTGACACAGATCTGCCAAAAGGAGTATGGATGATTGTTACATGTTTCTTGTACCCATGAGTTTAATCCTCTTCCCTTCTAGGCTGAAGATAAGCTTTTAATAATATTAAGTATGCTTTCATTGTTAATAATTGTGAATAAAAATGAGTGAGAGGATATTCTCTCAAGAAATTTGAAGCATTTCATGAACATCATATGTTATGACTTTGTGAAGAGGACAAAAGATCTTTATTATCCCATTTAACACCTGGGCAAAAAAAGTTATTAAACTGACTGAAAACAGACGAAATGGGAAGTCCACAATACAAAGCACATATGCATATAACAAAAAGATTTTAAATCCCAATCAATAATTTATTATTTTTTTAATATATATATTTTAAAGTTATATACTTTATTTTTGGCTGTGTTGGGTCTTTGTTGCTACGTGTGAGCTTTTCTCTAGTTGCGGCGAGTGGGGGCTATTCTTCATTGCAGTGCGCGGGCTTCTCATTGCGGTGGCTTCTCTTGTCGCGGAACACGGGCTCCGGGCGCGCGGGCTTCAGTAGTTGTGGCTCGCGGGCTTAGCTGCTCCGCAGCATGTGGGATTTTCCCAGACTAGGGCTCGAACCCGTGTCCCCTGTATTGGCAGGCAGACTTTTAACTACTGTGCCACCAGGGAAGCCCCTATTTACTTTAAGATTTTTTTGATGTGGACCATTTTTAAAGTCTTTGTTCAATCTGTTACAATACTGCTTCTGTTTATGTTTTGGTTTTTTGGCCCTGAGGCATGTGGGATCTTAGCTGCACCCCCTGCATTGGAAAGCAAAATCTTAACCACTGGACCACCAGGAGAGTGACAAAATAACTGAATTGGTCTGTTGGAATTAATTAGGTACAACATATATAACCCATAAACTAATAGTCAGGAACTGAGTCATGCAGGTGTTCACAGCTCTTAGCTTACCTAGAGTTTACATGACTCAGTGTTTTAATATCCTGGTACCACCATGGATAAACTCATATGCAGCACAGTATGGCAGGACAGTCCCTCAGACATTTGAGGAACCCCTCAACTGTAATAATGTTATAGATACAGTAATCACAAAATGTTGTCACCATTTTTGAACCTGATAATCACCTCTTGACTTGAGACTGCGTTCTGTCCACAAATGGATGAATACACATCCAGTTAAGGACACTGATGCTACTGGATACCTTCTTTTCACTAAAACTCTAGAATCTAACCAGTATCCTTTAACTCTGATTAACATCTAGCTTAGATGTTTGCACAAACTTATTTAAAAAGTTTTCTATCCCAGTGTAGCAGAGCCCTTTCCTACGAAAGACACAAAGTCACACCAAAGGTTCTAAAACCAAGTCCTACTTATATAGTTCACGCCACTGAGAGGCAATACTGATGAAGAGAGACTGGGCTGTGGTCAGAGACCATGGGTTCACAGTCTGGCTGTAACACATACTCTGTGAACATGAGCAAGTCCCATACCTTCTTTGGCCTAGTTTTCCTCATCTGTAAAATGGGAATAAGAAGTTACCTCAGGGGTCTGATGTGAAGGTTTTAAAAGTTAATACACATGAAGTACCTGGCAAATACTAAGTGTTTAATAATAATAATTATCATCACTGCATAAGTAAGCATCATGCCAACAACACTGCTCTTCCAAAACAATCCCACCATCTGAATCAGCTCAACTTAGTAAAGCCAGAGTAGAAGACAGACTAGGAATCCTGACCTAACTTCTAATGTAAGAACCACAATTAAAAACTTACCAGTAGCAAACTTAAATGTAAAAGACAAAGGAATAAAGTTTTCAGAAGAAAATACAGGAAAACACTTTCATGACCTTGGAATAAGAAACAGTTTCTTAAACAGGACACAAAAAGCTCCATTCATTTAAAAAAAAAAGGGGAAGAGAAAAAACAAGTGATAAACTGAACTGCGTTAAAACTAAAAACTTTTATTAGTTAAAAGACACCAGAGTAGAAGATCTTCATAATACATATATCTAACAAAGACTCCTATAAAGAATATATAAAGATTCCTACAAATCAGTGTTTAAAAAAACACAAAAAACAGAAAACACAACAGAAAAATGGACAAATTACTTGAACACTTCAAAAACAGAGTACACAAATGGCCAATAAAAACACACTCAATACCAGGGAAATACAAATTAAAATCACCAGGAAATACCACTACTATTCCACCTGAATGGTAAAAATAAGAAAGAAAAATATCAAATGCTGTTTAGGATGCAGAATACCCAGAACTCTCATAACCTGTTGGTGGGAGTGTAAACTGACATACTACTCTGGAAAACTACTTGCTAGTATCTACCCTAATGGAATAAATGCACCCCCTAAATCCCAGCAATTCCACTCCAAGATATATAATCTACACAATAGCCTGAAACTGAAAACTACCCACCAAATGTCCATCAAGAGTAGAAAAGACCAAAAAAAAAAGTATATTAACACAATGAAGTACTACAGAGCAATGAAAATGAACACATTACAACTGCTTGCAATAATACACATGATTCTCACAAACAAAAAGCTGTGCTAAAGAAGTCAGATATATTCTAGGTGATTATTCCATTTACATTAAGTTCGAAAACAGGTAACCTAGTCTATATTATTAGAAGCCAGGAGAGTGGATACCCATGAGGGGTCAGAGTGACTGGAAGAGGACATGAGAGGGATCTGGGGTGTTAGGATTTCTCAGTTTCTTGATCTGGGTGCTGTTTCATGGGTGTATACAGTTTGTGAAAATTCATCAAGCTATACATTTATGATGCATGTACTTTTCTCATGTATATTGTAGTTCAATAAAAAGTTTCATTAAACTCAGTATCAGTAAATTATGAGGCAAAGTTTTTCTCAGTTATTTGTGTTGTTGCTATTTGTTTTTTATACATAGGTCCAGAAAATAATGTAATTTTCTGCTTAACAATTCATAAGTACGCCTCCATTTTTAAATACTAAAAATAGTAACTTTTATGGTTATACAAAAACTAGACAAGTCTATGCTAAATAAAACCATTCATCTTAACCGTAAAAACACAACAAAAAAACCTCAAAACTAACATTTAGTGAAACTAAGTCACCATGGACTTCAACATTATTTAGCAAATTTTGTCCACTACTATACTAAGACATACTATGAGTGATAAATTGAAAATATTGGTATATGTAAAATTAACCGGTACACACCAATGTACTTATTCATATATTAAAATGAAAGGCATAGGGTGAAACTAATTTTATGAGACAGAATAAAAGCCAAAGGACACTTTTCCACTGATCTAAAATTTATTATTCCAAATTATAAAATTTTTTTATTCCAAATCTAAAATTTATTATTCCAAACTAAGAAAGCAGCTGTACTCTATTTAAAATATTGTGTGGTTTTATTAAGGAGTTAGACAACTCAAAGAGCTTACAAATAATTTATTACCAAAAATAAAAGAGAAAAAAGGAAATGGGGGAAAATGCAGACATAATTCATATAAAATCAGAAATCCTGTTAGATCACAGTAAAGGGCAAGCAAATTAAAGAAGCAAAACAAAACATTCATTAAAGACTAGGGGCCAGCAAAGACAGTGGACTCCATACATGGTTAAAATGGAAAATTATAAAATTATATACATGATGAAACAAGAAGCTGGAGAAGATAACAGAAATACAAGAAAATCCCTCAGTCAATTTTTATTTTTGGAAAAAATAAAAGGTACAAGAAGTTACTATCAGTATCCTTTACCTCATACAGCCAAACAAAAAATTTAGAAATAATGTGAATATTGCTTTTGGGAAGATTGGCCTTCAACATCTCCCATGTAGAACACTTTGGAAATACATTACATTTTTCTTTATCACCAGCTCACTCCATTCCACATTAAGAAATTGCTAATCTGGTTATTAACCTTAAGAGAAGCACAATCACAAATCTTATACCTCCCTAAAAATCAACATTAAACCATAATGTCTTCTACATTATTCCATTCATCATTGTGCTCCAAAATTATTTCTAAACTACATCAATTGGAGTTTTGTGTTGTGTTGCATAACAACAAAAGAACTGATGTTTGGGACTTCCCTGGTAGTGCAATGGTTAAGAATCCGCCTGCCAATTCAGGGGACACGGGTTCAAGCCCTGGTCCAGGAAGGTCCCACATGCCGCGGAGCAATTAAGCCCATGTGCCACAACTACTGAAGCCTGCGCGCCTAGAGTCCACACTCTGTAACAAGAGAAGCCACCACAATAAGAAGCCCGAGCACCACAACAAAGAGTAGCCCCCACTCGCCGCAACTAGAGAAAGCCCGCACGCAAAAACGGAGACCCAACACAGCCAAAAATAAATAATAATTTTAAAAAAAGAAGTGATGTTTTTCCTTACCAATTCATATTCATCAAAAAGTTGTATGAGGGAAGGTGGAATGAACATATGAAAGCCCTGTAAAAAAGCATTAATCTGAGGCTGAATGGCTCTTGTCATTCGAAGTTCAGTGACAAGCTGGACATACTCCGCCTATTAGAAAAAAAAAAGTTTCTGTGATGATTTCTTTTTAATTTCACGTACTTAAGACACTATTGATATAATCATTTCTCATTTAAGAGGTAAAGGTTTAGAATTAATTTGGCAGAAATATTCATACACCTCAGCAAACCAGTAATCTACCATTCACTAACCTGTTTAGGCCAAAATCCTAAGAATCAATCACCCAGGTTTCTCTCACACCCTCTATCAGCAAGTGCTATCAGATCTACCTGAAAAAACATTCTCAATCAGACCTTGTCTCACGACCTCCACTTTTAGCACCTTGGTCCAAGCCGTCATCATCTCTCACCCGGATTACTGCAACATCTGGTATCACTGCTGCCTCTGTTTGCCTCTGTTACTGCTTCTTCACCACACCAGAGTGACTTTTTAAAATTACGTATAGATTTTTTATATATAACTCAGATCACATACCCTCCTTCTCAAAACCCTACAATGACTTCCTATGCCACTTGGATTGAAGTCCAAACTCCTTTCCTAGTCCATAAGGCCCTAAATGACCCAGCCTCTGCCTTGCTCTCATCTCATTTCCTTCCACTTTCCCCTTTGCTCCCTCACTCTATCCCCCAAACACAAGCTTGCTCAGGCCTCCTTGTCTGTATACTTCCTGGTTTCTCTGACTGAAATCTCTTACTAGACTGTAATCTCTCTGTAAGCAGGGGCTCTGTTTTGTTTACCAGTATATATCCTCAGCTCTTAAAAAAGAGGCTGTCACTTTGTAAGTGTTCAACAAATAATGTGATGAATGCATACATTCTACAAATTCATTTAAAACACATTTAGAACCTGATAAAAAGACTCATTGAAGTGTAGCCTATTTGATTCTGAGTTAAGGTAACCTATTTTCACACATTTTCTTTTAAAATACACATAACCATCATCTAGAACAGTGTCTCTTAAAATTTAACTAAAAAAATGTATTTTGGCTCAAACAAAATGAATTATCATCACTCTCTGTACATAAACCCTACCATTGTCATTATTCATATATTTTAAATTACAACTAAGTGAAACTTTTAGAGTTAAAAGCAATATGCTGTATATGGTTCTCACCTCCCAGGAATGAATGCTCTAAACACAGAGGGAGAAAACCTATTTTAGGCCCCTTCCTTTAATATTTTTTTTTTTTTGGCACTAATCTGATGCTCTGTTCCCCCTGCCAAAAAAACGTCAGGCACTGAGCCAGCAAGTTATACATGATTCCGGCTATGAATTCTCCATACATCTCAGACCTACAGAATTGTCACAATGGATTACTCACAGCTCTCCCCAAACCCTGCACGGCTCCTTCTGCAATCTGGCACGGGGAAAGCTACTGTCTCTGCTATTCAATCTACTCCCACCCCAAATCCCACTCCCAACCGCCCAAAGGTTTTTCTCCATTGTATAGGAATTAATCAGTTTCTACAAGTTACATCCAGGTAGTTACTAGAGAGAGGGAAATAGAAATGTGTGTCAAACAATCAAACAGAAACACAAACTAAATTTTCAGGATCCAATCTAAAAAAATAGTATATATAACACACTTCCAAGTAATAACCAGCAATGATTTCAGCATTAACACGTGATCATCTTTTAACTGATGTCTGTTCTAACTAAACTGCTTAATGAACATACTAAAATTGTTCTCCTCCATTCATTCATTAATAATTATATATTTCTCTCAAGATGTTTTGCTTTTATAATCTTAAGGTACTATTCACTAATAATTATTCAAGACCTCAAATTATGAAGCATGAACTGCTCAAGTACACTTTATTTTAATTTGCCATTGTATTCCATATTTATCAGAATAGTACACACTCTTTTCTATCAATTAATTCCTATTATTTCCTCATACATTCTATTTTTAAAAATTAATTTCACAAATATACTAATGTCCCCTCTAATATTATTTCCCACATTTATTTTTGTAGCTCTGGCCCACAGTTATTAGATATCAATTTGTGAAAAATCAGCTCCTCCAGATACCAGTCTCCACATTAAGTTAATTTAAATATGGACAAATCTTGGTCTAATTATTTCTCAGTAAAATAAAATCCAAGCCATCACAAAGTCTCCTGAGTTGTTTAGTAAAGTAAGAGTTTTCCAGGTAGTTGAAAGACAACTGTGTTTAAGAGAAAAAATCTGAATCCAGCTGCTTCTAAAATGTTTCCCTGCCTCCTTAAAGAGCACATCCTCAGAGAGAGTAACACACATTAACGTGTTCTTGATGACACAATTATTACTATGAACATCCACTATTATCATACACTAACATTCTGACGGTTCATACTGTACAGAAATACACTGGTTGCATTCCCACCACCTACGAAGGCATCGAAGTGACTCATCCACACACTTCATGCCCTTGAGTAACTACATCAAATACCTTAAATGCTCTAAGGAAACAGTCAACATGTAGATGACAATCAGTCCACAAAACACTGGCATAAAGAGTTGTTCAAATAAACATTAAATATAAAGGAAACCTAAAATCCCACTTCATTCTAAGGTATTTAAAGAGATGATATAACTTGGGTGTGGGGGGTATTTTTATCCCCAACAGATGTATACGTGCTCCCACCTGAGTTGTACTGTTAATTCTTTGAGGGCATAAGATAATACCAGATGCCACAGAAGTAAATTGGAGAATTAACTATACTAAAGAATCTGAGTTAGTACCTGTTCTGGTGAAATAGTTATGTTTATAGAAAGCTTTCAACTTACAAAGCCTCAGCATAGAGATAACAAAATTAAAAAGAGCCTTAGCAACTTTTTCCTAGCTCAACCTCTGAGCCTCATAACTGATATAAGATAGGTAAGCAAAGAATAAGTGCCAAAGGAAAAATAAAAACATTAAGATTGAGATTCAACTTTCAGATATTACGTTCCAGTTAAATTGCATGTCTAGTTACAGAAACATTTTGTTTTAATTATCTCCTAGTCTTCTGAATGTGCGCAATGAATAATATCACCCCTTGGAAATCTTCCTTAAAATTTTAACTTCTTTTCAGGCTTTGAATCTAAATTATGTCTTCTTATGAGGAGTGGTGGTAACATTGAAAATTGACACCTTTTTTTTGAAGCTATTTTTCTTCTTGAAAATTTTTTTCACGATTTTTGAAAGAGATATATATGTATCATGTTTACTTAACTAATAGTTAACTTTTAATAGTGAAAGCAAAATGTTCTTATCCCAAGTAAGCTGATAAACTTGGACATACTTGTAAAACTGTTTGAAATAGTTAGTTTTACTTTTATATTAATAGTTTAAAATGGCATTATGACTGGCATAATTCAATTCACCATTTGAATATAAATGCCTTAGTAATAAAAGCTTCTTTCCTGGGCTTATCCACTTGATTATTATTGCTCTGGTATGTAAGAGTTTTCACTGAAAATTTCTCCACTGAAAACTCAAAGGATACCAGATTTCTTCTGCAGGAATAAGCAGATATAAGAAAAAAGAGAGGCACATTTTTACAATGTAACATTTTCCAATAACTTATCCTTTACCAATATATTCTTATTTTTAAGGTCACTAATTAGTTATAAAGATTGATAGTCTGATAAAAATCCTATTACATCAGTTTCCATAGAACAAATTCAGTCATTGAAAATAGTGACTCTGCAGGTTACCATTACAAGGATTTGGTGATTTTTTTTTTTTTTTGCGGTACATGGGCCTCTCACTGTTGTGGCCTCTCCTGTTGCGGAGCACAGGCTCCGGACACGCAGGCCCAGTGGCCATGGCTCACAGGCCCAGTCGCTTTGCGGCATGTGGGATCTTCCCAGACCGGGGCACGAACCCGTGTCCCCTGCATCGGCAGGCGGACTCTCAACCACTGCGCCACCAGAGAAGCCCCGGATTTGGTGATTTTTAAAGTGAATTTTTAGAATATACCGACTAAAATGCAGAGGAAAGTATGTCCTCCTTCACTGACAAAAAGATACTAAAGATAATTTAAAACCCAATCTAAAAATACATACATACACTCAATATGGAGAACCTTAGACCTAAACTGTTTTAAAAGTTTTCAGAGTAATAAAAAGATCTCTCATAGTATACTTTTCTGAAGATACACATAGGAATCCACTTTAAGTCAATAATCTATATAGACAAGATTGTATTTTGTACTTGGATGGGTATCAAATGTGCTTGTATGTGAAATAAATCAAATTAAACTAGCAATAAAATATAAGGTATTAACCAAATAAAAATGAAATGGAGGAAAACATACTAAATTTTTAAATTGAACTATAGTTGATTTACAATGCTTTGTTAGTTTCAGATGTACAGCAAAGTGATTCAGTTATATATATATATGTATATATATATATTCTTTTTCATACTCTTTTCCATTATAGGGTATTACAAATATTGAGTATAGTTCCCTGTGCTATACAGTAGGTCCTTGTTGTTTATTTTATATATAGTAGTATGTATCTGTTAATCCCAAACTCCTCATTTATCCCTCCCTCCCCATCCTTGCCCTTTGCTAACCATAAATTTGGAAAACACACTAAATTTGTATTTGCTACCTTGTTCATATTCAGTGCCTTAGTATATGAGAGGCCCAGCAGTTACACAACCATACAGACCTCGATTAAAACTGAGGGTCTACCAGTTACCAATTTTGGGCCCTTAGACAGTTATTTGACTGTCTATATTCTAAAGAAATATAGTGTCATAGTTACAAGCTCAGGCTTGAAATTTATAGACTGTCTGGATTCAAAACCACCACTTATTAGTCTTGTGATTTGGAGGAAAGCTACTTAACCTCTCTATGCTTCAGTTTCCTCACCTGTAGAAAGGGGTATCTATACCTCATAGGATTGTTTAAGTGTAAGTTAATACACATAAAGCACTTTTAACAGTGCCTAGCACATTATAAACACCTAATACATGTAAGACGCTTTTATTATTAAAGCTGTTCCCACACTGAATGAATAGAAATAACTATCTCAAAGGGCTGTTAGAGTAAATGAGAAATGCGTAAAGAGCACAACTCGAATAAATGAAATATACACAAAGTACTCAATAGGCAGTGGCTATTATCATCACTAGAGAATACAACTGATGTGATGAGGTTGATGACTAGGAGAATGACACCACCCCCCATCATTCTAGAGCCCATCCACCTAAGTGGCTCATCCTGGAGTCCTTCTTCTTTTTCACCTTCCCAAACAGCTAATTACCATGTTCTACAAATTCTTCATCCTCAAAAGATGTCTCATTTTCTCCATCCTCACTGCCACTGTCTTATAAAATCACTCATGCATGCTCCCGAGAGCAACGCCACAATCACCTATCAGTTGCCCTGACTCCAATATTGCCCCATTTCAACCCATTTTTCACACTCCAAGTTGAGATTGGTGGTGTTTTTCTTAAAAAACATAAATTCAGTCATGTCAGTGCCCTCTACAGCATCTGCAATCATCCCTAAGCCTTCAGAATAATTTTCAAATTTCTAATTGTGGATGCAAAGTCTTTCAGAATTTGGTCCCTGTCTACCTCTCCCACCTTATCTTTTCCCACTCATTTACTTTGCAATCTACGCTAAGATCTACAACTCTGACCTACCTGTGGTTCCCCAAACAGACCATGCTCTGCCATCTCTGTGCCCTTCTATAAGCCCAGAACATGTCCTTCTCCCTTTCCTCACTCCTATCTGACCACTTAATGCTTCTCCTCTATAACTCAACTTCCATGCCACCTCCTCCATTCCCTGGTATCTGTCCCATCTCACCCCCCCATTTTGTTCTCTCCCAGACTTAATGAACTTTATGATTAGTATGGTAAAAGTGTTGTTAACACTTAAAAGCCACGGAGCTTACTCTTCAGTACTAAGAGCTAGAACTGAAGGCCTAGCAAAAATATGTCACTCCTAACTTAAGGTTTTATGGTTCCACAATTTTATCGTGTGGTCAAGAATTTAAAAGTGAAAGTGAAAAGTTAAAGCAAAACTTTTAAAAATGCTGAAAATACTATTTAAATGTAAATGTTCAGCTCCTGGTAATTCAGCCATTTTCTAAAGTGAAACCAAGTGATCTTATTTTTTCCTCTAGATTTTAAAACAAATCATTGACAGATATAAAATTGAATTTAAAAGAGAATTTTATTTCAATTATGGAATATATACTGTTCTGCCTACATTACTTGTATTTATTAATATACTTCTTTTTAAACAAAGGTATTTTATCTATTTGGTTTCAGTCTACAATTACCAAAGCCTTTCAATAAAATTTAGGAATAAATGACTCCCCCATGTGGAGATTAGCTTACATCGACTTTTTCTTACTAACATGCTTGGCAAGTCACTTAAGCTTCAATATGCTTAGAAATTCTGACGTTGATGCCAAATGTGACAATTATAACTTTATACCTAAAGTTAAGTAAGTAAAAGGCTGACCCTAGAGTAACAGAAAAAGTTCATGACAGAAATGTATGTTAAAATATAACAGTAACACCTCTAAAGAACACGGTTTGAAAATTTTATTTGTAAATTGAATAATTTAACAATTCTAAATCAAGTGATCAATTTAAGATGTTAGTATGTTTTTAAAGATTTTTAATTTTAAAAAATCAGGTTGCTTATTGCACAAACATTAAATGCTTAAGCATCAACAATTTGATATACAATTACACTTGACCTTTACTAGTAATATTAGAAAAATGAGAGGCTCATTTTATTGTGAGAAATGTTTGTATCAGAAAAACAAAAGCTGAGAATTAACATATTAATGATTGAGATCCTGCTTTTACCTCTATATTACTGAACCTCATCATCAAAGTTAGCCTGTCATTAACAAAACAATGTCAATAATATAGTTAAATAAAAACGTGCTAAACTTAGAAACAAAACATCCAAGCTCTTTCATGTTACAGCAATATTCCAGCCTCAGGCTAGACTCACGATCAAGCCTCAATATAAGTGTATTCTTATTTGTTATTATTTATTAAATATCTTCCTTCTTTCTAGATTTTAATACAAAAACACAAATGCAAAAGAATAAAATACATATTTTAAAAATCTAAACAAAAATCATGTCATATGGAAGAGAGGCTGTTAGGAGATACAAGTATAAATATAGCTATCTACCATGCAATTGTTAATGAGCCTTTCCACTTTTCATATATCTGAGAGGAGTGACAAATCCAATCACCAGAGAGCGTATTCACAGATAGGAATCATGTATGAGATTCTCTCATGAAAAGCAATCACTTGCTTATAATGAAGATTTTATGACTTCATTACCCCTAATTGAGAGGAGGTAGCCACTGTAAAATAAAATAATAAATGCACTATGAGGTGGACAATCTAATAATTAGAAGATTTTATAAAAATTTCCATTCACTGGCAAGTTCATATAGATTCAAAAAATTATTTTAAGCATTTTACTATTTTAATCTTCCAGAGTTTAACGTGACTCATTATATTAAATCAAGTAAGATCTACCTCAGTGTGATTACTTTTACTAACAGGATGAAGAACCTTATACTTGAAACTAGGAGACCTGGGTTTTGGCCCCAGCTTTACCATTAACTCTTCAGGCTTCAGTGTCCTCATGTGTAAAACGAGAGGGTAGACTAAAACTTTACTAAGTATAAATGTACAAAAACTCAGGTCCTGATTTTATATTCATAAACTAAATTTCTTTTTTTTTTAAAATATGTAAAGTATCTAAGTTTCAAAAGGTAAAATTACCTAGCTTAATTTAGGTCTTCATTCCTATAGATATGTGAAACCTAGGAACCTATTTTTATAGAAAACTATCCAATAAAAACTAACTTTTGTGTTGTGTTTATCAGTTTAAAAAATGCTGGTACCAATTCTGTATGGGAGGTATTATTATCCCAAGCACACAGAATAGAAAACTGAGGCTCAAAGAGGTTAAAACACAGCCAAGTCTTTTGGCTTTAAAAAAAAAAAACAAACTACATTTTACTATATCTCTAGTCTACAAAATGATTCAGTGGACATTACTTTTTAAGTTAGCTGATTCTGAAGCTGTCTTGGAATTATAATCCAATAAAAGGAAAGGAAAAAGGTTTTAGTCCTGTTTTACCAGAAGTTGCTACTGGTAAGTGATAGAAGTGGAATTCCAAAACCAGATTTTCTGACTCCCAATTTCCTACATAATCTATCAAAACATAAAATAAAGCTGTATTATATATTAAAGTAATATTAACTTTCAACAGTGTAATTTAAAACGTGCACCAAGTTTTTAAAAAATATGTACAAACAGGAGATATAATAATAAATAAAAATAATCAAGTTATAAAGTTAAAAAAAGATCAAGTTCAGAGGTCCCGTAGAATTTACTGCATCCCAAAAGTGTGTACAAAGTTTAAACACTGGGATTTCTTCTCTCTATTGGAACTATTAATATCGTACTCCTAAAACATGAAATAGGGATCTAGTGCAAATATGATATTGATGTAAGTTTATATTTCTAATCAAATGTTTTGATATGCAGATGCCCAACTTACACAATCAACTGAACTATGCTCTAGGCTGCTTCAGGAACTGCCTCAGCATATCTAACACAACAATGAAATGATCCTTTATAATTCGAAGTCTGGTATTTGACGGTTTAGTTAATTTAAATATTTTATCTGTTATAAATGTTACAAAAGTCTAACAGTAAAAGTTTTCCTGGCTAGTGCCAGGAGACTTAGAGTAATTAGCAAACTATCAGGGCTAAGTTACAAACAATGGCTAAGGTAAAAATTCAAATACTTACTTTGTTATTTTGTGTTACAAGAATACTTCCACCCCCAGGTTTCAAAGGCACCTCTTCCATTGCTCCAAACACATCAGTCTCAACAGAAAAAGTTAGTTCTAGACCCAAATCACTAATATCATTATCTAAAATCCACTGCAAATTTTTGGCATATTCTGGATCAATGGATGCCACATCTTGGTAATTCACAGGAATACCTAAAAATGCAAACATACAGCAGTTATATTCTAAATGTTTCTGCCTTTCCTTATCTGTTTAATGGTGAAATACTGCCCTCTACAGATACTCTGTAAAACTGCAAAATATAATCCAATTCACAGCATGATTTAAATGAATGTTAATTCCTGAATTTGGAAGTCTGTAAATTTAAGCTTACATTTCTACAATGTAAGCTTTCTTTGAAACAGCTATTCAGGAACTTATTATAAACTTTAAAAAGTGCCAATTCTCTTAAGTATATTCATATTAAAATGCATTTTTAGCATAAACATACACACACTAAAATGGAAAAAAAAAACTTTTTTTAATCAAAAATGTAGGTTATTTTTTCTCTCCCTCAGGCCCCCAAATGCCTTACATACACAGTCTCCAATCAAAACAAAAATTATTCACCCAAAATGCCACCATTTATCTACTTAATTTTCGCTAGAGCCTATAAGAAAAACACTTTAAATAAATGCCTAAGGAAATAACAATGGAGCCAGACCAAGAATGTGCTTGTAGAATGATCTCGTGAAGTAAATGTTCACCAGCTGCCTATGGTTCAGAGCTAATCCCAAGATCTGTCCAGCAAACCGGAAATAGTTCAAGTGATCGGGATTTACATAGGAGTTGCTATTAGGTTGAAAAGTTGTTCCTATTAAAATAAAGACAAAATAATTTATTTTTAAGACCATGCATAAGAGAGATCATTTCAATGCAGGTAAATTAGTTCACATACAACTTCAGCAAAGCTAAGGTTACATTATGTATAAACGTTCTTCAGCGAAGAAAGTTCTTTGTGGAATATTTAATAGTGGAATTGGAAATACTAATCATTAATTCACACATTTATCAGAATAAGTCTTTGTGCAGAGAGAAAATTTTAGAATACTTTTCACTGAAAGTAGTTGGAAGAGGTGTCAGAGAGATCCTAGAAATACATACACACAATAGTGGAATTGGAAATACTAATCATTAATTCACACATACTTATCAGAATAAGTCTTTGTGCAGAGAGAAAATTTTAGAATACTTTTCACTGAAAGTAGTTGGAAGAGGTGTCAGAGAGATCCTAGAAATTCATACACACACACACACGTTTTCCCAGGCAGTGTGGAAATAACTACTTAGGCTATGAATTAGGGCAGACATTGTTTCATTCACCTATACATGCCCAGCGTAGCAGGTATTCACTACCATTTTGCTCCTTAAGGAATTGACCACTACAAGAGAATAACTAAAATTTTTAGATGTACAACTGTTTTCCTCATGACAAATAATCAAGTTTGAATAAGTACCACTGAGGTATAAAAGTAAAAACAGCATTAGCAATAGTTATTGACTATTGCCAAACTCTAGTGCAATGGAGGGTAATTCCAGTTACATGAAAAAAAAGTCTGGGAATAAGATAGTGGTGAATGTACTTAATGCTACTGAAGCGTACACTTTTAAATGGTTAAAATGGTAAATTTTACGTTATGTATATTTTACCACAATAAGAAAGTCTCAAAAACAAAAATATAGTGCAATGGAAAAACCTAATACCAAGATCTCAACTTTAAATAACCTTCCTTATTTTTTCTGTGTGACCACTACCTCTCATTCATTCAACAAACATTTACTGAGTTCATGCTATCTACTTCTCTTCTAGGCACCTGGGCAAAAAGAAAGACTGATAAATCTAATGAAATAGCATCAAAAATAAATAAACAAAGGAAAAGTGAAAGTATTGGAAAGTGAAATGTTTGGCCATTGAGCATACATATTTTAACTCTTTGTGCTTTGCTGGTCTTTGATTTATCAGTGCTGGCACTGGACTATATTGCCATGACCAGTAAGTTTACTTAGATACAAGGTACACATTTGGAAGCTTATGGCTGAATGACTTAAAAGGGCCACATGAAGCTAGTCATCCACTGTTAAGTACCTTTTGAGACTCATTCCCAGTCATGATATAAGATTGGGTATTAAAAGTCAAAGCAGGGACTTCCCGGTGGTCCAGTGGTTAAGAATCCGCCTTCCAATGCAGGGGACGCGGGTTCGATCCCTGGTGGGGTAACTAAGATCCCACATGCTGCGGGCAACTAAGCCCACGTGCCACAACTGGAGAACCCGCCCACCGCAACTACTGAGCCCGCGAGCTCTGGCGCCCACACACCACAACTAGAGAGCCCACATGCCACAACGAAGACCCAGCACAGCCAAAAAAAAAAAAAGTCAAAACAAAGTTTTGTGAGATGAAGAAAGACTTCAAAGACAAACATAACCATTATTCCAAAAATACAATATTCTGAGAATAATCAGAAATACTTTTACCTATTTCCTCCCCTAGGTCTGTGTATATTTCCTTCTCTAAGTATTTTCCGGGAAATTTGGGTTATTAAAAAGAATAGATACAGAGAAGTCAAAAGAAAAAAAGGAAACACACGGGGGGAAAGGTCTTCAGGAAATTAATAATTTTTAGCTCGAAAGTGAATTAAGATAGAATATAAAGTTTATGTCATGTTTTAAGTTCAAAACCAATAAAACTGTGACATTTCATCATCTCAGAAAAACCCTATTCAATAAGAAAATATCATTTTCACAGAATAGTAATAATAGCATCAGGCTTCCTTGGTGGTTCGAGCCGTGGTCCGGGAAGATCCCACATGCCGCGGAGCAACTAAGCCCGTGCACCTAAAGTACTGAGCCTGTGCTTTAGAGCCCGCGAACCACAACTACTGAGCCCATGTGCCACAACTACTGAAGCCCACGCACCTAGAGCCCATGCTCTGCAACAAGAGAAGCCACCGCAGTGTGAAGCCTGTGCACCACAATGAAGAGTAGCCCCTGCTCGCCTCAACTACAGAAAGCCCACATGCAGCAATGAAGACCCAACACAGCCAAAAAAAAAAAAGAATAAATAAAATTAATTTTTAAAAATATTTTTTAAAAAATAACAATAATAGCATCTAATATTTATTTCTGATTTCTATGTGCCAGGCACTGGGCTAACCATTTTTACACAACAGCTGATTTCCCACTATATTACAAAACATAGGTTATCACCATATTCAAATAAGGAAATCAAGGTCCAGAAATACTACATTTATTGGATCAAGATCATAGCAGAAAAAGGGACAGAGCTAGGATGCACATTCAGTGGAATGTGCCAAAGGCCAAACTCTTAGCCACTCTACTACACTACTATTGCTCTATAGTAAGCATCTTAATTTAATTAGAAAGCAAGTTTTAAAGAAATTACTACATACATTAGGTCTATCCAAACATTCCCCATATTTAGGAACCCTAAATGTAATTTTCTTCTTGTCAACTAAACGTAAGAACATGAAAATATTTCATCTATATTTTATTAATATTACAGCCCCAAAGAGAAGACATACATGGCTCACAAAAAGGACGAATCAGAAACTATGGTCTATGTGCTTCATCATATTACCTGCCATAAATTTGCAGAATAAGCACCTCAACTAATGATTCCACACCAAATCTGTTTTTCAGATATGAAACTAAATAAACAACTCAGAATAAGTGACTATAAAGAAAAGAAATAAATCTAAAATACAATGTTTTAATGCTAAATCTTGCTGCAAAGATTAGGCCTAAAAAACTAGGGCCTCATCATACTTGTCGTAAAATCACAAAGACACTAAGTTCATCTCAGAGCAAAGAATCAAAGGTTACAGAATTAAAGTAGGAAGTCCCATATTCCTAAATAATTTCAAATACACTGAATGTGTCTGAGGAGCCCATCACATAGGTGAATATCTGCAGTTCTCTAGCATCACTGCAGCCCACCCCCGCTTGCCTCTCATACAGTCATCCTTCTTATTCAATGGAGATTTGCTGCTGGTTTGGTTGGATACAATAGGAAATTACAATTAATAAGACACTCTCTCCTTATAGAAGAATTTAAACATTGGGAAAGAAAAATTTTTCAGGAAATAAAAGCAACTGAACAAAGCATTTAAAAACTGAAATCCCACCTTCACTTGGATGTAAGTCTTTATTAAGTTAAAGAACTCTCAGGTATATCTTATACAAATGAGGTGGTAACCATTGCCATTTAGCGTATCAAATGACAATTCAGTAGGTAGCAAACATCATTTCGATGATGTTTTTATTTGCATTACATGGTTAAATAAGAGCTTTTTAGTTACCAAGTCTTAATCTTTTAAAAGGGCTAAAAACAAAGTTACTATAAACAAACAGATTATAAGTTAAGATTTAACACACCATGATTTCTAGACTTTGTTTTTAATGACCAATAACTTTTAAGAGTTGGAAACTCAAATAGGGTTAGCAAATTTTAACTTTTCCAACACGGACTTGTATTTTTTTTAAGTTCATCTACTAGCACAATTTTATAAAAGGAAATTTTAACTCAAGAAAGGTAGACTAAAGGACGATCCTTAAATTGAATAAATTTAGTTTTATTTTATACAAAGAACTGATGAAAACTTCCTTGAGGCCAGCACTAGTCCTTGAGACAAGCATTTGAGAACCAACTGTTCAGAGGAAAGAATGCTAGGCTGAGTCAGGTTCCACTCAAGATCCTACCGCTCATTAACTGCTAACATAAACAAAAACCCTGAATTTCAATTTCCTCTTCTATGAAAAGGGAATATCCAACCACCCTAGCTCACAGGGCTAGTATAGGAATCAAAGGATAAAATGCACTGAAGTAGTCTGAAAATGTGACAACTCACAGAAAAAGTCATCTAGACTGTACAACTTACCATCAGCTGACTGGGTAAACAATGCATAATCAGGATTGACTATCTCATTAGACAGAATATCAAACCACTCACGCACAACACCTTGACCCTGAGTTCAAGAAAATAAGATTAAGTATCAACAGAAATATATGGTGAAAATTTTTTCTAAATAATAATAACATTAAAATTATATTAAATTTCTTCCATTATCAATTAAATATTAAACTTTACTGAAGGGCATTTCAATCTTTTAGAGACAGTGATCTTAACAACACTTATTTTTATACCCACCATGCCTTCTTCCCCATGGAACCGTACAGCAATTCCTTGCTTTAGCTTTGCACAATTTGCTTTTGACACAACTTCACAGCTACTCCTAAAAATAGAATCTAAATATGTAGCATTGGTTAATTTTACATATTAAAATTTACAATAACTAGTATTTTGTGCCTCACACACACATCACTTTGTTAAACATACCTCTGTGAACTAGCAGGATATCATTTTCATTCACTGGCCTGTGCACCATGTCTGAATCTGGCTGTCCTGAATGCAAATGTTCATAGAACCATTCACAGCGATCTTTAAATGGCTACCCCAACAAATAACAGTGAAATATGTTAGCAGTATTTCAGTCACTTAACTGTCAGATTTACTTAAGTAGCATGCTAAATGCCCTTTCTACAAATAATCATTCTTACACCTTTATTTATAATAAGTAGTTCTAGATAAGGTTCTGACATTACATCCACTATTCACAAAAAGGCAGATCTGAGCTGAAACACTTTGACTACCTAGAGAGCGTATTTCTTTTTATTCCCTATATTATCAACAGAAAAGACTTGATAAATTAAAAAGAATTCAATATCAGACATACAATTGAACACACTCTCAATTTCTTTTAAACCCAAGAAGGCTTGTAAGAATGAATTTCCACATCCAGAAAAATTATGTTGCATGTTCATTTAATTTTCTATGAAAATAATCTTTATGGCTAATTGTAATTTCCATCCTCTGAATATATGCAGCAACTAGAAAGGAATTTGTTATCCTTTTTTCTTCCCTTCCTCCACCCTAAAAACTGAAGAATAAGATCTCGTGAACAGTAAATAAAGTCTCTACCTTTTGTTCTTTTGCCAGATATGCAAACTGTAAGTGATTTGTAATTTTATTCATCAGAAAGTATTATTGAGTACCTAGGATGTGTAAAATGTAAAAATTTCATTGCTGAAAACTGTTTAATACACTTAAAGAGATGAGAATAACATTGGAACAATATAACACATAATGATATCAAGTTCTAAACAGTGAAGTACAGACCACAGTGCACTAAGAATTCAGAGATTGTGCGGATAAGTGGAGTACAAAGGCTTCATGAGGTCCTGGGTAGGTCTTGCTCAAGCAGGAGGAAAAGAAAGCACACCAGGCTAAGGGAGACAAGGAAAAAGGCTCAGAAGGAGAAACTGTGACTCCACGGAAGACGCAGTGAAGGCGCCGGCATAACTCTACACATATTGAAAGAAGGAAGTTTTTGTAAGTAAATCAAGGACATAATTATGGATCCTTCGAATCAAGTAAAAGACACAGTGGCCACTGAAGATACTTGGCCAGAGGAATAGCATGGTAAATGCACTCACTAAAATGAGAGTACTACCAGGATAAAGGGAGGCCATCTAGGCAGCAGTTGAAATAATACGTATAGACTGATACGGTCCTGGTCATGGTAGGAAAGAAGAACAATGAAGTAAATCTGAAAGACATTACTCCTCTGAATAAAGAAGAAAAGTAAAAGATCTCTAGGGGCAGAACTTAAAATCAGAAACAGCTTAGAGGGGGAACCCCAGCACCACCACCGCCTACCCCACTCCTAGAAGGCACTGGTGGAAGACAACGAATGAGGTTTTATATGTTCTGAATTTAAGTTTACTTAGGATATAACTACTAAGAGCTTAGAAATAAATACTAGAACGTTCTGCAGCTGAGACATGAGAAAGAGAGTCATGAACAAAGCTGAAATGGGAGACAAGGTAATGTCCCTTGTTCAAGAGATTAAAGACACAGGGACAAACACCAAGAACAGAGAAGTTTATGATCACAGGTCAGGATTGAGAATTTGCTTATTAGCAAATGATACACACAGCTAGAAAAGTCAAAGGAGAACCAGGGTGGTGCAATACCACAAAAGCCAAAAGTTTCAAGAGATAAATACGATTCATGTCCAACACCACAAAGAGGTTCTCTCTCATGCAATTTTTAGGATACCAGTAAATTTCTTCATCTGAGCTAAACTAAACATTTGTTTTCTTCAAAAGACTTAAACATCTTTTTATTAATTCTTAATAAAAATATTTTTATGAAAATAACTGGTGCAAGATTAATTGTTGCCTTTTAATGCCTGTTCTTTCAATAAGAAAAGAGTAAATGCTCCCTTCTCCAAAGTTAAATGTATAATTTTGTCCATACTTCTAGCAGTTTTCCACATTTTAAATAAAACGCTGCTGTTGTTATATTCATTACTGGTCATATAAATAAAATATTTCATTTTTAGTAAACAGGCTAGAATGTTAAGTGCTTGAAATTTTAATGCTGATTATTCCTAAAACTTAGGTAAAAGAGGAGAGAAAAAATATTACACAGAATTAATGTATTTAAATATGGGCTTTGAAGTTTGATAAACATGGTTTGAAATCCTAGATCTGCCACTACTAGGTTTGTGATCTTAGGGGAATTACAAGTTCTCTCAGAACTTTAGTTTTCCTACCGGTAAAATGGGGAAAATAATACCACTTCAAGGGCTAATTCTGAGGATTAAATGAAATAATGCAAATACAGAACAAAATAATAATAATCATAAATTAACTAACGTTTATTAAAGCATCTATAAGCCAGGTACTGTTTTAAGCACTTTACATGCATTTTCACATTTAATCCTCACAACACTCTGAGAAAAAGGGACTTTTATCATCTCCATTTCATAGAAGAGAAAAATGCAGCACCAAGAGGTTAAGTAATTTGTGCAAATACTCAACTCCCAGAACGCTAATAGATGTTGTTCTTATCACTCACAACAACGTAAAAATTATTGCGAATAAGTATTTTAAATGACAGTAAACTTATCTGCCATTATAAGATATTAAATATTAAATTCTATCCTTCATATAGAAAATGTGGACCATTTGAAAATAAATACAAGTGGCAATTTTTTTAAAGTAATTCAAATGTAACATTAAAAGGTACAAAATGCTACCTTCAAAAGCTAGTAAGTTATCTGTTAAGATCAAAACATCCACACACACATCCATATACCTACAAAGCCAAAGACCACATTTCTGTATGTAAACTTTCTGAGTACCTGCATTTCCATAAAATAATTCACAAAACAGGACTGATTACAGAGGCTCTTCTTAATAGTATTTGTACAGCAATACAAAATGTCTCTCCCTTTAACTAGCAGGCCACCTGAAAACCACCAACAGAAGAAGAAGTCAATCCCTTAGCAGAGGTAGCTGTTTTTGTTTTTACTTTTTTTAATAGCCTCCAAGTTACAGAAAATTTCTTAGTATAGTACAATGGTGGGGTTTTTTTTCCCCTAAGGTGAAAGTAAACTGCTAACATGAATAGTACAATGGGGTGTTTTTTTTTCCCCTAAGGTGAAAGTAAATTGCTAACATGATGTCCAGTTACCCCTAAATACTTCAGTGTGTATTTCCTACAAACAAGAGAATTCTCCTACACAAGCAGTTTACAATCATCAAAATCAGGAAACTGACACTGATATATTACTATATCTAATCTTCAGACCCCATTTCAAGTTTTGCCGGGATCCATATAATGTCCTGTATAGCATAATGACTCATGAACTGCGTTCAGTTGTCCGCTTTCATTCAAGCACAGCTGTTCAGTGTTTTCTTAATTTTCATGACCTACATTTAAAGATTGCAGGTCAGTTATATTGTAGAATGTCTCTCAGTTAGAGTTAGTCTGATGATTTCTCATGATTAAATTCGGGGTATGCATCTTTGACAGGAATATCAAAGAAGTGACACCGTATTCTCAGTGCATCCTATCAGCTGGCACACTGGTATGGCTGCTGTGATCACTGCCAAGCTTCTCCACTGTAAAGTTCCTTTTTAATCTTTGTAATTAGTTAGTATTCTAAGAGGAGATACTTTGAGACTATAAAAATATTCCACCCTTCATCAAACTTTCCATTTATTCATTAATTCTTTCACTATAGACTTACAGGTTCCGACTTTATTTGCAATATTTTGCCATCATTATTTATTTTGATGTTCAAATTGTTCCAGATTTGGCCAGTAGAATCCATTCAAGTTGATTCTGAACCGTTTTGACATAACCTCATAATTCTCTACACAACTTTCTGGCACAATAAGATGATCCAGGCTCATCTTGTACTTTCTCTGAATTAGCCATTTCTCCAACAGGCCCTCGTTCATTGAGAATGGTATTCAGAGACCAAGAAATGGATGCCAGGTTTGCTGTATCTATCTAACCACATAGGAAACTATAAGTTCACAGTGATATCTCCAATTCCAATCCAATAGTACATGATTCATCGTTTTCCTCCATTTTTTAACTTTCTCCAACAGTGAGACACATTATCTTTACTATACTGACTTATTCAATCAACTGCCCCACCTCATATATAATCAATCTTCTGTCACTGACACGGACCATTCACTGCATAGATACCCTATACTCCACTCAAGCTTTGTCAAATTACTCTGAGCAACTGTCACCACCCTGCACACTGGACATCCTCCATATACCGTGCCAACTCACATACTCCGTGCTGAGCTCCTCTTCTACACAAACACCCTCCTTAGCATGTCCAAGCTCCTCACTGGGCCACCACTATGCATGTGGACACCCGCACTGGTCAGGCAACAAAACCCCCTCTGTGGGTCAAAAAGGTGGATAGCTAATGCAGATGCTTTTGCAGGAACGGAAGAGGGAAAATGAAGTGAAAAGCAGAGACAGTGTTAAATATAGCAAACTACCTCTTCCAAAAACTTAAAGCTTCTTTCACCTATAATCTCATTTACCCTAGAATGGAGTAATTTAGTGTAGATTAAGAAAATGAACTTAAGAACCAGATGGACTTTTAAATTCTGGTTTCCCCACTTAGTAGCTGAATGACTTAAACAAGTTGCTTAACCTCTCCGGCTTCAGTAAAAGAGTACCTATCTCACATGATTGTTACAAAAATAAAATAATCTATGTGAAAAAATGTATGGAACCTGACATAAAGTTAGCATTAAATAAATGCAAGTTATTACTACTACCTTATCTTTTACATCATCATTATTAAACAGATGCCAAAGGAGACCTATATACATGTGTATGATTTTATAAAGATTAGTTCTTAGCTTTCTTTAATTTCTAAAAGGATCAGTGTCCCTGAAGACAATTTAAAATATCTATAGCCTTTATCTTATGACTACTAACCAAACCATTACCTCCAGTCTAGCCTACATTTCAGACAAATTATTTCCTAAAACTTTGTAGGATCATGTCATTCTCCTAAAATTATTAGTGGCTCCTGACAGCCTAGCAAATGGAGAGTCTGCAATCTGGCGATCAATGTTCCATACATTATAACCCTAATCTACCTTCCCAGAATTACATCTCATTCCTCACCTACACAAAATTTCTGCTTTAACCCACTGTATTTTAATACACTTTTCCAGCTATATGTCCTGACCCATATCTTGGCTAGAATGTTCATCTTCCCCATTTACTCCTTTCAAAATTTTGCATGTTTTTTAGATTAAAATCCACCTCCTCTTTGAAATCTCCCTTGACTACAGCAGCTAAAAGCAAGCTCTTCCTCCCTTAAACTCCTAAAGAATCAGGTCATACTGTAATTACTGTATTTTACGGGTACGTTTATTATCTCCCCTGCTAGACTGAATTAAGATCCCCTTGGAGACAGAACATATCCTTTCTATCTCCAAAACAACTACCATTTATTGAACATATATACAAGTCACTATTTAAAACTTATTATTCACCATGGAGGTTTTATGAGGTTGGTGTCATTATCTCTGTTTTACAGATGAAGAACCCAAGGCTCAAAGATGTTAGAAATATGCCCAAAGTCACATAGCTGCTAAGTAGCAAAACAAGCTTTTCCCAAGCATGTTTCATGAAACATGAGATATATGGAATGAACCCTCATCAGGGAAAGCTCTCAGGTCAATTAAGTTTGGAAGACTAACAAAGCTAAATTATTATTTTTACCAAAGGGCTTCTCAAAGCCTTTAGCAAGCTGCTGATATGCTTTATCAATCTCCAACAGGGCATGTGTTATACTTCCCAAATGTATTTGGGGATAAAATCCCCAAGGACCATCAGCCTTATAGGACTAGTGTTCCATTTCAGCAATGTGGCAACATGTTGTCTTTGCACATAGTAGGCACTCAATGCACATTTCTTAAAGTTACTCCTCGTACAAAAGTTACATACTAATGTAACTCCATATACTAAAGTAAAGAATAAGGTAACGTCACTCCACTTACAGCAGGTGGTCTCAAGTATAATAATTACTGAACAGTATTCAAATTAGCTGAACAGTATTCATTAGACATTCTAAAAACAAGATCAAAAAAAGCACTACCTGTGCTTTTATGATATGCATGAATCTTGACATCAGTTCAGGACATTCAAGGAGGAAGTGAAAGTGGTCAAATATAATCTTGGGATTCCTAAAAGAAAAACACATTGTTTACATGGATGGGAAGGATGAGCAGCATTAAGTGACATGCAAATTTAGATATACAGATATTGAAACAGAATAAAAATACATATTAATCCACACCTACTATACTTGTACTTGTCATTGAGCATTTTTTGAATAGTAACAGAAGTAATATTTTTTCTGTTGAGATAAAAACTGTAAGAAAAGGCTACAATAGTAATCCATGAAACCAAGAAAGCTTTACCTGTTAACAAAGCATTTTAAAACTTCATCATGTTTGCAGACAAATTCAATGAAACGGGGTGAAGTCATTCTGTGGGGGGTAAAAAACAATCAGAACACACAGACCAAAGTTGGTGATATGGCAAATGTGACTACGCGTTGAATTGGACTGGCTTCTACACACACACAAAATGGGGTTTGGATTGTCTTTATGGAATCTGAGGCATGCCTAGTCAATTTATAATATGAAATATATATACACACTCAGATATATATATATAATAACTTTTCATTAACAGATGATATAAACAAGTGACTTTTTAAAAACCTTGAAATTTTAAACATCTCTGTCTATATGTTTCCAATACATGGTTAAATGATCCTATAGAAAGTGACATTCACCATCCAACATGTTAATAACATAAATGATGCTTAAAACTCAAATATTCTGTACTAATTCCAGATCAGTTCAATAAGTATCCTAAAGATCAGAAAACCAAAAACAGCAAAGTATTGTTATTTCTGCAATTATAAAAAAAATTATAGCTTTTCTTCATCTATCAGAAAAGGAAATGATAAGCATGTAGCGTAAGCCCAGATAACTGGGTTTTCTCTACTCAGTAATGCAAGTGCCTGACTTAAGGTTTGATTGGCGAACTATCCACTTCAAAGATGGCTATCTCGAATAAACACAACGCCAGGCCCACAACTAGATAAAGAGCCAGGATGCCTCCCACTGAGTCTCCTGTTTCAGAGATCTTGGTTAATTTTGATAACTGACCATTTGGGCTACTTGTTTTTTTCTCTTCTCATGCTTTATACTCCCACTCTTACGTTTAAATTCACCAATAGTGAGCCCTCGAAACCCTAGTCCCCTGCCCTCGACCCCAGGCTTGTGTGTGCTCTTTCCCTCTTTCTCTCTCTTCCCCCACTCCCTAATGATGACCTGGCTGTGTGGCCCCAGGTGTGCCATGTAATTTCCAGGTCCTATAAGTAAAAAAACTTTTTTCCCCCTAAGTTTCCAATGGTTATTGCTGAAGGACATCCTGTAATCATACGAAGAATCACAAGGGCCAGTCTGGCCACGACATTGGTCATTGATAGGTGGAGACTGGCACACAGAACAACTGCCGTACTCAGCAGGACTGCATGACTGCCCTGCAGGGAACCAAGAGGAACGCCCTTTGGCTGCAGCTTGCTTACCACCACCTAACTCAGGTAAGTAACACCATCTGGGAAAGGAGCACCACTTGCTGGGGATCTGCCTTGCAGCAACGTGCTTTTGCGTACTGCCTCTGTCATGTGTTGCCTGAGACATCCAACCCAAAAGGTCACAGCTGCCAACAATCTCCTCAGAGCAGTATGATCAAGGCCATACATGGTCTAATGAGACGATGAGACCACTAATTATAAAGGCCTTGAATGACTATTAATGTGTGTGAGGATCCTCTTCGCCTCAAGGCCAAGGAGAGCTAAGGAAACTGAAGTGGACAGCAAGGCTATCACCGCAACCCAAGGAAAGGCTCTGGGCTAAAGGCACGAGAAGATTCCGTAGGTGAGGAGGGGAGACCTCTGTCTGTAACCACAGTGTCAGTATGTTGTGCCTAGACTGAGTGTCCTAACCCAGCAGAGTAAAACAGCCTCACAGTGGAAACCAATGGTACCACCTGACGGAAAATACACCAGAGGCCCATGGTCTGTGTCACCACTTCACTCACTACTGTCACTCTTTGTCCACTAACCCAGTGGGATATCAGGTCCAATCCCTGGTGTAACGCTACTGAAAAATGAAGCGCCAGTGCTTCCTAAGAACACTGAGGAGGTACACCAGCTCTTTGATAAACGCAAAACCCCTTGGTCGCTACCTGGGCATTATTCAATGCTATGCATACTAACATGCCAAGAATTTGACATTATCGGGTTGGCCAAAAACTTCGTTCGGTTAATGAATACATTGTTCAATAACGTTCTTGGTGAAAATGAAAAATGTGTCTTCTATTTTTACTTAAAACCGAACGAACTTTTTGGCCAACCCAATACATTCCAAAAGGCTGGGGGCTTTTCCCAACGAGCCTGAGTATCTGGTGCTAATAGAGGCCGACCACAATCCTGGAGTATTCTCTTGGGAACCCTTGAAAGGAAAGCAGCCACCTACGAAGGGGCTAACAGTGACGTCACCTAAAATTTTCCAGTAACAACACATAAGATTAAGGTAACAGGAAAAAAACAAGAAGTAGAAACTGAGTTCAAAAACCACTCCTTAATTCAAAATTCAAACCCTTCTCAAAGATTTTATGCAACAGGAAGAGGAGAAGGGAGCAGACTACTGCAGGTTTTCTTGTTTGTTTAGAATGAGCTCTAAATTGTTGCGACCACCAAAATGCATCAACTGGTCAGTATCTCTAAAGACCCTAAAATCCATAACTTTGTTAAAGATCCATCTGGACTACAAACTTGTTTCCTCCAAGAGATCACAGATGCTGAGGCCCTTTCCGCTTTCCCCTGAACGGGGCAGAACTAAGAAAAACGCCTCACAAGGCATCCCTGCCACCAAGGCAAAAGCTGACAGGGTTAGCAAGGCCTCTAAGTGAGGGAAAAAAAACGGATATGAGAAGGCAAAAGCACCCAGAGCCACAGATATTCATACCAGGGCACCTCCTCTCCTCACTTGGATATTTAATGCCTGGCACCATGCCGACTCTTCCATACTGCTAAGACTCACTGTGAATGGAAAACATTACGATGAGGCCCATCTCCTGCTGTGCAAAACTGGCATGGTCCAATGGATTTATCATTTCCATGACCATAGTGACCCAAGTGACCTCCTCTTCATTTCCAACCCTAGAGAAGCCCCATTTGACCCTGAGTCCAGGGAATTATTTTTACAGGACACTCCCCCTAATTACAGGTTGGCCCTACTACATTTTATTGGGACTGCCAAAACCATCCAAAAGGCACTAAAAATCCTAGGAGGAAACTTACATTCTTTCTCTGTCCCTTAAGATGTAAGTCTTACCATGTTTTTGAAATACAAATACCCTAGGAGGTAACTAAAACTCTGCCCACAATCACCTGAGCCTGAAGGAAAAAGAGAAAGGGAAAGAGGCCTTTTAAAATATAAACTGTTGTAAAACCTCTTACCCCAAATCTAGTCCACACCCTCCTTAAGAAAACATGTCAAAGACAAATACAAATCTTAAAAGTCTTCTCCACAAATATTTGTAAAAAGCTTTAACCGCTGGAGCAGGTAACCTTAACTTGTTCCATCTGCCAGACACAATTTGGACTCAAAGGTAGTCTGTAAACTAGTAAGTTGTATATTGTTGTACCTGATCCACAGCTAAAATTTTAGAATGGAAGCTATAGGGTCTCTGTGTCTGGCTGCATGCTTATGTATGTCTATACAGATGTATGTTACATGCAAGTGATTTTTTTTTCTACCTCTGGATGGTATTGACAAAATTAATTTGTAAAAGAGCTGTATTTAATTGGCTTAAAAATAAATACTATGAATTAAGTATTCCTAAAACTCAGTAATAAACTAACCCTAACGTTTTTCAAGTTCATGTGATCTGGGATAATCTTCTGTAAATAAAAGGTAGTTTAAACTTGCTGGTTTAATTTAAAAAGGCATATCTCAGATTTATCAACATTAGATATAATGCAGACATGCAGCTTTTATTCTACTTGGGTTTACAATTCAAATAAGTTCATATTATCTAGGTTACACAATTTGTGAGCAAGAAAAATAGCTTGGGATGATGGCCAATTTTGTCTAATGCCTAGTGAGACTTTCATGAATAATCTAGACGTAATTGTTAAGAACAAGTGATTTAAACAGATGTAAGTGGAGTAAAGTTTAGGTGAACTTTTCAGCAATAGCTATGTTTCATGCTATGTCTACTTAAAAAGAGTTTCCCAAATCTCTTTGGTAACTTAAAAACTTCAGAGTTTTGCTAAGTTAAATTAAATGATGGAAAATTTACTGAATATCTAGGTCATTTCCAAATAAGGTAAGATATTGAAACATTAATTACTAAACATAGGTTTATCCACTTTTGGCTTTCTATTACAGAGGAACTAATGATAAATTTGGTTCTCTTACTAAACATGTCTTGTACCACACTGAAAAATTATACTATAAGAAAGCACTCTTGTGGATATCAGATTCTAGTCCTGTTAACTGCCTTTGAGGTTTTCTTTTTCTACCTGTAAACTGTACTGGACGCTGAATTTTCATTTCCTCCAATATCCAGCTACAATTCTTCAAATTAATGTTTCCAATTTTTCTCCCACCCTTCTCACTTGGAATCACTGAGAACTAAAACTGTTCCTTTTCCAAATCCATACAATATAAAGTAGAATAACTTGATGTAAAATTCAGAGAAACAACAACAACAGCTCATATATGGACAATCTTTGTGCCTGTTGCTATATGGGCCACTCAGAAAAATCACCAGATACATTCAGACTGCAAACCAGGAAAATCTAGCAGATTGCCTCCACTTTATCCACTTCAAAGAGGCATCCGCTTCAAAGATGGCTATCTCGAATAAACATAATGCCAGGCCCACAACTAGATAAAGACCCACCCCTCCATCTCCAAGCTCCTTTGTTTTAGAGATCTTGGTTGATTTCAATAACTGACCATTTGAGCCACTTGTGTTTTCTCTTCTCATGCTTCAAATTCCCACTCTCATGTTTTAAATTCACCAATAAAGAGTGAGCTTTCAAAACCCTAGGCCTCTACCTTCAACTCCAATAAAAAGAGAACCCCAGGCCCTCGAGCTTTCTTTCTACTGGCAACCTTGCTGTGTGGCCCCAGGTGTGTCATGTAATTTCCACGTCCTGTAAGTAATAAACCTTTTTTTTTTTTTCAAAGTTTCCTGATGGTTATTGCTGAAGGGTGTCTTGCAATCATAATAAGAACCACAAGGGCTGCTCCAGCCACAACATTGGTTATTGATAGGCAGAGATCAGCACACAAAACAAGCAGAAACCTTCTTACCCTGGAGGCATCTGACAAGAACAGCACATGTAAAAAGCTTGAATGACAGCACTTAGCCGGTTAGCTGTCATAGAAATAACATCCTGGCAGTCTGCACTGGCTTCCTGTTTCCCTCCAAGAGCATCTGGTTTAGATTCCCCTGTGCCAGTGGATAGATTTTCATAGCTCCCAGGTCCTGGAGGTTCAAATGCAGGAATGGAAGTACCATCTTGATCTTGGCCTTTTTGTTTCAGTAAAATAGAAGTGATATCCGTTGAGTCCTTTTTGTTTTTCATTAATTCTGTAGCTATTAAAACTAGCCATTCATCTAATGAGTGCCAAAGCAATTCAAGAGGCTAAGAAAAAAAGAAAGTGTTTTTTTAAAACATCATTCTTAAACTGCAGGATAAAAAACCCACTCAGACAAATATTATAGAAGAGAATATTTACTCTAGATACTTTTATTTTCCCAAGTTTATGTGTCAGCAATGCCTAAAGGTAAGTAACAAAAACATAAACCTCATATAAATGACAATTTCTTCATTTATAGCAAAAACTTAATTTGCACTTATTTATTCCTTAGAATAAAAAAAGGAAAATTAAACTCTAACCAAAAAATGCATAAGCAATATTTCTTTTAAAAGTTTTCAAATATTTAGTTTTAAACCATACATTACTTTTATGAATACAATCCCCCTAACCTTTACTGTATTAATGTGTCAACTATTTTTAATTATGTTGTTTTTCAATTAAAAAAATGAGAATTCATAAAGAGCTTAATAAACTTAGTTTACTGCACTCTTCTTTACATGGAATCTCTGAGATTTTGAAAATTTATGATGAGAAACTTTAAAATATGATGTGATATTTACATCCACACATACACACACACACACACACATATACATATACAGGCATACCCAACCACACACGAATCCATCTCTAATAACTAGAAACTATCAAATATTGGCTAGCAAATCCATAATTCAAAGTAAAGATCAACAGCTTAATAAAAAGGAACACATAGGAGTAAACAGTTTCTTAATTCTATACTATTTTAAATATTCCTTTTGAGAATAATGAAACGTCTTTTGTAAATTAACAGCAAATGAAATTTTATCTTTAAACTACTATGTGATCACAAATGCTATAACAGGACTAAGTACTAGAGAAAAATGAAATATATGTATCATCTCTAGTGAACAGTAATTTTTAACACAAGGAGAAATACAAATGCCCAACTACTATTAAAAGACATGCTACTGGGGATCTAATGTACAGCATTGTCACTATAGTTATCAATACGGTATTGTACACTTGAAAGGTGCTATGAGAATAAAGCTTTAATGTTCTCACCACAGCAACAGCAACAAAGTGGTAATTATGTGAGGTGAAGGATGTGTTACCTAACCTTACTGTACTAAACATTTTGCAAAATATACTTGTATCAAATCATCACACTGTATACCTTAAAGTTACTCAACCCTATATAACAGTTACAGCTCAGTAAAGCTGGGGGGAAGAAAGACCTGTTAAAACATTTTTTAATCCCAAATAAAGATGAACAGTGAAGGCGCAGGGGAGCAGGGGGGATAGTGGTTTAATGTCTTCCATTCCTACACTATTCTAAATATTCCTATTGACAGTGATAAATTGTCTTTCTACAAATGAATAAAAAGTTAATCTTACTTTTTGATTCTTATATGATCACAGAACACTACAAACTAGACCACATGCTTCTGAAAAACCCACCCTAAATATTTCAACTAAAAGAAATAATCTTACTTTTAAAGACCACTATGTAAAGAGATTATACAACCATATTTGGAACTTTAGGAAATGTTTAAATAACCTGTTCTGCCAAGCAATTCTTTACAATTATTATCTAATAAATCCCCCTGCTGTTATCGTCAGCCTTTCTTCAGATTTCCAGAACACTCTCTATTTGAGAATAATCTACTTATTGAATTTGCAAACAATTAAATCACCCCTAAGTCTTCACTTAAAAATTAAACCAAAAAGCAAGAAGGAAAAAACCCTACCACCATCAACAAAAAACCAGTTTACTCATTCAACAAATATTTAGTTAGTACAGCCTAGGTAAACAGGTAAGCAAAGTGAGGTAAGCAAAGGGTTTCTGAGAAACCCTTTCTGAGGTTGAAATGAGCACCCTTCTCCTGCACAAAGACGGCTTTTCCATGGTTAGTCACAGCAGTTGGATGCCTAACTTCTTAAAGGGTCCCTGAACTGCTTAAAAGAAGGGCAAGAAGCACCAGCTGCCATCAACACTGACATGGTACCTTCACTGAAAATGTCTTAATTTTAATCATGATCCAAGTTTGGGTCTATAGTCTCTCTTCATGAGAAAAACATTAAACCCTGCTATAAAAGATGAAAAGAACTTCTTATGTCAGCAAAACTATTTAGCTTTCATCAAAAAATGAACTTCCAAAAAAGAAAGAACAGGTGGTGATGAAAAACTGCTTGAAACAAAAGGAAAAAGGAATAACTGGCCTCTAAGTGAGAAGGACTAAAACCCAGAAAATCCCCACACTAGATAGAGATGAAGGCTAAGGCTGGAAGTGATACCTGCTCCTCACGTGGATGAGAGTGCTGAGCCTGAACTACGATCATCCTATTCTCAAATACTGACAACCTGCAAAAATTAAAGGTGAATTCTGAATCATTCCAGAAATAATATCCAAAAACAGCCAGATCTGTGTAAAAATGATAGTGACAATAAAGATACCGAGAAAAGCTAGAAAGAGTTTTCAATAGAGTAGCACAGCAAAGAATTAAAAGAGAATGAGGGAAAAAAAGAAGTAGTAAATCATCTTGGGCTTTTCTTTAGTTTTCTCTTTTCCCCACTGTTTATTTATTCATTCACACATGCACTAAAACTAAATCCCAACCTTAAAGCATTTTTACCTAGGGAGTTGTCCCTTTGAAGACTTGTTCAGAAAATTCATTCCTCAATAACAAAAAGAATACCGTGAAAATAACTTTAATTTCTAACTGTAGTAGCAGTCACAGACAGAAAGGGTTAAATTTTAAAAATTAACAATTGCAAACCATGTCTATGAGGCTTTTTCATACTCATACATAATAATGATAAAAAACATCAATACAAAGTACCATACATATTAACTGTTACAGAAAAATGAGTCAATGACTATGGAAAATATTAGGCTTCTTGGCACTATGGAAGTATTACTTCATTTCATATTATTGAGTGATCTTCACCACAGAATTATATTCTACCTATAACAACGATTTGACAAGCATACATGATTTTCAAAAACATTTCAAGTTAACAAGTCAAAGCTATAATATATAATCCCAAACTTGTTGGACAACTTAAAAAATCTCAAGATCCATGTGTTAAATGAGATACAAATTTGACAGGAAAGCATTACTAACAAACTTATTAATAGCATCTTGAAATTCTGTTAATCGGACTGTTCTCAACTCGATAATGTCAAATGCCACGATCCAAAAGATAAGATCTTAAAGTTAAAAGTTTCTCAATCTTTCTTGGCTTCCAATTATAATTCTATGAAACCGTTAATAGTCGCAGCTTACTACTCACAAAAAAGGAGCATATCAAGATTCAAGAAGCCTAAACTCTCTTCCCCACGCTCACCCTACTTCTATAACCAGAACTACTTTCTCCTTCAGATGTTCCAAAGTTCACAAGGCTCTAGATAAAAATCTCTTAACACTGAAAGAAGGGCTAAGTGTTAAGATTAACTTAAAGGACTTCTAAGATAAATCAGGAAACTAATAACAGGATGTTAAACAAACCTACTACAAACACATGGCCTATAAACCCACTCATTCTTAATGGAAAACCCATTAGCTAACCCCAACAATAAAGTGACATAGTAACTAGTTAATGAAATAGAAAGTAGGGATCAATTGCTACCATAGACAAAATGTGGTAAAAATTAAAATGGTATTTCCAATCTAAAATTGCAGTTAACTCACCAGATGGTTCAGATTTTTACAACTTCAATCATCCCAAAATGAAAAGACCTTAAATACATGGATGACAGTGTAGTTTCTATTTTTATCCATGTAAGTGGGAGGGCAGATCATTTTGCCATCCTCCAAAGAGTCCACATTTAATTCATAAAATTAGATAGAAAGAGATTAATCAGTTCCTTAAGAGTAACACTTGTTAATGTTTTAAAAAACTGGCTGCGTTTGTAACAAAAATGTTTTACCAAAGTGAAAGGTCAAAATTTAAGAGAAAATAAGTGCTCAGAGACAAAGGCAGTTGTCAATGATACAGGGAAAAAAAAAAAAAAACCTTAAAAAGAGAAATAAAGATACTAACAAATGAAATAAAAGAAAAGGAAAGAACTTTATATATTATATATATCATTGATATATAACAATGAAAACAAAGAGTCTGGATTCCATAAAAGAAAAGCTAAAAGAAAAGCAATAATATCCTTTTCTACTCTGTTTTATCTGTACTGACGGTCTAGATAGAAAAATAACATTTAAATCAAGCACTAAACGCCTATAAAGAGGTTACTTAGCACATAAGTATTTTCTGATATCATTAGCAACAGGTGGCAAATTGAAATTTTAACAAAAAATAAGACAATAATAAATATAATATATACTCAATTTGTCAATAGTGACCATATCTATACCTGGTTTGATTTTCATTCATCATTACAGATGAGTAGAAGGACAAGTAGAAAAATCAATCAGGAGAAGTTTCAGTAACAAACTGCATGAGTCATATTAGAACACATTAAGAACAACTTCCTGTAATATGAATGTTTGAGCAGTGAAACTCACTTAAAACAGCACTAACAAAACAGAGGATCAATAATTCAAATTCAAATTTTACAAAGACAGGAAGCTATCACTTCTAACTAGTATTAAAGGAAGTGGTACGTTGAAAAGCTAAAATCTGAATTACAAGAAGATGCATAACTTCCTTCTTCCAGGAGATGGCACAGTAGGGGAAAAAAAAAGAAGGAAGAAAAAGACACATACACACACACACACACACACACACACACACACTCGCGCGCACAACTGTGGGGGGAGGGAGAAGCATGCACACATGTGGCTGAACACTCCTGCACCAATGTAAAGAAAAAAGAGCCTGAAGCAGACGAACAGATGCACAGAAACTGATACATACCTATTCTAAAAGGTTATCATACCTATTCCAGGTATTAAAGAATTGACTAGTGTCAAAATGCTTGCTAACCATTTATTTGTGTCTGCCAAAAACTTGCCATGTAAGACTAGAATCATTTCGCATACATCATTAATTTAACTTTATATAACTTCAAATTTTATAGATAAGTAAAGCTGTCAATCACAACTCATTTTTGAGGATGTGGCACGTAAAAACTTTTATATCACCTTTTGGACAGACAACCTATATTTATACCCAAAAGACTGTTTAAAGAAATATAATTTTTCATGAACCCAAAAGCTAATTTTATACTATGAAAAGCTCTCCAGATAAATTACCTTTAAAAAAATAACATGAAAACAATTATTACACATTTGTCCAAAATCTGAGTTATCTGAAAATATAATGCCATAAAAAAGCATTAACAATAGCAATTATAGTCATGTACATTTATTAGCAATAGCCATTATAGTCATGTACATTTTGCTTACTTCACAAAATTGTAATTTGACATGGTTACACTGCCTTGGAAATCTTTCTTCCAAGGATTCCATTCATAAATGTGCTTGTAAAGCAGCAGCAGCTGAAGCAATATAAAATACATTAAGAAAATACCTCAATGTTTCTTTCTTGAAGTAACCCAAGGAATTGTTAATAAACCCAATAAATGAAAGTAAACTTATTTTTAAAAAAAATACACGGACACACACAAAACACAAACGATAATAAAACCTAATTAAAAACCGGATGTCTTCCTTCTGAATAAGACATATTTTTTAAAAATCGTGATGGCTGCATTTAGGACCTATAATCCAATTTAAAAAAGTAGATTTAATTATATTTAAACATTAAATACCTTTACCCTTAGAATAAAACACTACTGAAATTAAAATTTTACTTGTAAGAAAAACAGAAAGCTCACCAAATGAGACTTGCTGATGATTAGACAGAGATGAAAGGAAAAAGGTCTTAGTTTACAAAGTGTCAATCACTGGTATAAACCAAATTTACATCCTGTTTATGAGGTTTCCAATTAATGAATGTATGCTTTGTCAAATTCATCTCTTTTACATCTATCTTCCTAACAACATCATATACTTCTCTGACCTTGAACACCTGGCTTCTTGGAGTTTTATTCCCATTGTAGCCCATATCGATTCCATTACTGGGAGAGGATGGACCAATTCGAAAGACATGACAAAATATCCTCACAATCCTTAAAAGGCTCTTCATTTGAGCATCATAATTACTAGATATGCTGAAAATAAAAATTAAAATATGAACAGATTAGATGGAATAAAACAAATTACATCTTAAAATACTGATTTTAAAACATTTTCATTACATTTACCATCTGTTTCATAATTTAACGAGTAAAATTTCTTTCCTGCCATGATATGGGATGGAATGTTTTGTTTACCAGGAAGTTAGCAAATGTACATTATTTGGATTGCATGTGAATGATTTATTTACTTTTAAGTAACTAGAATATAACCAATGATCAAAGCATAAAATATGAAGAAAATCACCAGTATAGAACAGTATATTTATAAATTAAACTAATTCTTTAGAACTCTGAGAACATTTCACTGAGAACCAATAGTAGGAATGTTGATTATGATCTTAGGCCAACCCACAACTGAATTGTAGAGGCTGAACTCTACTATTCTATCCATAACCCCATTTTCCCTAACTCATCCCAGAATAGTAACCAATTGTTCACATACAGAACATGTACAAATTGAATAATCTTAAAGTTACTATCTGTATCAGGGTGGTTCTCCATATTATGGGTTGTCTTATGACTGTATATAAATAAGGGAAATACATCCTACTATGAAAAAGACTGATCCAATTAATACTAAACCGTATTAAATATAATATAAACTTTCTTTGACTAATCAAAAAGCCCTTCAAAATCCCAGTGCCTGGGGATTGTTCATCATCATCATGAATATCAATCATTACTCTTCCACAGAGAAACTGTAGGAGTTAGGGTAAATGTGTATTGAATCTAATGATAGATCTTAAAAAAAAACTTGTTGTTGTTTTTCAGGGGTGGTTTTATTTTGAAACCTCCAACATCAGTTATCTTGTATTACAATGGTTACATAAAAGCAGAGTAAAGAGTTGCAATGACATTTGGGCAGAATGATATGACTGCCTTTGCATAAGTTTAATCATCAAAGCTTACTCTGTCTTCCTCAGTTCATTAAAATCTTCCTCTATGGTATTTTTAGGTATCCTCTAACACGAAAAACAATAATGATTAGTTATGTGGAAATAGCAAATGCCTATTGTAAGTATTCAGATTTGATAAGTGAAAAATCAGAGAGTATTTGCTATTCTGGTGACAACTGAACCAAAATTTCCTGACATTTTTACTTCAACATTCATGTTGTTTTCTCATTCTAAAAATTATTAAATTGTTAAAAACAATACATAAAAACTAGCTATCAGTTACAAGTGTTAGTAAAATACAATAGCTATTGCTATCCATACTGTATTTGACTGGGATAGCTACAACACATTAGCAAAACTTTTTCTTTGTTTTACTAACTTTGAATCAAATGTGTATAGAATCATTAGTTTAACTCACACTGATTTTTACATATTTGCCTTTACAAAGTTGTTTTTAATTCTATATCATAAGATTGTTGAGACTGACAAAAGAGAAATGCAGTATGGTTGAAACTATTTCCTTCTTTTATTGTGTTGCAGCTATTGGAAAAGTTAACTCCAATGACTCTCAAATTCTTCTATGAGAAAGATGTGAATTTAATTTTCCTCTGTGAAATTACCATATATATAAATATTTGTTTTAAGTACCTGATTTAGGGAACTTCATGAGTTACCTTAAGGTAAGAAGTATTCTCTTATACAATGGAGTCTGAACATCATCAATTATTAATATAGTCTAATAACAGTCTAATATAAGATTATTAGACTATATTAATATTACTTTACCCAGTTTAAACTTCTTCCAATTAAGTCACTGATCTAAAAAATGTCATTTTTCACTTTCCAACCAGTGAAATATCTCTTTCATATTATACGTAAAGATCATAAAATCCAAACTTCATCACAAACTGCTCCAGCTCATCACAAAATGATAATTTCTTCCCAAGCCACCAGGTCTCAAAATAAAAGTTTAAAAATTAGTTTCCTAATTCAAAGCCCTGTCAATGTACTTACCTTTGTTAATATAAGATTATACTTTCATTCAGTATCTTACTTAGCAAATAGCTGTGAATTCTCTTTTCATTTGCACATTGGTAACTATCTTTACCTTCAATCATAAATATATAGAAAGCAAGATAACTCACTTATTTAGTGAAACACAACACTATGTGCAAAAGGGTCCTCAGTAAATATTTATTATCTTCAGCAAATATTCCTAGAATCACTTAGACAAAAAGGCTAACCATTTTTCCGAAAGTATGCTAAATAACACCTCAATTGCCGCTAATTAATATGTATTTGAATTATTTTCTTAACTAAAATATCTATTAAAATAAGTGGCCAAAATTACATCACATTGTGGGTTAAGAAACATAAAATGATTGACAAATGAACAAAAGGAAGACAACCTGCAAAAGTACCATTAAACTAAATTGGCAGGGGGGAATGATTTGTATTTGAGGTCCTCTTAACAATCTACTTCGGTAGCTGTGAGATAACAGAAAAATATATATGTTTTCTGCCCCCAGCCCTTTTCCTGGCACAGAGCTCCTAAAAACCCTGTAATTTCTGAAGTGATAAGTGCACTAGGAGCACCTTCTGTTCTCATATTGGGTCTCTGACCCTGGTTCCTGACACAGAGCTCCTAAATCCCTTGGAATTTCCTGGGTGATAGCAGTAGCTTTTATTCTAATGAGGCAACTCTTAGTGGGCTTTTGGATGGGGGCTGGTCACCAGAAAGACCAAGCAATGATTAGAGACTTGGAATTTTCAGCCTTATCCCTCATTACCCAGAGAAGGGCTAGAAATGGAGTTAATGATCAACACACCCATGTGATGAAACCTCCATATAAAAAACAAAAATATGGGGGGTTCAGGGAGCTTCCAAGTTGACGAACACATCCACAAACAGAGAGAGTGACATTCCCCAACTCTATGGGGACAGAAGCTCCTGTACTATGGACCCTCTCAGACCTCATCCTATGTATCTATTCATCTGGTTGTTCATCAATATCCTTTATCATATTCTTTAAAAAACTGGTAAACAAAAGTAAGTGTTTCCCTGAATTCTGTGACCTACTCTAGGAAATAACTGAATCCAAAGGGGAGGAGGTCATGAAAACCTCTGATCTGTAGTCAGGTAACAAAAGTTGTGGGTAATCTGGGGATCCACTAATTCCAAGTGGCATCTGTGGTGGGGGACAGTCTCCTAGAACTGAGCCCTTAACCTGTGGGATCTAATGCCATCTCTAGGCAGAATTGAGGTAACTGTAGGACACCCGGCTGGTGTTAAAAGATTGCTTGGTGTGGGGAATAAAAACTCCCACCTCTGGTTTCCAAAGTGTTGTGGGTGTGGTAGTAGTGTGAGAGTAAATGAATGTGGATGTGGTAGTAGTGTGAGAGTAAAGGAGAAACGCAGCAGGAAGACTAGGTTTTGCCAAGATGGTACCAATACAGTAAATTCTAACACAATACTAATAACCAATACTGGTTACCAATCCCAACAAAGAGATGTTTACAGACCAAATTGGCCATAATAACATACTCTATAAGACATATGAAAGGTATCATTGTAAATGGTGAGGCAGTAAGTCTAGCAAGGTAATTTTAAAACTTGTTCTGGCATGGATCCCTCTTTCCTACCCTGTTTCTCCTGTACCACTAATATCGCTGTCATTTTTAAGAGCTAAATTGGAGCCCAGGATCTGCTCTTTATCAATTAGTAAGGATGTAAATCCTGGTTCTTCTAGCCTAGCAAATCACTGAACTTCAATTTTCTTATATATAAAATGGAGATAATATCTAAATCACAAAGTCACTGTGAGGTTTAAAGGAAATAATGTATCTGAATGTTCTTTAGCTTATTAGAACCTGCTTAAGTACGTATTAAAGGTGAACTTAAAATAAAAACAGAGAAACATAAATGCTTTCTGATTATTAGGAAGAGCAGAAAATAGGGCAGAGATTTAAGTAGAAAAAAGTTTTCTAATGTAGGAAAACAGGTTAAGGTATTATGAGGAATTTAAAAAAGAACCATCATTATCACCAGCATCATCATCATCTCTACTACATGCCAGACATAATGGTTGGCACTAGGCTTACAGAACCTTATCATTTCATTCTTACAACAATTCATTAAGATATTTACTATCATTTTCCAAGAAGGAAATAAAATCCTGACTAGACTGTAAATTAAGTGTAGGGTGAGATCTTGTCTGTTTTACTCACTGTTATCTAGCAGATGGCCTAGTGGATAGCAGGCACTCAAAAATATGTATTGGATAGATGGATGGATGATGAAAGGAAACTCCGAAAAGTTACTTGCTGGGGTCACACAGTAAATGGTGATGTCTGGATTAAATCTGAGTCTAGCTGACTCCAGAGCCCATGCTTTTTACTCAGTATGTCTTAGAAAGTCCTCATCATATAAATGGATTAACAGAAATGGCTAATAAAAGGAGAGCATTATGTAAAGCTGGAATTCAATGAATCTTATAGACAAAGTTTAAAGTAGCCTCAAAAGTAGAAAGAGAATAATAGAAAAATTAGCAAATGGCATACTGAGTAGGACTGCTGAAGAAAGACTTAACAGCTAAAAAGACACAAGAAAGTAATCTTGGACCATGAAGTGTAAGGGGCCTTCTAAGCAAACAGTACAGAGTGTGATTCTGGTCTGAAGTATATGAAAAGTACGAAGGAAGACAGGAATAAAGGGCTAACATAATGGACTTGACAGCTGATTTACAGAAGCAGCATACAGTTGGGAGGAACAAAGTCCAGTTCCACATACATAGGTGAGAGAAGACCACGACCTATTCTAATACTGTCAATGTATTAAAAGTTGACATGAAAAGAAAACTATTGGGTTAGCCAAAAATTTCATTTGGGTTTTTCCAGCTTACGGAAAAATCCAAACGAACTTTTTGGCAAACCCAATCAAAGGAAGAAAGCATCCATAACAGAAGTAGGCCAAATTTAAGCTAAGAAATAACACATTAACCATTTTTAAATGGCTGTTTACTCCTAACTGGGGTGACTAACCACATACAAACAAGCGGAGGTACAGGAAAATATATAAAGGCACTAACTTCATGGACTTAGTGATGAGCCATTAAAAGCACAGATTTGCAAAAAAACAAAGAACTGAACTGAGCGGGACAGTTCAGGGAGAAAACTTTATAAAGAAGCATGAGGGTATAATACTGCAAGGCTGAACAGTAGCCTATACCCAGTTTTGTAAATTACTGATCAAGATTCCTAAACTACGTTCTTGATTCTTTTTTATGAACATTTTACTTACATGACTAGTCTAAGCAATCATTTTCTAAAATTCTAGACACATAAGTCCAAATCCACTTAAGTAAGTCTCTATTTTTAGTCTCTTTAGACAGGCTAAAGTCTCCTCAGGAATAACTGATTGCCCTGATCCTTTAAAACAAAACAAACAGTGATAACTCAACAAATGTTTAGAACATCTTAACACTGACAAAAGACATCAACAAAATAATCAACAAAATACACTATTCCCAGAAAAGCCTAAAAAGTGACGAAGCTGACAGATATTGCTGCCTACCGATTTGCTTATATTGTGAAACACTTACCTCAGCAACTTATGACCATTTGTTGTGGCAACTTCAGCAAGGCTTGTTAGAATCTTTAAATACTGGTTCTCACTTTGCTGAGATAAATGCTCCAGAACTTGCCGTAACTAATTTTTTTACAAATAAAAAAATGTGATTACATAATAATCCACTAAACTTTGTCAAGAAATTAAGTACCTATTAGTTTAGTAAGTATCCCAAAGCTCAATTAGCTGAAACCAAGTCCTTTACAGTTATTTGGTCTTGCATAAAATCAAAAGCTTATAGAGAGATAAGATGACATACAGTATTTGTTCAAAATCACCCAGTGAAAAAGTATAAACAGAGAGAACAGAAATCACCAAGTTTATTTATGGAAAATTAATTCCAAACTTCTAAAAATGTAAGAAAAAAACTCTGTAATTATTCAAAGAGTAGAACTATTAACAAATACAGAGCTCAGTAAACTAGTGATTACTAATTGTAACATGATATTCCTCCTTAGATTCTTTTCCTCTACCTATGGGAAATATTCTAATTATCTTAAGGAGAGATCAAAGGCACAGAGGACAGAAGACTCATAGAGCCAAATATTAGCATAAAGTTTATTAATTCTTATATAATTCATACTTAACCTATAATGCAGATAAGCCAATTCAAATTACTTAAATATTTATAATAATAAAATCAATAAACACATTTGTAAGATGCCATATACACCAAACATGAACAAAGCTTGTTCAGGGGCTTCCCTGGTGGTGCAGTGGTTAAGAATTCTCCTGCCAGGGGCACTGGTTCAAGCCCTGGTCCGTGAAGATCCCACATGCCACGGAGCAACTAAGCCCGTGTGCCGCAACTACTGAACCTGAGCTCTAGAGCCCGTGAGCCACAACTACTGAGCCTGCATGCCACAACTACTGAAGCCCACATGCCTAGAGCTTGTGGTCCACAACAAGAGAAGCCACCACAATAAGAAGCCTGTGCACCATACCAAAGAGTAGCCCCCGCTCGCCACAACTAGAGAAAGCCCACATGCAGCAACGAAGACCCAATGCAGCCAAAAATAAATAAATTAATTAAAAAAAAAAAAAAGCTTGTTCATTTAATAGCTACCAGCACAATTACATTACCATGTTTTCTCGGAGATCTTCATTCTGTGTCATTTGAATAATTGTCTGGAAAAGCCTAGGGTGATACTGAATTAATACTTCACAAGTCTCTCCATATCCACCCTAAAAACAAGATTTAAAATTATCTAGGTTTAAAAACAAAACTCCTAAAGGAAAACATTTCTTCTATATATAAGTCTGACACCAAACATGTGGGATTTCCACACCAACCAATTCTCCAATTCTCTGTGGATACCGATTGGGTGTCCAATTTAATTCAATTATCATGCTAACTGCCTAGAGTTAGGGCAGACCACACAGTAGGGTTCCGTCCCACAAGAGTGCCCCCCACTTCAAAAGCCAATCACAAGTCCAGGTCACCCATACTTCTGACTAACCAGCTGTACGTAAGGAACTCCCTCGACCTCCTCCTCAGGTTTGATAATTTGCTAGAACAGCTCACAGAACTCAGGGAAACACTTTATTTACCATTACCTGTTTATTATAAAGGCTACAACTCAGGAACAGGCAAATGGAAAAGATGCATAGGGTAAAGTGTGTGGGAAGGGGCACAGAGCTTCCATGCCCTCACTGGGCATGCCACCCTCCCAGCACTTTGATGTGTTCACCAACCCAGAAGCTCTCTGAGAACCACACTGTTTAGGGTTTTTATGAAAGTTCCATTACACAGGCCTGAATGACTAAACTCAGTCTCTAGCCCCTGACTCCTCCCCGGGGGTGGGGGAGGAAATTGCCTTCTAATTACATGGTTGGCTCACCTGTCAACCAGCCCTGTTCCTGAAGCTACCTAGGGCCTTTCAGCCACCGCTCATCTCATTAATATACAAAAAGACATGCTTATCACTCTGGAGATTCCAAGGGTCTTAGAAGCTCTTGTGTTAGGAACTGGGATAAAGACCAATATATATTTCTTATACTATCACAGTTCCTTTTAAAGATCATATTCTTAACAGAATAAAAATCTTTGCACCCATCCTCTCATTTGAGGAAAAAAAGTGATCTTGTCGGTTTCTCTTACAAAGTAAGGGACTAAGAATATACGTGAACAACGTACCTGCACACATAAATCCAAAGGGCTTACTCCATTTTTATCCGGCAGATATTTGGCTCCTCGCAACAGAAGAATCTGTGCTGTGTCTCTCTGACCATGACTGTACAGAAACAAAGTTTAAACATATAATCTTTTTAATTTTAAGTCTTTCTCTATAAATTATGGACAGTTAGCATCAATCAACAGAGGATTAATAATCTTAAAAAATTGAGAGGAAGATCTGAACTACAACCTCAACCGTTAGAAAAACTTCCCAACGTTAAGTCATACTTTTTACAATGTAGATAAGAAACTGGCCTACTGAATCTTAGAATTGAACTTGGGACACATTACCTACAATAAATCATAATATTTTGGGATAAGTTGCTGGTACTCAGGCTTATGCTTTATTTTTTTCTTCCAATCTTTTCCTTCTCAACTCTAGCCTGACCACCTCCCTACACATACATCCAAGTCTCCAGACCTCTTAGTCCAAAAGAACCTCAATACTCAAAACAAAAGTACATTTTATGACACTTTAATATGTGGTAAAAAAATAAAAACAAAGGAAGGAGAAAAGACAAATATCAAAATGAGTAAATGGGGGGGATTCATTAGCCAAAAATACTAACTAACTGCCAACCTTCATTTTATCCACCCACTCAGTTTGGCTTCTGCTGACAGCTATTCAATCTGACATGGAATGAACAACTCTCATCCACATGCCCCATTCTCTCTAATTGTTCTTTCAAGTAGGTTTAACAACCACTCTTTAAGCTAGGAGGAAGCTGCTTTGGGGGTAATAATAACTAGACTCTACATTTCGTTATTAAATGAGCTAATCTGATCCTAGACAGACAATAAATAATAAATTTATAATGCAAGGACATTAAAGTTTAAAGCTAATTTTACAAAATGCCCAAGGAAGTCATACAGTTTGGAAGAGTATCTCATCAAAGAATTTTATTTTGTAAATTGATACAGCCACTATGGAGAACAGTATGGAGGTTCCTTAAAAAACTAAAAATAGAACTACCACAGCAATCCCACTACTGGGCATATACCTAGAGAAAACCATAATGCAAAACGACACATGCACCCCAATGTTCATTGCAGCACTATTTACAATAGCCAGGACATGGAAGCAACCTAAATGTCCATCAACAGAAGAATGGATAAAGAAGATGTGGTATGTATATACAATGGAATATTACTCAGCCATAAAAAGGAATGAAATTGGGTCATTTGCAGAGACGTGGATGGACCTAGAGACTGACATACAGAGTGAAGTAAGTCAGAAAGAAAAACAAATATCGTATATTAACGCATATATGTGGAATCTAGAGAAATGGTGTAGATGATCTTATTTGCAAAGCAGAAATAGAGACACAGACATAGAGAACAAACGTATGGACACCAAGGGGGGGAAGCAGGGAGGTGGGATGAATTGGGAGATTGGGATTGACATAATACACTATTGATACTGTGTATAAAATAGATAACTAATGAGAACCTACTGTATAGCTCAGGGAACTCTACTCAATGCTCTGTGGTGACCTACATGGGAAGGAAATCCAAAAAAGAGGGGATATATGTACACGTATAGCTGATTCATTTTGCTATACAGTAGAAACTAACACCACGTTGTAAAGCAAATATATTCCAGTAAAAATTAATTTAAGAAAAAGAATTTTATTTTGTAGATGAAAAAAATTACTATTCAAGCACAAGTGAAACTAGAACTCAGATCTCTGGTCTTCTAGACCAATACTCTTCCCACAGTACCATTACCTAAAAAGGTATGTTATTTCACAAAGACTACACAGATTCCTCAGAAACTTAAAACAAACAAATAAAAACAACCTATTCTTTCTTTTCCACAAAATGACGCTGCATAAAGTATAATTGGACTTAATTTAAAAAAACAGGATCATACTAGGAAGCTGGTGGCAGGCATTAGGTATATCACTCTCTTGATACTTTACTGTAATACTGATTACCTTCCTTAATACAAATATCGACAGACGGAAACTAACTTAAGAACAATATCTAATTTACTCCAGAAAAAGCAGAAAATCAAGAAAGCAAGTACATCAGCAATCCCTCCAAAAGCAACAGTAACTAATTTTACTAGTCTACATTAAGAAAATTCTTCATCAATCATCATTTGTCATTTGTCAGCTGGGCATGCTGGCCAACACATTATATATTACAGCTAATAGGAATTACTTTATAATTAACACTGTTCTATTCTGTATAATACCTAAGTGAAAGGAAACTAACCTGAGCTTAATTTATTTAAGGAGTCAGTGATTTCTTTCCGAGGACCCAAGGTTCTGAGAAACCCAGATTTGCAAAGCTATTCTGCTCAACTTTAATGACATTTCTTTTACAGTTATTATCTGTGTTAGATGTGCTTAATCTTTCCAACTAAACTATAAACTTCTTGACAATACCCTTGTTCTATAACACCAAGCATGGCTTATAACATGTACTCAATATACTTGTTGAGTTGAGGGCTTTAATTTTAGATACCATTCATCTGACAAGTAAGCATTAAATAAGGTACTAAGCTACACAAAAATAACAAAAAGACCCGAATCGTTATTTAGGATTAATTTTGTACCACATATAGCAACAAGAATAATTAATATCAAGAAAAAAATACCACTATGACATCTTTAGAAAGCTGGAGTAATTTCTAAAACTACATTAAAATCTCATCTGTGAACAGGTGGCATTTCATTTCAAAAGTAAATTAAAAGAAATGATTGCTAATAATATATAAAATCTGCATAACTTCATTAGGGGCTCAAGTGCCCCATGTGTAATATTGCAAAAGGTAAAGATTATCCTGTTACAGACTGCTCAAAGTGTCGCATGAAAGACTTTTCAGTTCAAATAACTGCAAAAATTTGCTCAATGAATAAGTATTCTTTACAATTGAACTTATTTTTTTTATATTGATTGAGATAATACTCCCTTCAAGGAAATGCCAGTGTATTTTCTGGAAACTAAGAAGTTGGCAAAGATTTAACTAATAAGAAACGTGTAGTGCTTCTAAAGCACTTAGAACTGATTTCTCAAGCACTTTCAAGTCTCCTAACTTCAGGCTTTGCAGTGATACAATTTGAAAATTTGGCTAACAGTGCATATGTACTATATATATAACAACATTTTTTGGAGCTGCTTATGAAACAAAGAGGCCATATTTTCTAATGGTCCTTTTCTATTCTAAAAGTTTGCAATTTTGAATCTATGGACTGTTTCACGTGGCTACTTCGTGAGTTTCCTAATTGAAAGGAGTTGCTTAGCAGTAGCTGCAAACTATGTTCAGAATCTTACCTGTTTCTCACTTTATTACAGACCTCCAAAATTCCATAAAAATCTCACTAATTTACTGTATCTTTATAACCCCAGCTAAACCTTGCTTTCCTTTACAGAATAAAAGTTTTCTGCAGATACAGAAAATATTTGAAAATCATTATACATCCAAACCTTTATTTGAGGAACCCAGTTAAGGGAATGGGAAGTATTATGACGAATATAAAACCAATCTAATCATTTAAGGACCTGAAGCATTTGCAGATACCACATAAAAGTCCTGAAAACAAAGGCACCTGAATGGGCGGGGGGGGGGGGGGGGGGGGTCAATATATGTGTGCCTATAGTCCACATGAAAGAAAGCTAGTGAATTAGAATGTCTTGTACAAAATACCTAGAGAGGAAAAGTGGCTGGGAAATAGTTCCTGTCATAATTTTAGGTCAAAATCAATCTGAAATGACTCACTCACAGAAGCATTACTTTATTAAATAGTGCTCAGAATTAGAACAGAATACAAAGGAAAAAAGAAAAGGCCTGCCTGTATGATGGGATAAGAGTCAAATTTCTTAGAAAACCATGCATTGCAATGAAATTGAAAGAGGACAATACAACTTTGCGCTCACTGGGTGTGGAAAAGTGTACTAGAGCTTACTGAGCACCTACCAACTACTAAGTATAAAATCCTCTGCAGGATGCTTTATATAAGCCACCTCATTTAATTATCACTGTAGTCCCACGAGGCAGATATCAGCATTTCCACTTTACAAAGAAACAAAGCTTCAGAGGTCAAGAAACTTGACTAAAGTTGCATAGCTTTGGGGATGGGATTTGAACCCTGCCTCCCATATATTTCAATACAGTTTCGATTTAAAGAAACAGTTTTAGCAGTTAATCACTGAATTAGACATATGACATATCTAGTAACATCCCTCAACAATAAAAATTTACATTAAGTTCAGCTTTATATCTTAGAGCCCTGTAACTTGTCTGCAGGATCAACTTGTTCTATTTCTCACATTCCTTTCCCTTTCATTTATCAGAGACAATACATTGGGAATAATTTATAATTTTTAATGTATACCTCTATCTAGATATCATGAATATAATTAGAAGTCTGCCTATAAAATGAACCATGTTCCATATTTATCATCCTGCAACAATGAAGAATTTATATTCTAGTTTCAATTTTAATCATATTTGCTTAGCCATCTCCGTTCAAAGAGAGCTAATGTTTGCTAGATAAAAACTTAATGATGGCTATACAGTACTAGCAGAAAGTACTTCTAAAAAATTCTTTTACCATAACCCTATGCTCAGACTAACTATACAAATATCACAGTTATGTAAACACTAATATATACCTATATTTTACCAGTATACATGGCATTATTTTATATATTTTTATATATTTTTCAAAAACGTAACTATAGTGATTCACTCATTCAAAAACATTTACTAAGCATCTAAGCACAAAGCACTATACTACACATGGAATATAAAGTGATGAATAAAACAAAATTCTTGCTTTCATTGGGCTTTCAGTCTAGCAGGGGAGACACACTATAAACAAGTACATAAACACTATAAAGTACAAAGTGCTACAAAAGAAATGATCATGATACTGTGATAGGAAATATGGGGAGAGGCCTACCTAGATTGATCAGGAATTCTTTCCTAAAAAGTAACAGTGAAGCACTGACATGGAGGCAGCCACATAAAAACCCTACGGAAGAAGGTTTCAGGCAAAATAAATAGAACATAGAAAAGCCTGCTGGAAAGAGTCTGATGTATTGGGGGAACTCAAAGAGAACCAACGTGGCCGAAGCACAGTGAGCTAAGCAGGGTCAGACCATGCAGGTCACATGGAAGAAGGCAGAGTTTGGATTTCATTGGAAATGCAACAAAGAGGCACTGAAAAGTTTAAAAACAAGGTTTAAGCACAAAGTGACAACAGCCGGTTCATTTTTTAGAAGGTCACTTTGGCTTCTGAGGAAAGAACAGAAGGGAGGGAAACAACAGAGGAATCTGGAAGACCAGTTAAGAGACTACTGCAGTATTCTAGACAAGAAGTAAAAAATTTAAGGTGGTTTAGTGAGGTGGAGAGCAGTAATGAGATTCAGAATGTATTCAGAAAGTGGAATTTACAGAACTTACTAATATATTCCAAGTTGAGGGTCAGAGAGAGAGACAGAAATAAAAAATAATGACCTAGTTTCTGGTTTACACAACTGAGAAGATAAGGGTTCCAATGACTGAGATGAGAAAAACTGGAGGAAAGGTTTGAAAAGGAAATCAGAAGCTATATTTTGGACATGCTAATATCTGAGATTCCATGAGACTTGCAAGTGATGATGTATATCAGGTAGATGGACATTCAAATCTGAAGCTTCAAAGAAACGTCTGATCTAAAGATAACCCCTCAAGATAGGATATGATTTCAGGGAATCAAACAATGATATTATTCATAAATTCAGGACACTAAAAAAGTAATTTGTGTTCTAGCCAAGCAATCAAATTGTAAGTATAACATAAGAAAAAGCCTGGATTCAGGTAAGATCGAGAAGTCTAGAGGTCCAAAAGTCCTTGTATTGTAATTCAAGGCTGTTCAATGATGATTTGAATCAGTCAGACCAAAGCAACATCAGAGACCCTAGAGAAAAGCTAAACGAGAAGAAAAGCAGATCTTTCATTTTAAACAAAGCTCCAGGGAATTCCCTGGCAGTCCAGTGGTTAGGACTCAGCACTTTTCAATGTCAGGGCCCAGGTTTGACCCCTGGTCGGGGAACTAAAATCCCACAAGCCACATGGTGAGGCCAAAAAAAATAATAAAAATTAAACATAAAACAAGGGCTTCCCTGGTGGCGCAGTGGTTGAGAGTCCGCCTGCCAATGCAGGGGACACGGGTTCATGCCCCGGTCCAGGAGGATCCCGTGTGCCGCGGAGCGGCGGGACCCATGAACCATGGCCGCTGAGCCTGTGCGTCCAGAGCCTGTGCTCCGCAACGGGAGAGGCCACAACAGTGAGAGGCCCGCATATGGCAAAAAAAAAAAAAAAAACATAAAACAAAGCTCCAGTAAAATGACATAAAACAGGAAAAAGGATAAGAAAAGAGGAGCTTTCTGGAGAGCTTTATATCTAAAATAGAGCCTAAATAAATACTACAATTCCTGTAATCTAAACCAAAAAGAAAAATCAAGTGTATTGTGAACTGCTCCTAATTGCAACTAAATTTACATAACATATTATGGGGGGGGCCGGGTATGTGTACAATTATTACACTGTTAGCTCCTTAAGGACTGGGGTTTATTTATTACTGTATCACTAATGCCTATAATAATGCATGGCACACAGTGAATGCTAACTAAATGCTTATTACATGAATGAATCAATGAACAAAACATATGCTTTAGGAAAATGAACCAGAAAAAAAGAAAATGAATCAGGAAAGAGTATTAAAAACAACTTAATGCATAACTCAATATCTAACAAGAATGATTCAAGAAACTTTTTAAAGTTACAAATACAGAGAAAGCAAAGACATGGCTCTGAACTAAGGCATACTTTAATAGCTTATCCCATTGGAACTAACTTGATAAAGAAAACTATGAAAGTTACTGGATTATTGGTATGTCTTTTTTATTACTAAGTAATTCTAAAATCTAAGTAATCAAGTAAATCAAAAGCTCCCACTTACAATATATAAAAACACTGGCAATATAAAACACTTTTCATCATGCAGTTAAGTAACAGAACCATAATGCTATATACTTCATCTTAAAAGGGAGCATAGTATTTCTAGGAAAGGAGGAGTTTTAGAAAATACACACAAATGTTTGTGTTTGGAAATATAGCAGATTCAACATTCTTTAATGAGAGCATCTGGCAATATAAATTATCATACCTGCAAGCAAAGTACAATGGAGTGGCTCCTGATACATTCGGCCTGTTAATATCAGCACCACTGTCTAGCAAGCATTGCACTGTCTGGGGGAAAAAGAAACAAAAGTAAAGCCAGAGAAGTTGAACAAAGACACAGTTATCACAATTTTAGTCCATATAAGGAAAGTTCTCACCACAACCTGAAGCTTTAAAAAAGAAAGAATAAGAACATGCCAATTATGACGGCTGAACAAATTCCACTTTTTGGTAAGCTCTGAGCCTCAGACGCTACACAGTATATGTGGAATTATCAATGTAATGTAAATTGTGTTCACCTGGGAAGGTTCTAGAAAACCACTGACATGTGTAGTAGCTACCAAAGGACTTGAAATGTGGCTAGTACAACTGAGAAACAGAATTTTAAATTTTATTTTATTATAATTAAGTTTAAATAGCCACATGTGGCAGCACTGGACAGTGCTGCTCTAGATTTCTGAATTTCATTACAAACCAGAGTTTTTTGCCTCTAAAAACAAAAAGTTGGTACCAGAGCTCTTTCTCAAAATTCAAAGAGGATAATTATTAAAGTAAGAAGTCCTTTTGCTACTGACAGTCACCAATACTGACTTAGTTTCTCTGATTGTCCCCTAAGCTCTACTTCTGCAATCATTTGATGTGTACTAAGGGAAAATAAGTTAATATAAAATTTTAAAAATAAATATCTTATGATTTGGGCTTCCCTGGTGGCGCAGTGGTTGAGAGTCTGCCTGCCGATGTGGGGGACGCGTGTTTGTGCCCCAGTCCGGGAGGATCCCACGTGCCGCAGAGCGGCTGGGCCCGTGAGCTATGGCCGCTGAGCCTGGGCGTCCGGAGCCTGTGCTCCGCAACAGGAGAGGCCACAACAGTGAGAGGCCCGTGTACCACAAAAAAAAAAAAAAAAAAATCTGATGATTAGGAATACGACAAGGCTTGCCTGAAAAACCTTAAAAAAGAGAATCTTTCCTGGTTTTAATTCCTATGATCTTCATTTTAGTTTCTCCTGAAAAAAGGAAGATAAGATGTAAAAACTTAAATGTTTTTGGAATTAGACTGTTTAATAATTACTTCTGGATTGAACACACATGTTCATCTTTATTGCTGCTCTAAAACCTAGTACATTGTCAGCAAAATATTAAGACTACAAACTCGAAGGAAGAACAGCAAAGAATACAACACATCCTAGATAAGTCAGAAGTTTTAGGAAAATGGCAAGCAAGTGAAAGAAGAGTAACTGACTTAGCAGATCAAAGAAAGCTGAAGTCTAAGTGTCTGCAAATGCAGATTCCAACAAGAAACTACCAAATTCTCACTACCGAACACACACACGCAACACAGGAATTGGAAGTAACAGGTATCTTGGAAGACAGGGATAGTTATATAGAGCTAAGACAGGAGAAGTAGTTGAAAACCTAACAGCTGGGCCCTCCCCCAGGACCCTTCCTCCCCATCCCATACAGTTAGTCACTATCCCTCCCTATCTGTCTTGGAAGTAGGGAGGTTTATTATCTGGACAAAGTGAACAGTGAGGCTCTGGACTGGCAGACAAGAAATACAGGGAAGAGCAGGGATGAGCAGCCATGCTGAAAACAACTAATTAAGTGAAAACCTCCAGCCCCCACGCTCCACTAGGCTCCCAGAAATCCAGTAGCCAGGCTTAAAAGCTTAAGCAGGAGGAGACTGAAGGTTTCCTCTCTGGAAAGTGGCACCAGAGAAGAGTCTGACTGATACTGGCATTACAGACACCAGTGAAACAGCCCAGTTGGCCACAAGGGGACATTCAGCAATGCTGGGAGACTTTTTTGATTTTCATTACTGGAGAAGGGAGGGTCCAGTTGGCAGCTAGTGGGTAGAGGCCAGGGTACGTCTAAACATCTGACAATCTACATACAGGCCCCACAACAAAGAATGTTCAGGCCCCAAATATCAATAGGGCCAAGATTAAAAAACCTTGACGTACAGTGAGACCAGTCAACAAACCCAGCTCATGTACACAATGCTTTCAGCCCCATTTCAGTGCCTCACCACTATACATGAATGGACAGACAATGTTTAAGACACAACTGAAGCAGGCCTCTAACCTGAAAAACAAACAGAAAAAGGAAGTAAGAAAAATAAAGACAATAAAGGGAACCAAAAAACAGCAACAAAAATTAGAAAAGTAACTGATACCCTCAGAGAGAAAAGAAAAAATACTATCCATGGGACAAAAACAAGATGCTGGGGGAAAAATATTCAGAGAATAAGATATCAAAAATATGATGGAAGAAATAAAAATTCAATAGAAGTTAGAAATACAGTGTTGAAAAACTCTACAAGAAACAAAAAGACGAAGAAAACAGGAAAAATGAGAAAACTAGTAGATCAATCCAGGGAGTCATTGTAGAGATTGAGAATAAAGAAAATGAAGGAGGTGGGAGACCAAAACGAAGTAATCAAGAAATAATACCAAAAAATTTCCCAGAACTGAAGGACACAAGTTGCCAGATTGAAAAGGCTCACCAGTGTCCAGGCTAATAAATTAAAAGACCTTCAACAAGGCACATCAAAGTGAAATTTCATAATACTGGGGATATAAGATTCCAGAGATAAACAGAATTCAGATTGACATTAAACTTTTAAACAGCAACACTGAAATTTAAAAGGTGAAATGCCCTCAAAATTGTAAGGTGAATGACTTCCAATGTAGAATTCTATAGCCAGCCACACTATCATTCAAATACATGCTTTTAAATAAGAAATAGGCTTAGCTATGTAAGATTTCCAAAAAAATTACCTCCAACGCACCTTTTCTCAAGAAGCTACTGGAGGATATCCTCCTCCAAACAAGGGAATACATCAAAATAGAAGATGTGGAATCTAGAATACTGAAGATCAAACACAGGAGATATCAAGAAATTCCCAGGTTTAGAGAAAAACAATGGAGTGACATTATCTAATGAATTTGTCTTTGAAGAAAACAGTACTGAAAAAGATTCTGTGGGAGCATATAGGAAGAACTACTGATTCACCAAAAAAAAAAAAAAACCTGAGCTAAGCTAATAGTCACCCTAGTAGAAAATTTTATTATAGTTCACTATTTGACTCAGCAGTAAACAATATTTACCTAACTGTATATGCAACTAATATTGTCTCATTAAAATTTATGATATAATTAATTTTAGAAATGGGGCGACAGGGCATGGGAAGAGGATTTAAATGAGTTAAACCCTCACTCACCATAACAAGAAAAGATTCAGTGATATCTAAAAGTCATAAATTGAGAAAGAGCAGTAGAAGCATATTATGTGGAAATAGATACCAGAAGAAAAGCTAAAAGAGCTGAAAATTGCCGCCTAGTGATTGTGAATTGACAAAGAAGGGTGATTTAAAGGACTATAGTTTTTTATTACAAAGATTTTGATAAAAATATTTTAAGATATAGTATTCATGTATTATTACTATTTGAATTTACTTCTATGTCAGGAGGAATTTGAAAATCTATGTAATAGAAACATTGTTACATAAAACTTTATTATCAGCTATATAATTCTTAAACTGTGGACAAGCGGTCAAGTACTGCTCTCAAAAATATAAGAAAATAAGCATTTAGGTTATTATAAGGCAAGGCCCACTTGAGCCTTTTGATCATGGCTTTGCCCTTTTTGATATCTGACCTAGAAGTTGTGTGTATGTGGTCCCAAATCAGAAGTGAGATGGATAGCAGCAATAATTTTCACTGACTGTTACAGAAATTATATAGACAATAAGCCATCTCTCCAAAAGGCTCAGGAGAGATAAAAGCAATTATATCAAAAATACATATTAATATTCAATTAAAACCCAGCAATCCAGAGAGAAGCCGAAATAAAGTAATTATTAACAAAACATACTATGCATTCATAAAAATTATATAATTGTTAAAAGTATATAATGATATAATAGTATGAATAACCTTAGCATGTGCCTGGATACTGTGCTAATAAGCATTTATCATTTCATTTACTGCATCCTGATGGAAGTTGATATCCTTCTCTGCACTTTCACAAGTAGGAAACTGAATCTCAAAGAGGTCAAGTAATGCGCACCCCAACACACAAATAAACAGGGGAGCAGGGATTAAAACCTAAGCCCATGGTCATAACCACTAAGCAATTTACCAAAAAACAGAAATTCTAAATTCAGAATACTAAATAGTATTCTGGCTAATTTGGCATATCTTCATAAGCTACATTAATCACAGATGATCTACTAATTCCCTACTAAATAACTATTTGAGAGTCAAGCTCAAGAGCCTAGACAGTTATTTCCGTTCAGTTTTTAAATAATGCCATTTCTAAATTCATATACTTTTTACAGTATTTCTGTATTTTTATTTATACTGTAGAGCTAACAGTAAAACAAATTAGCCATTAAACTAACACTAGACTAACATATTCCTCTACAAAGTGGTAAGACAAACTTCAGGCAAATCATAGCAAGACAGCATGATTTGTTTTAGCAAATTTCTCACCCCAAAACTCCTACACACAAATACTTCTGTGTCATATGTTTCTATCATACCCTTGTACACAGGAAATATCCTATGAATACATTAAAAATTCTGTTCTTAACAGAGAAAAACTTGATTAATAAAGTGGAAAAGCTCATTCCAGCATTTTCTTTTACGTTCATAAATCTGCTTTTCTGTTTTAACAAAATTATCTCAATTAAGATCCTCAAAATATACAACTATTAAAAGAAACACATATTTTAAAAAAGCTTTCAATAGCTCACTTGTAGATAAAATGTTGCCTGAAGTCAAAGAGGGAGAAAAACCCATTTCCCTCAGAGTAAGAAGAAAAAAAATACAAAGGGATTTGAATGTAAAGAGTAAAAAAAATTGCCTTGCAGCACTGACATGAGTGAAAAGTCATCAATCTTTGTGATTTAAAAAAAATGTATGCAGATTTCTTTTTGTAAAATCTCTGAAACAGGAGGAGTAAGGATAACACAGAATTCAATTATTGATTAAATAGCATAATAAAAGAAGCAAGAAAGTCACATAACTTAAAAGTTTCGTTTTTTTTTAAATTTCCAATCTATGTAAATGAAGGGCAAAATAACTTTGAAACTAGGAGAATTCAGGTGGAGGAAACTATTAAATTAAAAACGTAAAAGCCCTTGAAGAAACAATACTGCTTGAAGATTTTAAATTATACAGAAGCATAAGGCAAAACAAAATCAAAGAGAATAAATTCTGGATTCAACCACTACAATCCCTAAGGAGTCTCAAAAGCAGAAATTTTCAGCAATAAACAAACCAGATACAATCTTCTATAAGAATCAGCACTATCAACATACGCTTCACTTAAAGGTACAAAAGAAAAAAATTACAAACATTTACAAACGGAAAGAAAATGGCAGAAAAAACTGCTTGGAATGATACTGCATTTGACTAGCCCATTCCATTTTTCAACAAAAATTTCAATGTTGGTATGTGCTAGTAGTATGTGCTAGATGTTAGAGTCACAGCAATGAACAAAATGGACAAACATCTGCCTTCATGAAGCTTACATTCTAGTGGAAAAGGAAAACAAAGGGACGTGAGAAATAAAATATGTAGTATGCTAGATGGTGACTAGTGCTATCCAGAAAAACTGATAGGATTCTCTATGACAGATTTGGATTCAATTTGTTTTAGCAAATTTCTCACCCCTAAACCCCTACACACAAGTACTTCGGTGAAAACTGCATTGTGTCTGTTTAACAGACTATAAGCCATGAAGTCCAAAATAAATCACTGTAATTTACAACGGTCATAAGTTCCCCTGTTTTCAAACTTTTATGGCTTCTCATTTACTCGCAAAAATTAAGCTCAGCAGCTTACAATTTAGTAAATGTAAACATGTAAAAGTATACTAACAAATATCTGTGACTGAGAGCTGATTACCTGTATCTTTCAAGTTAATATAACATAATTTTAAGAAGTACACTGAACTAAAATCATTTTATGTGTGTAATATTGATCACCAAAATATGTTTTTAAAATAATTCAGACCTTCAAATTCCCTGTCCAACCCTCTCCCCCTTAAAAAACAAAAACACATTATTATCCTATTCCTAGATAATCTACAAGGGGAGTCTTCCCTCTTACAGAGTAAGGAAGAGCTGGGAAGGAATACTGAAAGAAAAGCATGGAAAGGCGATTTTCACATAGGCTTCAAGAAATCCTCAAGAAACAACACACTTTCAACAGACGTCATGACCTTTCAAATGATAAAACAACATCCTGAGTGGAAAACTAATGTGCAAAGCTAATGTCTGGGTCAATCTCAAAAGTCATTTAATTGAAGGCAGTGACTAACCAAGACCACCTGTACCCAATACACTGATAAGTTACAAAGCAAGAAATCCAAGGCAGCTCTACTTTATCAATGTCAACTCTCTGAACGACACTGACCAAAGTAGAAAGGAATATTCAATATTAAACCATAAGTAAAAACCAATATTAAACCATACAACATAAGTTGTATCCTCATTTACTAAAACAATGATAGCCAAACAACAAAAAAAGCATCTTTCATCTCTTATTAAAAGTAATTCTGGGGCTTCCCTGGTGGCGTAGTGGTTGAGAGTCCACCTGCCGATGCAGGGGACGCGGGTTCGTGCCCCGGTACGGGAGGATCCCGCATGCCGCGGAGCGGCTGGGCCCGTGGGCCGCGGCCGCTGGGCCTGCGCTTCCGGAGCCTGTGCTCCACAATGGGAGAGGCCGCAGCAATGAGAGGCCCACGTATGGCAAAAGAAAAAAAAAAAAAGTAATTCTGATGACAGAACAGCAATGCACAAACAACTTATGCACTAAGAAAAATGGCCAACTCACGAGTCAGTGACTGGTGTTTATAGGTCTTCTCTAGAAACCTGTCCACCTAAGCCTATCAAGACTTTGAGCCCTTATGTAATACCTAGCAAAAAAATCAATATTACCCAGTTGTGTTAGGAAAAAAAATCACAGTAATAGAATTTCCTATTATTTGCTCACATTTCTCAGAAGTGATGAAAGGAGAATTCTAACATTAGAATAAATAAAATTACTCTGAACCTAAAAACATATCCTGAAATGTTAAGTACATCTACCTTCGTGCTTCAAGGCTGAATCCAGTTAATGTTTTTGCAAAAGCTTTCAATTAAGTTTGCATGGCTGCCCTGTAATTCTCTGGATGAAAAGCTTGGAAGCTGGCTAAAGATATCAAGAGAGCTGACTGAACGTAGATGAGCACTGTCCCTTAACAAGCCTACAATTTCAGTAAAAAAAAAAAAAAAATGCAGTCAGTTCTATCAAAGGTAATCTACTCTAAGCAGGGTTCAACTATCATTTCATATTGTTTGTGAACCATCATATTCAGTTATCTAAATTTAGCAATATAAAATCTATTGTGATAAAAATAAAATTCCCTTAAGTGAACTGAAATTAGTCCAAGAACTAATCCTGCTGTGTACTTTAACTAATAGAAATTGAGATTGAACCGTTTGACAGTTCTCTAGAGTTTCTAAGTCCAAGTTATTCCAGGAAAACAGTAATCAACCATTTGTGGCAATTCAACACATCAATACATCTTAAAGACCTAATGACAAAGAAAAAAATTACCAAAAAGTAAGTTCAATTTATGGCCAAAAAAAATGGAGTCAATTATACCTATGTAGAATAATATTAGGTTTTACTACACTTTCTAAAAATGAGATTAAAAATCAAACAACACATTAGGCCTAGCTTACTGCATAAGAGCAAATGAATGAAGAGTCCAGGTAGTGCTCTTTGTACTGTTCTTACAGAATCACATCATCAATATTAATAATGGTAGTAACAGTACCAATACTATCATTACTCTTTTTGGTTTTTTTTAAGATGTTGGGGGTAGGAGTTTATTAATTTATTTTATTTTTTTTTATTTTTTGCTGTGCTGGGTCTTCGTTTCTGTGCGAGGGCTTTCTCTAGTTGTGGCAAGCGGGGGCCACTCTTCATCACGGTGCGCAGGCCTCTCACTATCGCGGCCTCTCTTGCTGCAGAGCACAGGCTCCAGACGCGCAGGCTCAGTAGTTGTGGCTCACGGGCCTAGTTGCTCCGCGGCATGTGGGATCCTCCCAGACCAGGGCTCGAACCCGTGTCCCCTGCATTAGCAGGCAGATTCTCAACCACTGCGCCACCAGGGAAGCCCCTATCATTACTCTTAAGTATCTTCCAAAATATTCACAACACTTTCCTTAATTGTGTAATCAGCAGATTATATCTTAAGAGGTAGATAAAGGCAGGGGAAGAAAAAGTTGTCAAAGACTATATAATAAGCCAGATGAATAACCAAATTCTCTAATTATTTTTTATTTTAAATCAATATCCAAAGACAAACCATAATTCTGGTATTGTATAGCTAGTAACAGCTGACCTAAGGAAATTTATAAAAAATTAAATTATTAAGGAGTTGATCATTTCTTTCATCTGATCATTTTAAAATAGGAATAGAAGTCGTTTAAAATCATAGTGCTATTATGTTACAAGAACAAAAATGGTCACGCTGCACTCTTCAACTGCCCAAATCACTTCCTTCCAACAAGATGATGAAAAGACCCTTATCTTGGTTTACCTCTAATTAAACAGATGCATGTATAGGAAATCATGGCAAAAATTACTTGATTTCTTAGTTATGACAAAATCAATCTTTCTTCCAAATCTTTTATCTGTAAAAAAAGTCATGTAAATCTAAAAATTATTTGTCATCAAAGCAAGAATACGGTATTCAATTATAAATTCTACAAAGCTTTAGAGCTCTCAGCCAGTTGTTCAAAATCTTTTCATGCATTCTTGAGATTTACCTTAAAATGAGATTAGAAAGTAAATTTCAGAGCATTTCTTTATCATATCATCCTCTTTTTTTTTTTTCGTATCATCCTCTTTAATTTGAAATGAGCTGATGTGCTTTTGAGAATATTTTTAAGGGAGTTTCTTTCCCCCTTTAAAGTTTTACATTTCATTCTATAAAATATATATATAACCAATATATATAAATCTTGAAACCTATGTGCACTGGTATATGTCTACATGGACACAAGTTTTGAAGACCTTTTAATGAATTTATGCAAAAACTGACTACTTTGAGACAATGAAAAGGCCATTTTCATTTGCTGAAATCTGACAGAGCATTTTAGACTCTGTTCAACTTATGGAAAGATATACAAAGGGTTAAAAACAAAATCAATAACATCTACCCTGTAATAACATATCTCAGAGCTCTTAAATCATATCCAACTCAAGATAAAAGAATATTCTCATCCACTGAGATCTGAACATGTCCCAGAAATACATGAGTAATTATGACACACAGGTAATAATAGCACAACTATCAACACAGATTTTTAGAGGTATAATTCAGCCTGGAGGCTAGCAGATGGCCTAATTTTTCAGGATTCCTTTTTGCCCTATTGAAGGATTAAAGGTGCATACAATGAATTGGAAAATAGTGCTAAACATTCTCTTTGTATACGATCCTCACAGATAACTATAATGGGCCAACTATGACAGAAAGGAATCTCACTCACTAATACAATCAATCACAAGTCAACATGACTTTTTGTACTCTTCCTCCTGTATCATACCTGCAAAATCTCACCCTGTGAAGCCCATCACCACAGTGAAGTCAGGCCCCCTATAAATCTTCTGAAAATACAATTCTTCAAAGGCATATGCTATGAGGACTATGAGGAATTCTCCCTTACTTTACCACGCCTGCTTTAGGTGGTAAACCATATGGAACGTATTATACTTATACTAACTACTCTTCAATAACTTCAGAGGCAATTCTAAATTTTTAATGCACCCTGTAATGCACATGTTTTGAACCAAGGTTTTTTGCGTCATTCTTGTTTCTTCACTGGCTTAAGGCAGCTAAAATTAGCCTTTGTAGGTAATTCCTAATCTGAATTCCCGTTTTTTACTACACAAGTTCCCGGGCAACAAGTAGGTTTACAATCTTAGTAAATGACACGCCACTCGTTCGTTAACGGCAGGGAGTATTTCTATTAAAGCGGGTGCTTTTCTGTCCTGTAAGAGCTACCAGCAGGACTCTTTCTCTAACAGGCAGCAGTTGCTTACTGGGGCCAGTCAAGATTAGAACATTTCAGATGATTTTTTGTTTTCCACACAGAATACTTCTTAAATTTAGTAGTACTGACATAGAGAAAGTAAAAGGTAACGAAAAGGAATACTCCTTGAATACAAATGGGTTAGTTTTCAGATGATAAAAGACAAAAGAATAAAAACGAACATTGGTGTTCAGAAGAAATGCCAGGAAAGAAAAAAAGGAAAAAGCATATATCCTTCCTTTTATCCAACTCTTATTAAACATAAGACAATGTCAACCTTGAGCTCACTATCTCAAAAGAAGTGCAGTATTCTATGAATTGAGGTCATACATAAAGCATCTAAATACGTAGGATCTGACATCCTGAACCTAGGTTAGGAAAAAAGTGTTTGCACGGGGCTTCCCTGGTGGCGCAGTGGTTGAGAGTCCGCCTGCCGATGCAGGGGACACAGGTTCATGTCCTGGTCCGGGAGGATCCCACATGCCGCGGAGTAGCTGGGCCCGTGAGCCATGGCTGCTGAGCCTGTGCGTCCGGAGCCCGTGCTCCGCCAACGGGAGAGGCCACAACAGTGAGAGGCCTGCGTACCACAAAAAAAAACGTGTTTGCAGAGACAGAAATCTAGATTCTACTAGGAATTCTCCCAACAAAAAGATAAGACTCAGTGTATACAAAAAAATAAATATAAACAAGCAAACTTCTGTATCTTTGTAGATGCTGGTGGTGTTTTTTGGTTTTCAATTGGTTTTTGTTGTTTAGTTAGTAAATACATAATATTCTATTATCCATAATGTTAAATGTGGGAAAAAAATGAAAGTAACCAGGATAGGAAAATACAAAAAGCAGAAATTCAATCTAAAATCTTAAGCTAACAATCTTTAAATAAAGCACCAGTCTTCTAATGAGAGAGAAAACTATTAGCAATTTTAAAAGCCAAGTGTTTATACATAGGGATAACAGGAAAGTACTGCCTAAAACAAATGCATGATTTTAGAAATCAAAAGTAAGGAAGAAAACAGCTGTGACTCTAGCACTTAAATCATATTCCAAGAGAGTAGAAAAATAATTAATCCAAGTTGAATTATTTAAGCAATGTCAGAGCTCACTTTCTTCACTAATTCCAAAACTTGAGGCTTAAGGGTAAAAATATGAAAATGGTAAAAAATATGAAAAAGTTATTTGATAAAACTGAGGACAAGAAACATTATAAACTGTTAAAATTATTATATGTGAACATACTACATTTAAAATTTAAAATATTCAGCTATTAGAATCTATGAATCAGAAATAAAAAAAAAAGAATCTATGAATCAGAAATAAAATTGAAATCCAAATTACAAATACATTAAACATATTTAAAAACACTATTTTCTGTTCCTTTTATCCACATAGAATATATTAATCAGAAGACCACATGACACAGAAAATGTTATAAGATTTTGCTTCATGTTTCCAATTATACACAGTGGAAAACTTTTCATGAATTCAAAGTTTAAACAGATGCAACTTAATTTAAAGTCCTTGAGGCTTTATTTACCGTCTTGTGACCGTTCTGGCAGGCCACATGCAGCGCTGTCTGCCCCATCGCATCCTCAACATCGACATCACTGACGTGCTGTACAAGGTCATGGAGTAGTTCTGTCCGCCCATTCACAGCCAGCCAGTGTATCTGTGCAGCCATTTAGGTTACTTAACATTTGTGCAAGAGTGTTTCATATAAAAGCAGCAGATAAATAATGCAATTATTCATCAACTGTGAGCATGATACGCACACTAAATATTAAAATTTAAGCCAATATACTTTTTTCCTATATTTTTATATGGGGAAAAAATATGCATCAGGATGTAGGTTATACCACCATGTACTTCAAAATCAAGCATTTCATGGTTTCAAAGTAGTTAAAAATCCTAAACTTAGGATCACCAAATACTCTGCTTCTTAGATGACCATGGACTGTATGTATAGCTTATCTCTAGAGAAGAGGTACTGGATATTTTTCCTCCCCCAGAAACAAACATAAGTTAAAAAGTAATTAATATGACAGTAGGTGTCATATTCTTCACTTCCTATATTTTACACATAATGCATGTAACATATATAAATAACATATATGGGGAGGATTAAAAAAATATAAAACACCTGTAAGTCTACCCCACAAAGATAATCAATGTTAAAACTTTGGACTATGCTGTCCATGCATTTTTCATCTGACTTTTTTTCCATTAAAAAAATATATCATGAAACTTTTGTTTTAAAATGGTAACTCTGAAGCCATGCATCAGCTCCTACTTCTTCCCCGAACATCACTGAAATGACAGTAAAGAGTACTTTTTCTTAAAGGACAGACCTATTAAGAAAAAGAAAAGGAGAGAATACAAGAGCAACACATTTTGCAAGCTGGAAGCTTTTGTCTGAATTGTCAGAACAAAGAGCTGAATCCTAAACCAGTAATAGAGCACCAAGAAGGTAGATTCAGATCACAGAACTCCCAAAAGGCTCAAGGATAGGTAGTAACACTCTGCTGCACTTCTTGAAGTTACATATAACTTTTATATGCACTAGGAAACCAAAATATTTGTATGACTTGCTTTATCTCAGTATTCATTTTATTGACATGGTCAGGAACAGAACCTGCAGCATCTCTGAGGTATGCCTATAAATAAAAACCCAAAACAAAAGAAAGGCAAAGGAATCTCTGGGATGATGGTGAAGAGATATTCCAAATAACGCTGTAAAGCAGGCCTAGAAATCAACCAATCTCACTTAGAGAACAGCAGTCCCCATAACAGACTCCTTCAGAACTATTCAAGAAGGTGAAAGGTACTGAACACATGTTATGAGGATATTTACAAAGCTCAGGGAAGTCTAGTAATGAATTAACAACACGTATTTAGAAAACAAAAAAAATGTTAAGGTTCAATAAATGAAGAAACAGAAATAAAAGACATACAGATTGGAAAGGAAAAGATAAAACTATCTCTATTTGCAGATGACATGACCGTCTATGTAGAAAATCCCAAGGCATCTACCAAAAACTCCTAGAACTAATAAGTGAGTTCAGCAAGGTCACAGGCTACATGATCAACACATAAAAGGCAACTGCATTTCCATGTACTATCAATGAACATGCAGAAATAAAAATTAAAAACAATGTCGCGGGACTTCCCTGGTGGTGGAGTGGTTAAGAATCCACCTGCCAATGCAGAGGACACAGGTTTGAGCCCTGGTGCTGGAAGATCCCACATGCCACGGAGCAACTAAGCACATGTGCCACAACTACTGAGCCTGCATGTCACAACTACTGAAGCCCGCATGCCTAGAGCCCGTGCTCCTCAACGAGAAGCCACTACAATGAGAAGCCCATGCACTGCAACAAGAGAAAGCCTGTGCACAGCAACGAAGACCCAACGCAGCCAAAAATAAATAAATAAAATAAATTTTTTCAAAATTAAAAAATATAAACGTCACTTACAATTGCTCCAAAGAAAATAAAATACCTAGCTATACACTTAAAACATGCACAAGATCTGTAAGCTGAATAATACAAAATTCTGACGAAAGAAATCAAAGACCTAAATAAACAGAGAGACATACTGTGTTTATAGATTGGAAGACTCAACATAGTAAAGATGTCAATCCTCCCCAAATTGATCTACAGGCTTAATGCAATTCCAATAAGAAATCTCAGCAAGGTTTTTTGTCATAGACAAGTTTATTCTAAAATGTATATGGATAGGCAAAGAACCAGAGTAGCTAACACAATCTTGACAAAGAAAAATAAAGTGGGAGTAATTACTCTACCTGATATTAAGACTTACTATATAGCTAGAGTAATCAAGACAGTGTGGTATTGGCAAAGGGACAGACAGATCACTGGAACAGAACTGAGGACCCAGAAATAACCCCATACAAATATGCCCAAAAGATTTTTGAGAGAGAGACAAAACCCATCTCATGCAGGAAGTATATAGCCTTTTCAACAAACAGTGCCAGGGTAACTAGACTCCATAGGTAAAAAAAATAAGCCTTGACTTAAGCATCACAGACAAATATTAGCTCAAAATAGATCACAGGTTTAGATGTAAAATTTAAAAGTATAAAACTTTTTGAAAAAGATAGGAGAAAATCTTCAGGATGTATATAGCTAGGCAAAGAGTTCCTAAACTTGATACCAAAAACACAATCCATAAATGGAAAAACTGATATACTGAACATCAAAAATTAAAACTTCCGTACTACAAAAGGCTCAGTTAAGAGTACTGTAAATCATCTATGCTTCAATTTAATAAATAAATAAATAATAAAAATAAATAAAAACATAAGTGATAGAAGAGTGATTTTGAAGGTGAAGGTGGGAAGCGCAAGGTGTCCTTGAGTAATCAGCTTGAGGAAGGAGCACACATATAAAGGCTGAAGACCTGGAAAGTGACCCCCTTAACTATCCATGCTACAGACCTTTGGAAGTCTTCATAAACCCCCAGCGGTATCTGAACACCAGTTAAGCTCACTGCTCCAATGTAGCATGCTCTCTTGCATCTCCAAGCCTTTGCCAACCTATTCCACAGAGCTAGAACCCCACTACCACTCCCAACCTCACAATCACCACTTACACTAGTCTAACTTCTGTTTGTCCCTTTGGCCTCAGCTCTTGTGATACTTCCCTGGGATGCCTCCTCCAATGCCATTGGTGAGGATGGGTCCCCTTATCTGACTTCTACAGCATCTCCATCACCTATGTTAACATTCATTACAATGTGTCACCATTGCCTGTTGACTATCCTGACTTCCTTGGAAGTTTGGGGAAGACAAGGACTGGGTCAGTCAAATTACTGCTCTAACCCCATACCAGTAAAGTGCCTAGCACATAATAGGTATCCAAGAAAATCCTGTTCAAAGAACAAATGAATGAAGAAACATGAGGAGCCCTTTGTGAGGGTGATCAGCCTACAAAGTATGCAGTCAACAGTTCTCTCCTTTTGTATGAAAAATCCTGGGGATCTTGACTCCCCACTGAAGGTTCTTCCATCTCAGGAGCCCTTGACTTTACTGCCCCACATGCTTGGTGGCCACTATTCAATTCTGCAGCACCACATTTCCACCATCCTAGCTAGCTTCCTTCAGCTGATGGGGTCAATGTGCCTGGCTGTTGAATTAATTCCATCATGTGACCTGGGACTAGGCAGGAACACACTTGGTGGCCAGAACTGTTTCTAAGAGAAGGAGGCACACCACACCAATCAGGGCCACAGGATAGAACACTGAGATTGGTCCCAGGCAGAAAAAGAGCTGAGACTGTTTTTATATAATAAGCCTTGTAGAATCATTTGACTCTTTAAATATATGCATGAATAATTTTTTAATAAAAATTTTATTTTTAAAAATTTTATATTCCACTTCCCTTAAAGTTCAGGAGTGAAGGGGGAAAATTAGCAGATAAAAACTTATGCGATTAAACAGACTATGTTAGTACTGAGCATCTTATCTTACCTATACTAGAGAGTGTCCTAAGGATAGAGCTATGTCAATTCCATAGTTTTATAACCCTCTGTGGTACCTACCATATCACTATAGCATTCTGTAGATATTTGGAATACAGTTTTCCTTTACAGAGTAAATGGTGTTATATTGTTACTATGTAACAAAAATGTAGATTATAACAGGAATTGTGAATTCCATATAATAATCATGATTGAACTTAATCTTTAACAAGTCATTCTCAGAATAACTCACATCTTAGGAAAGCTGTTTTGTTATGCCCCAGCTCCCTCCCTGCCCACTGAAAAAAAAAAATTTAATCAGAAAGGCCTTGAAAACTAGCATGGTATGTAAATACTCAATATTCTTCTTTATTCACAAATTAAAGGACTCAAAATTTACAAAAACTACCAAAGGAAGGTTAAAAAAAAAAAAGTTCAGCTTTATTGAGGTATAATTGACAAAACTGTAAGACATTTAAAGTATACATCACAATGATCTGATATACATTGTGAAAGGATTTCCACTATCCATTTAATTAAAATCTCCATCACGTCACATACAGGAAGGTAAAATTTAACAAAATTTATTTCTGTCACAATGTCAAAACAATTTCTCAGTAATCACATAATTCTATTTTATCTCTACTTCTAAATCAAATATGCTCCATTAAATGACAATATGATTAAAATTTTTGGATTTCAGCAATCTCTTCAGAAATATCCCACACCACCCTCCCTACAATATCTATGTGGATCAAAAAAATATAATCATATTTTTGAAAAGAAAGTGACATGGCAAAAAGGATAAAAATACTAGTTTAAGTAAGATATAACAAGTCTGAAAGGATACAGGCTAAAATATTAACAGTGATTATCTCTGAGTGCAGGGAGTACAGGTGAGTGATCATTCCCTTAGTTACCTTTTATCTCCTTTCCTTTTTTTTATTCATTCCTTTCCTTTTTTAAAACTAAAATGAGTTATAAAAACATAGCCATCCAAATTTTCCTACCATGTATATATTAAAAGAATTTAAAAGGACATAATGAAAAACAGCTGTCCTATAATGAACTCATAACACACCTCAGTGGAGATGCTCCTACAAACTCCCTTGAAAGTCAGTGACAAAAGCTAGGGGATCAAGACTTCAAAATAAATGAAAGGTCATAAAGTTAAAAAATAAGGGGAAAGGAGAAAAATGGTGAACCTTAACTTCTCTTAATAAATATAGCTGAGAACTGTGTCTCAATCATACTGTATCTTCCCAATTACCACAAAGAGGAACTGCACAAATACTTGTACTACATTTTGCATACTATCACCTTCAAATATTATTTTCTAAAAAGTATTTTTAAAATCGCAGATAAAAATTCTTAGCACTTACTGCTGTAAGGCCTTCATTATTACAAATGTTGACATCAGCATTGTATTCTAATAATTTACTCATGCATTTCTTCTGCCTGAAAAGAAAGAGACAGTTACAGATAACTGGTACTAGAAAAATAAGCAAATGACAATTATTTTACTGAAACAGTAACTATACTCAACATTAATTAATGGCAAATATCAACTTCCATCTGCAATATTTAAATAAGTACTGTAACATCTGAAACAAAACACAAAATTTTTTCTATGACTCAAAGATAATAGGATAAAGAAAAGGCACAATGAGGTTTTCATGCCATTGGGACAAATTCATCATTCAAAATGCTGAGAAATTTCTAGAGTTGACAGAATATTTGGAATAGTAATCTTCATTAGAAATGTCAGACAATATAAGTCTAATGGAAGGGGAATGGACAGAGTAAAATGATGTCTCAATGTTGTATCCTACATTCTTGATTGCAAAATATTTAAAATACTAAGATGAGTTATAAAAACCACAAAATTAATAAAATGCCTATCTATTCATCCCCCTACCTACTTCACTTTTTTTTCAATTTATTTTACTGTGGTAAAATACACATAACATAAATTTATCATCTGAACCATTTTTAAGTGTACAGTTCAGTGATATTAAGTATATTCATATTGTTGTGCAACCATCACCACCATCCATCTCAAGAACTCTTTTCAGCTTGCAAAGCTGAAATTCTATATCCATTAAACAATAACTCCCCATTCCCTCTCCTGCTAGCCCCTGGCAACCAGTATTCTACTTTCTGTATCTATGATTTGGGTTTATCTAAGTACCTCATAAAAGTGGAATCATACAGTTTGTCTTTCTGTGATTGGCTTATTTCACTTAGTATAATGTCCTCAAGGCTCATCCATGTTGTAGCATCTGTAGCATCAGAATTTCTTTCCTTTTTAAGGCTGAATAATATTCCACTGTATGTATATACCACATTTTGCTTATCCATTCATCTGTCAATGGACACATAGGTTCCTTTTGTTTTAGCTATTATGAATCATACTGCTATGAGCTCAAGTATACAAATATTTCTGCAAGACCCTGTGACAAATTTTGGGGTGTTATATACCCAGAAGTGGGACTGTTGGATCATATGGTAATTTTTTTTTTTTTTTTTTTTTGGCCACGCCATGTAGCTTGTGTGATTCTAGCTCCCTGACCAAGGGATTGAACCTGGGCCTTCAGCAGTGAAAGCGAGGAATCCCAACCACTGTACAGCCCAGGAATTTCCCATATGATAATCCTATTTTTTATTTTTTGAGGAAGCACCAAACTAGTTTTCAGAGCATCTGTACCATTTTCCTTTCCCACCAACAGAGCACAAGGGTCCCAATTTCTCCACATCCTCATCAACACTTGTCATTCTGTCAACACTGTTTTTCTGATAGCCATACTAATGAGTGTGAGTTGGTATCTCACTGTAGTTTTAATTTGCATTTCCCTGATTAGGGGTATTGAGCATCTTTTCATGTTCTTATTGGCCACCTATATATCTTTTTTTTACAGTACGCGGGCCTCTCACTGTTGTGGCCTCTCTCACCGCGGAGCACAGGCTCCGGACGCTCAGGCTCAGCAGCCATGGCTCACGGGCCCAGCAGCTCCGCGGCATGTGGGATCTTCCCGGACCGGGGCACGAACCCGTGTCCCCTGCATCAGCAGGCGGACTCTCAACCACTGCGCCACCAGGGAAGCCCCCTATGTATCTTATTTGGAGACATGTCTACAAAAGTCCTTTGCCGCCTTTTGAACTGCCTACCGCTTCATTTTGCTCACAATGTTTCCTCCTAGCCTGAGCCATTCCTAGTCACTCTTCAGTATTTATCTCAATTTCCTTCATTAAATAATTAAATGAAAATTCATGCTTTGGAAACAAAGTGATACACACACTATATATATATATATATATATATAAATAAATTTAAAAATATGCTTTTTATGTATATACTTAACTATGCTCAGTATTGAATTAAGGAAATATGATTTAATCCATGGCATGAAAAAGTTTATGATCTAGTTGAGTAAATGATATATATATATATATATACACACACACATAAAAAATATAAAATAGGGTATGTGTAATAGCATATTATGTATAATGTTACACAATATAGTATATATAGTATTAATATGAGTATTGAGATACCATGATTTATGGGAAAAACATATATTTGGTTTTAATCCACACTTTTTGGGTCACAGCTCCCAAACCCTTTGAATTTCCTAAGCAGTTAAGGGCAATGGCCCTCATTTCCTGAAAACATTTCAGGGAAGGTGAATTTTGGGTCCCACCCAAGGGTGGGGGTTGGTTGCCAGGAGAACCAACCATATGACTACAGGGTACTTTCAGTCCCACCCTGATTTCCAGGGAGGGGAGAGCACCTGGAGGTTGAATCAACCGCTAGTGGCCAATGATTTAAGTCAATCATGACTATGTAATGAAGCCTGCATAAAGACCCAAAAGGAGAGCTTATTGTCCCTTTCAGGGAGAGCTTCCCGGATGGGAATCAAAATGTTTCTCCGTGTGACCATGCCAGGACCTTCTTTGTTCAGGACCTCACCCTGTGTATCTGTCTCTTCATTTGGCTATTGATTCGTATCCTTTAATACCCTTTTATAATAATCAGTAATCTAGTGAGTAAACAAACATTTTCCTGAGTTCTGTGAGCCATTCTAGCAAATTAATTGAACCCAAGAAAGGGATCGTGGGAACCTCTGATTTATAGCCAGTCAGTCAAAAGTACTGATAACAACCTGGACTTTCGACTGGAATCCTGAGTTGGAGGGGGTTGTCGGAACCTCCAATTTGTAGCCAGTCAGTCAGAAGCACCACTTGTGACTGAGCTTGCAAATGGCATCTGAAGTAGAGAGTGGTCTTATAGGATTGAGCCCTTTACCTACAGAATCTGCTTCTACCTGAAGGTACATAGAGTTAGAATTGAGCTGACTTCTAGGACACTCTGTTGGCATCCGAGAATTGCTTGTTGGTATGGGGAAGCGTACACACACACACACACACACACACACACAGTGGAACTGGGTCCAGGAACCCTTTGCAAATATGCTATATATATATATGACATACAAAGAATATACATAATACATGTAATATATATAACTATTTACTCAGATAATAAATATCTTTGTGCCATGGATTATATCATATTTCTTTAATCAACTCAGTACTAAGCATAACTAACTGATTACTAATTAGTAAATCTTATAATCAATAGCTAAAATTTTTATTAACTGAATAAACCTTTTAAAAGAGAACAAATTACTTTCCTTGCTTTGATTTTTTATATCTAAAATGAGGTTAAATGTCATTTAAAATCAGCTTTATAATCAAAGAAATGGAAGAAAACAAAGCTCTGAGTAAACTTTTAAGTTCAAAAGTTTACAAAGTGGGCTTCCCTGGTGGCGCAGTGGTTGGGAGTCCGCCTGCCGATGCGGGGGACACGGGTTCATGCCCCAGTCCGGGAGGATCCCGCGTGCCACGGAGCGGCTGGGCCCGTGGGCCATGGCCGCTGGGCCTGCGCGACCGGAGCCTGTGCTCCACAGCGGGAGAGGCCGCGGCGGTGAGAGGCCCACGTACCGCAAAAAAAAAAAAAAGTTTACAAAGTTCCTTCATCTAACACATTGTTATGAAAACCTTAGAAAATAAATCTTCAATAACGTGAGGCAACAGACCAGAAAGTCTTATTAAAATTAATATTGCATTGTTTAAATTATGTGTGTGTGTCTGTGTGTGTGTGTCTGCACCCATATTGCTGGATTTCTAAAATCTATTCAGAAGCCTGTCGTGGACCACTGGCATATTGTCAAAATAAACACTTAGGTGGGACTGTACCAGGGAAAAAAGCTCTAAAGAAGTGTTTAGGGTAGAGATTGTTGAAGAAAAGCAGCAATCCATAATCCCCATCCCAAAAATGAACTGCAAAACTACGGGGCAATATAAGAGAACTATATCTTTTTTCTTACTTAATAATCATTATTGCTATTTTCCAGAACCCTGAGTAAATCAAAAAGACCAACTAAGTGCACACCAATTTTGCTTAGAATGGAGCTAAAATGTTAACTAACACATGAGTTCTGCTCTTTATGAGCTCACAATCTAGCCCAAAAAATAAAGAAAAAATGTTTCTGGGACTTCCCCGGCAGTCCAGTGGTTAAGACTCCACACTTCCACTGCAGGAGGTGCGGGTTCAATCCCTGGTTGAAGAACTAAGATCCCACATCCCGGTGTGGTGCAGCAAAAAAATTTTTTAAAAAAGAAAAAACAGGGCTTCCCTGGTGGCGCAGTGGTTGACAGTCCGCCTGCCGATGCAGGGGACACGTGTTCGTGCCCCGGTCTGGGAGGATCCCACATGCCGCAGAGTGGCTGGGCCCGTGAGCCATGGCCGCTGGACCTGCGCGTCCGGAGCCTGTGCTCCGTGGCGGGAGAGGCCACAGCGGTGAGAGGCCCGCGTACCGCAAAAAAAAAAAAAAAGAAAAAAGAAAAAATGTTTCAAATCTGACCAATATGCAACATAAGGATAGACAATAATTCTTAAGTCTTCCCTTTTTATATTCTCATACAATCATGAGCAATGCTGGATCCTACTGTACAGGAAACAACTATTTTCCTGCCCAGATACTGCAACAATTATAAGAAGTTTATGGTAACCCAAATGACACAGGGACCAGTCATCCACGTGCTCGGAGGCAGCTTACTGGGTTTTCCACTGGAAAGGAGGGCAATTTAGTATTAATGCACTGATGGCTGAAGACAGAAACACTAAAGCAGGCCAAGACAAATACTCTGACAACAATAGATGAGGGGACAAAACAAAATCCCCCATAAACCAGATAGACCAGCAAAAGGGGTAGAATTCACCTATGACTTCTGCTTCAGTCTAGACAAATTTGAACTTATAGAGAAATTAGAGCCAAAGACTATTTCTGAAACCATCAAAAGCTACAGGAAGCAACAAGTAATCAAGTCACTTAATAAACATTTACTGAGCACCTCTATGTTGTACAAGGCATTCATTCAATATATAAAAACCAAAATAGTTAAGTATGGAATATCAAAAGTAATCTTTATAGAAATAGAAAGGCATCCAAGTTAGATGTTATGTTAGGGTTATGGACTCTTCTTACTCCTTTTCTCTTCACTGATTTACCATATGAATTATGTAATAATATGTTATATTTCTTCATCTTTAAAATATAATGGTCTCCAAATTCAATGTCTCACCAAAAAAAAAAAAAAGATAAATATGTGAGGTGATGGATATGTTAATTAACTAGATGACAAAAATCCTTTCACAATGTATAGATCAAATTCATCATGATGCACACTTTAAATGTATTATAATTTTATTTACCAATTATACCTCAACAAAGTTGGAAAAAAAAAAAAGCAATGGTCTCCTAAATGACTAAGTCTCCTACTACAACAGCAGTAAACATTTTATCCCTGCTGTGCACCAATCTGTCCTTTCATTTACAGTTGTTGAGACACTGTACTAAGATATTTTTCTATATGTAACTTTTTCAGAGAGCTTTGTCACTATCCTACCAACATTTGGGATAATGTATCTAGACCTGAGATCAATTCAACAAGGGAATGAATGATTTAGTCTATGACCTTGGGCGTGACACCCTACAACATACCTAATGTGGCCAATTATTAGAAAAAACAATGGTTTAATCAACACATTACCTCTTGCAACAGTGGACAACTAAACTGGTTCACGTGCTAAGTCAGGAAATGGGACAGACCAGACAGGGTCAAAGGGCTATGCTTCTCCTCTGTCCAACTGAGACATCACTATGGTTCTAGTCTTTCTGGTTCCACTTTAATCCTTGTCTACAAAAATTTGGCCTCAGACTGAGGCAGTGGACAATTTTAGCCCCATATCCATCTCACTTAGGCAGCCACCTCAACTACCTAGAATTCCTGTTCAAAACAGTCAACAAAGATACTTCTAAGAGTAATCAAAAGAAGAGACACATAGGAATAGTCTTTCATAGAAAAGTTTTCCAGCATTCAAAAAATGTTTATAAATGTAAAGTTCCTCAAGCCCTGAATCAAAAACTACTTATTTTCATTTTAAACATAATTCCAACTATTTTAGTCTGGTTTCTCAGTCCAACAGAAAAATATTGTGGAGGCAGACACAGAGACATGACTATCTGAAATTCTTGACAAAGAAACTAGGTATAGGGACTTCCCTGGTGGCACGGTGGTTAAGAATCCGCCTGCCAATGCAGGGGACACGGGTTTGAGCCCTGGTCCGGGGAGATCCCACATGCCGCAGAGCAGCTAAGCCCTAGCACCACAACTACTGAGCCTGCGCTCTAGAGCCCGCAAGCCACAAGTACTGAAGCCCGCACGCCTAGAGCCCGTGATCTGCAGCAAGAAGCCACCGCAATGAGAAGCCCACGCACCGCAACGAAGAGTAGCCCCACTCGCCGCAACTAGAGAAAGCCCGCGTGCAGCAACGAAGACCCAACGCAGCCAAAAATAAATAAATTTATTTAAAAAAAAAAACTAAGTATAATGTATTTACTCTGTCTTTAACTGCATTAATAAAATTAACTAAACAATGTGGAAAATAAGCCATGGAGTTCAACAAGGCAAAAGACTACCAGGAAAAAGGACACTAAAACAAAGAGGTGAAAATTACGCTTTTCAGAAAATGTCATTATAATACTAGTAAAAATAAACTTTGACAAATATATCTTCAAGAAGAAAAATATTAGTAAACTTAATAAATTATTAAAATTATAGTTTAAAAGTGTAACAAAATAATCCAAGACCCTCTTCCCAAGGCAAATACTGGGCAAAAGAAAAAAAAAATTCCCAAATGAAGGTAGAGTACCTTGACTACTCTTAGTCATAACAATACAACTTAAGCTACTTAAGAAAAAATATTTACCCATTTCTAGCTGCCAAATGAAGGGGTGTACAGCCTGAAATATCTTGATAGTTAGGATTTGCTCCTTTCTTTAAAAGCAGAACCAAGCATTCCACCGATCCACAACTAAAACAATATTAAAAACAGTTCAGACACATTTAACAAACAGCGATAGTTGACACAGCTTAATTAAAAAACAAAAAGCCCTATTAAACACATTATTTTGGGGGTCCATATTGACCTACAATTTAACTCCTGTCACAAACAGTAAATATCCTCTACTTTCAAGATGGTACATTCTACTGCAAAAGCTATTAAGTATTTGAGAAGTTCATATAAAGCGAAATAAAGTATTAGCACATAAAAGAAACCATACAGTACTCTCAACTTTTGGCTTTCCAGAATCCAAATTTATATTGAAAAATCAATTTTATTTAGGTAGAGTAATCTCAACCTAAATCCTAAAGGGTGATGAGATATCAACAAATTGATTAGCTACACACTGGAATATTATGAATAAAAATCATTCCCACAGCTAAGTAAAAAATATAAAGCCAACAACTTCACATGCAATTAGCATATAAAATCTTATATTGGTGGGATAAAAGTAAAATTTTGGTGAATGTACCCTCTTAAGTATATCCAGGAAAGACAATCCCCGTGCCTAATCTCCTCTAATCTGATCTAGAGCAAGTTAAAACATCAGATATAAGACTTGAGTCCAATCCCAAGATTAACAATCTATCTAGTGAAAGAATGTAAGCATAGCACACTATGCCCTCGACAAAACAAAGAACCACTCAGCTGTCTGTTCTCATCTCTCTCCATAACTACTAAGGAACACACTGATTCAAAGCTTACTGATCATTACTCTAGACCAAAATTTAATCCAAAATGTCTTAAGTCTTACTTTGCTGCAATGTGAAGCAAGCTTCTTTTCACACGTCCAAATGCATAATTGACATCAAACTTTGAATTTGATAGTAGTTCAGAAACAGACCTATGCCAAAAGAAAATTGAGTCAAGGTTAAAAAAAAAAAGTTTTTAAAAACATAGTAACTCAAGTTAATAGCTGTTTAGTGTTACTCTTACCAATTATTCAAAAGGTTTTGTCCCACATCAGCCAAAAAACAAGGCACTACTCTCTAAGCGTAGCACAGCAGCCAGTGCAGCATCATCCAGAAACCAACTGCCCTCACCTATAAACTGGTGCTGAAGGGTTCCTCGTCTGCCGCTCTGACTATGTCACCTGCTCTGAGGACACCTAAGTTGGCTTCAGCTCCCACTAGATTCTTGAGAAGCAAAGAGAGTAGGACTGGCTGCTCCCCCTGCAGAAAGTTGAGCCTATCTATATTAATTTTGGTCAAATAAGAAAAATCAGACAAAAACATGCTTTAATTATATCAGACAGGAGTTCAAAGCAAAAAAATCATTTATATTTTAAACGTGTTTCAAAATACAGTGTCTCTTTACTTTCTCCTCATAATACCAAACTACCCAATGGCTAACCACAGCAGAGCTGTCTGTTACAGCTCTCTCATCACACAGCCAGACAACCACACCTCACGTGCGCCCTGTAAAAGAAGTGTCGACACTACCTCAATAGAAAGAACATCAAAGTAGTAGAATATTAGGGAATAACTTGTCCATCAGCCCTAACTTTTTGCTATAAAGATCAGTAGTGACCTCTAACAGAAACCATCATAATGTTTCTTTCACTGTCAGTGACCAAGCAAATACTTGTTTTAAGTTCTGACTATGCACTTAGAAAATTTCTTATCATAGAATTTTACAGTTGATACGGATCTTAGAAAATCTTGTTTCTTATTTCACAGACAGAAAATTATAATAGAGGTTAAATAACTTGCCGCAGGACAAAACCTATGTCCAAACTCTATGGTGTGTTTGTGTGTGTATGTGTGTACGCAACATTTAGGTAAATTTATATTCTTAAAAAATATAAATTTGTGGAAAAAATATATAAATTTGTAAATAGGCACTCACCTGTGTTGATCAGCCATAACCATTGGCATTAATGTATAAACAGCAGTTTCATTATCTAAGTGTTAAAAAAAAAAAAGAAAAGGAATTAATTTATCTCCTACTTTTTCCAAAGGGTGATACTTATGACTACTTCAGAGTTTTCTTAACTCTAAATAAAAAGCTAGGAGAAGAGGTGGAAGAAGATTATGGATAGTGAAAAACACCAGAGGTATTGCAAGATTTGCAATAATGCACAATGTTTCATCATACTTACAAGTACTTGGAGGAATGTTAAGTATATATGAATATCAAAGATAAATATGCTAAAATTATTTTAAAATATTACATATACATAGTATTTGCTCCTTGTCAATAACACAAGAAATTTTTATGAAACAGCATTAAAGTCTTATTTTTACTTACCTCACATTTTCATTTATTATCTTTTATAAATTCACAGAAATATGATCCAAAAGAAGTTAAAAGTCAATAACATCTATGATCTCATGCGATACTTATATAAATTTCAGATAGCGTTTGAATTTTTTTTTTTGATGTGGACCATTTTTAAAGTCTTTATTGAATTTGTTACAATATTGCTTCTGTTTTATGTTTTGGTTTTTCTGGCTACGAGGCATGTGGGATCCTAGCTCCCTGACCAGGGATCAAACCTGCATCCGCTTTGGAAGGCGAGGTCTTAACCACCGGACTGCCAGGAAAGTCCCTGAATTTACTTTTATGTATTACTAATGGTCATTCCTCAATTCAATGCATATTAGAGCTTTACGTTTTTTAATAAGTTACTTACAGAGAAGTAACACTGACAAGTCCCATTTAGCCCTTAAAAAGTTAATAGCAGTACTAAAATTTATGAGTAAAAGTTTGAGAAAAAGGATATTTGCATAGTATCAAAGTATTTCCCCCACAGTGAACTTACAGTGGAGAACCCAGCAGATTATCACCTTAATCATCTGATAAAGGGTAACATCACCAGAAATAATACATATCAATATATTGTAGCCCTTGAGTTTCCACTGAGAAGGGCACATCACTTTTGTAGTATTCTTGCCAAAAATCTGTAACTTTAATCTACTCATGGGAAAACATCAGACAAACCCAAATTAAGGGGAATTCCACAAAATACCTGATCAGTCCTCTTAATCAAGACCATTAAAGTCAAGGAAAAATTGAAGAAATATCACAGTTCAGGGGAGGTTAAGGAAACATGACAACTAAATGCAATGTGGTATCCTCAACTGGATCCTTATATAGAAAAAAGACATTAGTGGGAAAACTCATGAAATTCTAATAAAAGTCTGGAATGTGGCTAACAATATTACACCAATATTAACTCCTTAATTTTTTTTTTTTTTAACTCCTTAATTTTGATCACTGTTCTTTGGTTGTATAAGATGTAAACATGAGGGGAAGCTGAGTGAAGGGTATACAGGAACTGTTTATGCAACTTTTCTGTGAGTCTAAAATTACTTAAAAATGGAAAGTTAAAAAGAAAAAGAAAAAATAGGGGGAACTGTTATCATTAAAAGATTCTTAAGAGATGAATCAACCAAATGTAATGTGTGGACCTGACTGGATACTGATTCAAACAAACCAACTGTAAGTGAATATTTCTGAGGAGAAAACTGAACATGGACTGGGTATTTGATGAGAATTAAAATTACTGTTACTTGTGTTGGCTCTAATAATGGTATTGTGATTATGTTTGAAAAAACATTATATATGTAGAAATATATCAGGAAGTATTTAGAGGAAGAGAAAAAAAGTTACCATTTCTTCACATTTTTGTTCATTATTTTACTATTTTTGAATGTATACATGAAGAGCAATTTAGTCCTTGTCAACATTCACAAGTACAGTATGCAGATGCAACAACTGTTTCACTATAATAATAATTCAATAACCAAAGAATCCTACTAATAACAGCCAACATGTTTTAAATTATTACCTTAAAGGCACTGTTCTAAACACTTCACATGCATATGCATCATCTCTTTTATCTTCACAGCCACCTTATGAAGTAGGTACTAGTATTATCCCTATTTTACAAATGAGAAAGCTGAAGCACTAAGTAATAAGCCGTGTGATGGTGGCATTAAATGGCTAAACTGGAATTCAAAGCTGGCTGATTCCAAAGCCCCCACAAGAAAAATCTTCCACTGCCCCCAGTATACACTATATAAATAGCCAAAAGGTCTACAATACTATTCTTTTTTTTTTTTTTTGCGGTACGCGGGCCTCTCACCGCTGTGGCCTCTCCCGCTGCGGAGCACAGGCTCCGGACGCGCAGGCTCAGCGGCCATGGCTCACGGGCCCAGCCGCTCCGCGGCATCCTCCCGGACCGGGGCAATAACCCGTGTCCCCCGCATCGGCAGGCGGACTCTCAACCACTGCGCCACCAGGGAAGACCTACAATACTATTCTTAACATGTACAATACAGTCTAACTTGTTTTATTCTCGTCCATCTCAATTTTTTCAAAATGCTGACTGAAACCACTCAATTATTCTCATTATCTAACAGTGAGTCACCAAAAGGAGTTGAAAAACACTTCACTAAGCCTCCCTCAGCATGGCAACATTCTTTCTCTCTCATATAATACACGCCCCAATAAAAATCTGAACTTCTAAACCATGACAATTTCAATTAAGTCACTCCATAATAAACAAAGTCATAAACAGGAAATACCCTTATTTGTGAATTTAAACTTATAAATCAAGATAGTACATACTTTTAAGTGAGCACCGTAAGGTTCGCATGGGTTTTACTTATAGGGTGTTCATTTAGATAAAATTTAGAGGTAGATCTTGTTTTTTAAGTAGTATCTAACCTTATTAAAAAATAGCTCACATACGCTAAAAGGTACGAAGACACAAATATAACCACAACTATGATGCTAGAAGGAGACTATCCAGGAAATACTATACTAAGAAAGTACTGAATAAAATTTGCTGTCAGGTGCTTCCTTCTCCACACTCATGAAGAAATCCTGAGAACTAGGTATGTAACAAAAGTTTTCAGAGTGATAAAAAAGTTTAATCAATCTCTCACTTTATCAGATATGTTGGCCATTTTTATTAATAACATTTCAGAACTCAGCAACTAAAAGGAAAACCTCAAAGAACAGGAAGCTCAGATTCACTATGCTATATTCAATGTCTCATCAAACCATAAAATGGGAGAGATTTTTTAAAAAATTGATAACTATCCTAATCATTATTCAAATATATGCTCAAATGGGCTCAAGTTCTATTATTTTATTAAACAAATTACATTCACTGTAAATGCAGTAGTTTAAGATTACTTTTTCCACATAAATGAATAATATAAGCCAACTTTTTACAGTCCACAGAGAATCTATATCCCTAAAATAATTGTTTTCCTTTCACTTCCTGTCTCACAAGAATATTCCTGTTAGCCCTGCCTAAGATGACTCAACAACCTGCACTCCATTACTTAGAGGGAATACTCAGGTTTTCATCATCCCAAGGAAACATAAATATGTTTTCCCAGAATTCAATTCAATAAATAAAATATCTGCAGGTTAATCCTATGCAACGAAGTTAATTTTAGAGTGAGGGCTGATTAAAAACTTTCCAACCTTAATAATTAGCTCCAATCAAGTGCTTATTAATCACTGAAGTCTAACAAGGCAAGATAAACATCTGATTATTTCCTAAAGTTAGACAGATCTCAGAACTTCTTTTCAGCCCTTAAAATGAAAGCACAACAATCTAAATTTTTATAATTAGAATGTAACACACACACACACACACACACATTTGAAAGGGCCAATCTCAGAGAATTCAAAAACATTCATCTTAGGGACAAAGATAAATTAAAAGGACAGGATGAGCAAACTCACTATAATCAAAGAAAAACAAATGTAAGCAACATGGGAAAAAGTTTTATTTTTAATTACTCTAGTTTCCAGGGACTCTCAGGCTGTGGGTGGAACTTTCTTTTCCAAAGAGTTAGTTGAGAGGTTGATACTCAGTCTTAAAAATGCTGATATAATTAGATCTATACTCTTCTATGTAATAATCCTAAGGAAATATTTATAAAGGCAGACTGAGATTTAAAAATGTACAAACCTGTTCCTCATAAAATCTATTATAAAAACAATAATTAGATTCAATATTTGTTACATATTAACCTACAAAATAAACCTACATTAAATCCTACAAAATAATTAAGCATTTAAAGATATAATAAATGTTGTATGTTTTCTAAAAGCAAAATAAAAGACTATATGCAGTATGATCTTAGTTTCAGTAGAGAAAGAGAAAAAATGATAATAGAAGGAAATAAAGAAAATACTAACATTGTTTATCACTGGGTGTGAAATGACAGATTATTTTATTTTTCTTTCTTTTCAAAATGTTCCACAATGAAAACACATTACTTTTAAAACAAGAAACATTATCAAAGTCTTCTAAGTCACATTTACGTTAAAAAAAAAACGGGATTTAAACTGAGCAATACAAATACCGTGTAAATGAAACTACACACGCAGCAAAGGATACCAATAATTTGACTGCGGAAAATGAGTGAGATCAGCACTGAAGAAATGGACTCAAAGGTGGAAGGTGGAAAGAAAACAGAGAAAGAAAACGTTGAAGTCAAAAGTCTTGTTCCTAAAATCAGGATCATTTTCAGTCTCTTACTTTACACTAGCAAGGTACCAAGTACAAAATTATCTTTTGAGAAACAGTCGCCACAAATCATCCTGTTCTGAATCATAAGTAGAGACTAGGGAAAATTTTTTTCAGAAAAATTATCCTCAGGTCTCCAGTCCCACATTTCTTTTATGGCTCTCGCCCAAGTTCTCCTTCACTAACCTTACAGATCACCTCCCCAGCAGCAATTCAAAGAAATGTTTTTTAAAAATGATATAAGATAAACTAATGCAATGCATTTTAAAAAAAAAATCACCAGACTTAACTCCTACCCTTTCTCTCAGTTGGGCATACAGAATCAAGCCTCTTAGAGACAGCACTGCGCTCTCCCACTACCACTAAACCATCTGAATTCATGAGGCTGCAAACAAAACGGCTTTCTTTCTCATCTCTTTTATTACTAGTGTTTTACCTATTCTGAAGAAATCCTGGCACACTGAACTAAAATTCCTAAACGACAGGGCTCATGCCTTACTCCTCTCTGTAGAAGCGCCCCAGCCCCCTCCGTCTGATGAATAAATGAAGGCAGACATGCATATTAAAGTGAAGTGTATATATGTAAACACACACAGTACTTCAAGTACATGTTTGGTATTTGACACCCTTTTATTTATTGCCAAAATACAACAGTGCTCTACATTTAGAAAAAGAAAAGAATGCTTAATTCCCCTCAGCAGCTTAAAGTAAACAATACTACTTGGGGAGCATCTCTCTAGCCCCAGCAGGCAGAGACTGTAAAATGGCCCACAACTGTGATGTTTTCTGAATCCGGATCTCCGCCCTCCGGGTGGTATTTCTGCTCCTTCGCCAAAACCCCTAATCGATAGTCTGGAGAGACTTGGGTCTATCCTGCTTCTTCTAGCAGCAGAACCTTCACAGCCCGGACCCCTCCCCCAAACTCCCACCTGCCCCGGGCGGGAGCGGCGGGCGAGGGGTAGCAGGAGGTCCCAGCCCGGCCCCTGCCAAGGAAAGTAAATGTGGGCGTTTGTTCAGCTTTTGGTTAGTTTTCCCAGCCGGGCCTCCCCGCGCCCCTAGCCCGCGGCCAGCTCACCGTCCGGCAGCTCTACGGTGCGCGCGCGGCGCAGCGAGCGCGTCAGGCGATTGAGCTGCTCCATCGCTCTCTCCATCCTCGGCGCGCCCTAGGCGCTACCCCTGCCGCGCCCGCGGCCTCCGCGCCCAGCGCCCTACATCCCGCCCCGCGCCCGTCCCGCGGGCGGAGGCGGCGGTTCGCCCGGGCCAGCGCCCGGGACTACGGGGGCCGTTAAGGACTGCGTCCTCCGTCCGGGGGCCGGGAGCTGTCGGACAGACCACCGAGTGGACACCCGCGGCCGGAGACGCCGCTCTGGCCCTTCCTGCCGCCGCCACCGCCTCTTCCCTCCTGGAGTCGCACAGCCTTCTGGGAGCGGTAGTTCCGAGCCGCGCGCCCGGGGCGGAGCCACGCTGGGTGCGCCCGTGGCTCCGCGCTCCTGCCACGCAGACGCTTGGGTAGGGCGGTGTGTGCGGGAAGCTGCGCGCAGGTTTGCGGAGGGACTTATTGGGTGTCCCCACGAGCCCCTTCTCCTGCACCGCAAAGCTGTACGAGAGCAGCTCCCTTCAATTCTGTCACTCCCCCCTATATAGACGATTGGGGATTTGCACGGTTGTTCGTAAATCCATCGTCAATCATCCCAGTTTTGGTACATTTGTTTTCCAGATACATGAACTGTTGAAATATTACATTTTCATATGTTAAAGAATGATAAAGTCAAACAAATGCAAACGCAGAATACACTTTTTCCTTCATTGCAAGTAACGTAACCGTAGCTTAATTATTTGTCTCCCCTGCTGGGCGATTTCGTGAGGGCAAAGCCGTCCCTTTATCTTGTGCCTTGTATTCCCGTACTCACCACAGCACCTGACACAAAGTTGAAACTTTGGGGAATATATGGATGATGACATCCTAAAAGAAAATTTTAGTTTATTTGGGAACAATGCTGAAGTCTCAAGATGATGACAGATCCCAGTGGGAAATCCAAAGACTGATTTCGTGAGTTGCAAAAAAACTTGACAATACCAACAAGTGTGGATGAAATTAATTAAAAGGAAATCAGTGGGGAAAAATCATATTTGTCAGCTCTACACAGAAGTAGAGCACAAGCCAGGATAAAAACAAATTTGAAGCAGCTGAAACATGAAAGAATTTATCCAATCCAGGTGAGTATGAGCCTACCTAACACCACTGACAATGAAAAGAGGAATTTTGTCTTCTTGGGCATAACCAGTGCCAAGATGATGCTGGAGTTAAGAGAGAACCAAAGAGCTTGGTCTTTCTCAGCTTCTCCTTCCTCAAAGAGGCAAGGCTGCTCCTGCAATGAATGGGCACATGTACGTTGGTGATATATATTAGCTGGCCCAGAAGGAGAAAGAGAATCTCACCTGACCTTCCAGGATATGCAGGGGCAGATGGTGGCTGGCATGGGTGTTCCCTGCCAATGCCATCCTGAATCAGTTCCAACCTGCTGCTACCAGTTATTTGTGCCAGTGATGCAACAGGCTCAGGGTAGACCTTCTAACCAGTTGGTTCAGATGAGACCTAAACCAGTCCAACAACAAGGTGGAGACGTCAGAGCTTCGAAGGAATGCCAAACACTATGGGCTAGGCCATGTCCAACCCTTTGCAACCTAGCTTCAACTGGAAATGGTCCTGCCTTTCTTGGCTTCCCCATACCATTCAGAAAGTCAAGATCCCCACTGCTATACAGAAGTTAGCATCTCAGCCTCTGCTATTACTGCCACCCCTTAAGCTGTTGCTCCATATAAATCATTTCCGATGTCCTCTGGGCACCAAGACTGGATTTTACGTGCAGAGCAGGAGTCCCCAATAACCTCTATGGTGGGCATCTCTCCCCATGCTGGTCACTGTTTACCACAGGAGTAAAAGATGCTGGAAGAATGTTACAGAATGCTGCTGTGGGTTGTCAGTTCTAAATCCTGCAATGTGATGCACTCTCTCAAATAGCTCTGGTCCAAGGTGTATGAAGCTGTGGTACCGCTATAGGCTTATCACTGCCTGTCCAATAGAACTTTCTACAATGACAGAAATGTTCTATAGTCTGCGCTGTCCAGAATAGTAGCCACTAAGCAAAAGGGGTTACTGAGTGCTTGAAATGTGGCTAGTGTAACTAGATTTTAAATATTTATTTAAATGTAATTAGTCTAATTTAAATTAAGTAGCCACATGTGCCTAGTGGCCACCGTATTGGACAGGGCAGTTTATCACACCAAGAAGGAAGCTGCCCATGAGAACAACAAAAAAGTGAAATAGCTCCTCATAGGTTATAGTTGAAGAACTGAAAATTCTCACTTGCCCTGTGGAAGTCAACACCAAGAATATCAAATGAAAGCTTTAAAAGGGCATTTTGTATCATAAATTCCATTATCAAAAATATAGCGCTTTTCACTTATAAGAATCCAGATTTCTCTGTGACCCAGTTTTAACTTTCTCTTTTCTGTTTTTGGATTTTCTTCTCCCTGAAAATTGGTTTTATTGGAGATACCTAAGCTTAAGTTTCTCCATTTAAAAGAAGAAAACAATCAGTTCAATAAAAGGCAGGAAGAGAGTGGGGGGGGGGACAAAAGAAAAGAACAAAGAACAACCATTGTAAAAACAAAACACAAAAATAAGATGGTAGAAATAAATCCAAATATATTCATGGCCATAATCACAGAAAATATAAACAGAGTCAACTGTGGATAGGGTGGAAAATGTTCTCCTTTCCAGACAACATATATGCTTAATATATGAGAAAGAATTAGTCCTGGAAAAATCTAACTGCAGTAAAAATTTTTTTTTCTATTTTCTTGTGTCCTGAGATAACACACTACAAATATTGAGGATATATATTCAAAATCCATATCTAACTCTATGAATTCAAAGCACTATAGAAACCAGTTCTCCCTGCATATCAACCATGGGAAGGAAGTATATACCAACAGCCGCTATTCCTCGTGGATATGAATTGCAAGCCACCAGAACTTTATCGGGAGGTATTGCAAGCCTACATGAAGTTTAGGATTAAAAATGTATTAGCGGGCTTCCCTCGTGGCGCAGTGGTTGAGAGTCCGCCTGCCGATGCAGGGGATACGGGTTCGTGCCCCGGTATGGGAAGGTCCCACATGCCGCTGAGCGCTGGGCGCATGAGCCGTGGCCGCTGAGCCTGCGCGTCCGGAGCCTGTGCTCCGCAATGGGAGAGGCGTCAACAGTGAGAGGCCCACGTACCGAAAAAAAAAAAAAAAAAAAAATGTATTAGCTCTTGGGAGAGATGTAAAGTATGGGATTTCCATAAATCATTTAAATTGGGATTGTGTAAAGGAGGGGCTTTTGGCTATGACTAAAATAATTTTGATGTTTCAAATTTTCATATACCTGTTGCAAAAATTTCATGGTTCATGCTACTATTAAGAGCAGTGCTATGTCTTCCAAAGTAAGGTATTACGATATACATAGAGATAGACAACATCCAAAATGAGACATACTGAGAATTTAAAAATTTTAAATCATTAATAATGCATTTGTAGAAATCTGACTTTTGTAATAAATGAAATGAAATCAGTAATTTCATGAAATTACTATGAAAGGATTTTCCTAATTTTATAGTAAGTTTAACAATCTTAGTGATCACTGGAGAGAACATGAAAGATAATGTCTCCTACCAAAAACATAATAGTGCTAAGAAAACCAGTATCACTAAACTTGTGAATATTTGAAATCTTTTTTCTTTTTTTTTTTACGGTACGCGGGCCTCTCACTATTGTGGCCTCTCCCGCTGTGGAGCACGGGCTCCGGACGCGCAGGCCCAGCGGCCATGGCTTACGGGCCCGGCCGCTCCGCGGCATGTGGGATCTTCCCGGACCGGGGCACGAACCCGTTTCCCCTGCATCGGCAGGCGGACTCTCAACCACTGCGCCACCAGGGAAGCCCAATAACTGCCTTTTTAAAGCATTCAATTTGGATTAAATAAAAAATGTTGGTGAGTTTACTCCATCATCAGTAACTTGGTCCCAAATTCAAAGCAAACCAATATTTATATGCAAGGTGGAAGTACAATAAAGAATAAGACTTTTGGGCTTCCCTGGCGGTTCAGTGGTTGAGAGTCCGCCTGCCAATGCACGGGACGCGGGTTCGTGCCCCGGTCCGGGAAGACCCCACATGCCGCGGAGCGGCCGGGCCCGTGAGCCATGGCCGCTGAGCCTGCGCGTCCGGAGCCTGTGCTCCACAGCGGGAGAGGCCACAATAGTGAGAGGCCCGCGTACCGCAAAAAAAAAAAGAATAAGAGTTTTTTCACTCTCAAGGAGTTCAACTTCTGGAAAGGAAATTAGACATGCACAAATCTGACAGTAATACATAGCAAACTGTGGAGAGTCCTGCATGCTCTACTCAAAACCCTGGGGATGTGGGGGAGAGAATCATCCCTTCATTGTAGAGAGGGAGCAGAATCAAGGAAACTTCCATGCTTGAAAGGAGATCACATTAACACATGGGAAATAGAAACAAGCAGGACAATCTGATGAACAACAAATATTAACAGTTGATACTTGTTGAGCATCAATAGCTTATTTAGCTAAGGCTTGTGGGTAATTGGAGAATTAAGGCTAACATGTGTTAGTCAGATTTCAGTTAGCCTTGAATGTCATGCTTAGGAGCTTGAAGCCAGTTCTGCAAACAGCAAGGGGCAACACAATTAGATGGTAGCAGAAGAGAATGGTAACAGCTGAATGAGTTAAGAGGCCGCTTGTACAGGTGAGTGGAAACAAAACACTGTGTTAAGGTGGGAGTGAAGGAAAAAGACAGATATGGGTACTGTGGATTGACAGGATGCAGAATTTTGACTCTACATGAACAGTGGACTAGATGGGTAAGAGTTAAAGATGACTCCAAAGTTAGTAGTTGTCAGGAGTAAGTTCTTTTGAGAGGAAGAAAGTTGTTCAAAAGTTGCATGTTCTGGGGACTTCCCTGGTGGAGCAGTGGTTGAGAATCTGCCTGCCAATGCAGGGGACATGGGTTCGAGCCCTGGTCTGGGAGGATCCCACATGCCACGGAGCAACTAGGCCCATGAGCCACAACTACTGAGCCTGCGCGTCTGGAGCCTGTGCTCCATAACAAGAGAGGCCGTGATAGTGAGAGGCCTGCACACTGCGATAAAGAGTGGCCCCCGCTTGCCACAACTAGAGAAAGCCCTCGCACAGAAACTAAGACCCAACACAGCAAAAATAAATAAAATAATTAATAAACTCCTACCCCCAACATCTTCAAAAAAAAAAAGTTGCATATTCTGTTGCATAACTCCAAATCATTAGATTGCAGAATCTGAAGAGCCTCATCAAGGCTGAGTCTGGAGTATGGGATAATCCTATGCTAGATATATTTAATAAAGGCCTGTTTTCTGAGTGCTGGTTTTCCACATCCGTATTGGTGTGGGTTTCAATTATATTTAAAAATCACTTTCAATTGCCCCTGAGGAAGAATTATTTTGTTCACCTTTTCATCAAGACAAATAGTGCAGTTAAAAAAAAGTAAAAGGTCTAATTTCTCAGGGTAGGGTGGTTTAGGGCTACAGATTGGAGACATAGTACTGACATTGAGACCAGAAAACTGTGATTCATTTCAACTGTCTGGTTTCAAGTTTCCTCATCAGCAAAATGAAATTTATTAATCAGGACTTTTCCAGTTGCAAGTGACAGGAATGTGACTTCAGCTAGCATATGTCAACTAAAAAATTTATTAATACAAGCGGATGGCTTAAGGACCCCCAAGGGATGGAAGCACCATTAGAACTCTCTCTGTTCTTTGTCAGAGTTATCTTCTTAAAGAAAAACTGGAAACATTTCACTTCCTCCCTCAGAATCTATGCAGCTGTCCCCATTCTCCATAATTTAAAGTCTAACCTCCTAAGCATGCTATTCAAAGCCTGACACAATCTGTTCTCACATAACCTTTCCAGTCCTGTTTTAATAATTGTCTGCACTTATTGAGTGCTTATTGCAACCAGGATTTGTCTTAGAGGGAAACAGGCTACGATTAGAATTCCTGGCTCTAGCCGTACTAACCACGTGCCTTGAAAAAACTTCCTTAGCCTCTGGAAACCTCCATTTTCATCATTTGCAAAATGGGGGTAATTACAGTATCTGTCTTATTTCACTTATTTCTTTCTTCATTTCATGGAGGGGCACATGATCTCATATCTTACAGCTTTTCCTGATGGCTCATTCTTGGATCAAGGTGCAGGGCCAGGCTATTTAAATAGGCTGCTCTCTTAAAAACCACGTACATGGGAGATGTAGTTCCCCAAAAGGTAGAAGCTGAGAGATGCAAAATAATTTGGCCAATACAGAGGATGTGGACTTATTTATTCAATCCTACAAGTCTGTGTCTGGGAAATAGCATCCTTATTTGGCACATCCTTGACATCTATTCTTCCAAAATGTTTTTGTAAATTTTTTGCTTCTTTTGTTCGTACTTCCAGCCTTGCATTTATCTCCTGAATCCTTCAGTTTTAGCACTACCACACCCCAGGAATTCTTGATTAATTGAATATCTTATCACTTGTTTTTTTGTTTTTTTTTTTTAAAGTAAGCTGAGCTGATCTAGCAGAATTTGCTGTCCCCTCTACCCTCTGTAATAGCCATTGTGGAAGACTGCCTCCTCGCCACTCTCTTGACCCAAATTGGCCGTTCGGGACAGGGTCGAGAATGTTTGGTCAGCCTCCTTACTCTGAGCCTTGGAGGTGGTGGATTTCATGCTGTCGAGAGAGAGCAGTTTTCTTACAGCTTTATTTCACCTGGACACATACCACAGCTCCAAAGTCCTTATTTAACCTTAAATCTCCCTTATTAACCATTGATTTCTGTGCCCCTACCTGCTTCCTACCTAATCCCACAGCTCCAGTTTAACCCCTACATTTCAACATTTTGGGCACTGGTTCTTCAAATTACATTTATGACTTAGTATGCCTATAGCATTCACAAAGGCAGGGCTACACTTCATATGGAAATTCATGCCAAAAAACAATAAAAATGATGGACCTATCTTTTCTTCACAATTACCTAAAATGTGCATACTGGAAATGGAGGTATGTAGATGGAGAAGTAGAGTGTAGCAAATCTTTGATGCTTAATGGTACTTTCTTAGCTGAGCACTAAGTTGGTGAGGAGTGATTTCTTTTCATCTTCCTGATTAATCTCTACAGAATCTTTAGTTTCTCTTTCTTTCTCTGAATTTCAAGACAGTGGATCCAGTTATACTTCCTGGGTCATGTGGAGAGAGGTTTGGTGGGGATTGGGGCAGAAGGCTGATGAAAGGGGAAGTGGGTGCTCTAGACTTGACGTCTGAGAAATTGTCCAGGGGTTGGGGGGATCATCTGTACTCCTGTGCTCAGACCCAGCTTTCTGTTAGAGAATTAGATGGCTCTGACAACCTCATTTCTGGAAGGGGCTGTTCTCAGGAGCACTGAGGGTGGGAAGGAGTCTGATTCTCACTGAGGGACCCACATGGCTATGAACCACTTACAGGGATGCTCACAGAAGTGCCACTAGGCCGGCACTATTCTATTATAGCTGTTCTATTACAGTTATAGAATAGCTACTATACTAGCTATTCTTTTCTGAACAGCTTTTTATAATTGAGTTGATTATAACTTTAAACATTTTTGGAAGATAGCATCAGACTGTAAGGCTAAAAGAAAGCCTTTCATCCTTCTGACACCTCTTTATTTCTCCAAATCACTATTTCATCAGTGTTCAACAGGTGGAAAGAGGGCAGAGCCTGTGCTTCATGCTGAAGGAGACACTGATTAAATATAAGGTGTTGTCCTTGTCTTTAAGAAAATAGCAAGCGAGAGCTGGTGGTGGAGATGGGGGTGAGGTGAAATACTTGGCAGAAAACAGATTAAGACACGCGGGTTTTTTGTTTTGTTTTGGCTGTGCTGCGTCGCGTGGCATGTGGGATCTTAATTCCCCGACCAGGGATCAAACCCGTGCCCCCCACAGTGGAAGCACGGAGTCTTATCCACTGGACCACCAGGGAAGTCCAAGACACACACGTTTTAATTCACCGAACACATATTTATTGTGTATCTATTCCATTCCAGGCACTGTCCTAGGTACTGGGGACATAGCTATAAGTAAAAAAGACAATATCCCTGTCCTCATGGGTTAACATTCAAGTAGAGAAAACTTAATATATGAAAATAAAAATAAATAATATAATATTAGCTATCTAAAAGTGCTAGGGGAAAAAAGCAGAAGGAACCAGAAGTACAAAGGTCATGAAATGGGAAAGAGCTTGGGGTGTTTGAGGAATAGCACAAAGCCTAGGGTAATTAAAATACAGGGAGCTTGGGAGAAAGTGCAAGGAAATGACGTAAGAGACCATAGTTTGAAGAATCACCAAATAGTCTGAACCTATGGAGTGATGTAATCTAATGTATATTTTTTAAATATTTCCCTAGCTACTGAGTAGAAAGCAAACTGTAGGAGTATAAAATTGCAAACTAGGAGGTCAGTTAGGAAGCTATTAGAACAATTCAGTACAGGGATGGTGGTGGCTTGAACTAAGATAACTACTTCACTGAAGGTGGTGAGATATGATAGTTTTCAAGAATTTGCTGGTAGATAGAATGAGGAGTTTGAGAGAAAGAGGGAAGACAAGAGTCTAAGATTTAGAGCCTAAGGATTTTGTCCCGAGTTTCTGGGTGACTGGGGTTGCCATGTATTTTTTTTTCATTCTCAATTTTTTAAATTGAAGTGTAGTTGATTTACAATGTTGTGTTAGTCTCAGGTGTACAACAAAGTGATTCAGTTATACATATACATATATATATATATATATATATATATATATATTTTTTTTTAGATTCTTTTCCCTTATAGGTTACTACAAAATATTGAGTATAGTTCTCTGTGCTATACTGTAAGTCCTTATTGGGCCATGTATTGATATGGAGGACACTGGAGGAGGAGACGGTTGGAGATGGGAGAAATCAAGAGTCCTTTTACGCTTACTAGACATCTAAGAGGAAATGTCAAGTTGAAGGCTGGATTATGAGTCTGGCATTGAGGAAAGAGGTCAGGATTAGATATAATACATTTCTCATATTACATATCTCATCAGCACTAGATTGTAGTAAAACAACAGAACTGGGACTTACCTCGTGGTCCAGTGGTTAAGACTCTGCACTCCCAATGCAGGGGGCCTGGGTTTGATCCCTGGTCAGGGAACTAGGGCCTGCATGCTGCAACTAAAAAAGATCCCACATGCCTCAGTGAAGATCCCACACACAGCAGCGAAGATCCCACATGCCGCAACTAAGACCTGGCGCAGCCAAATAAATAAATTTTAAAAATAAATAAGTAAAAAATAAAACAACAGAACTGAATGAGACCCCTTAGGGAATGACCGTAGATAGGGAAATTTGAGGTAATAAGCCATCCAACATTTACAGATAGGGCAGTGTAGATAGATCTGGAACAGCAGGCTAAGAAGGTGCAATCAGTGGTATTTGGTAGACTAGAAACCAAGTGAAAAAAGGGTTTAAAGCACTCTTGAGAGTTAGAGTAATAAGACTGAAAATCGATTACTGAATTTGGCAGTTTGAGGTCATTTGTGTCCTTGACAAGTGTGGTTTCAGTGGAATAACCTGCTTGGAATGGTTTGATAGGAAATTGAACAGCTTTCCTGTATCGCTGAGGTAATGTTAATTAGTATAACTCATCTGGAGGACAGTTTGGCGATATCTATCAAAATACAAACCTTTGCATTTTGCTGTACGCGGGCCTCTCACTGTTGTGGCCTCTCCCATTGCGGAGCACAGGCTCCGGACGCCCAGGCTCAGCAGCCATGGCTCACGGGCCCAGCCGCTCCGCGGCATGTGGGATCTTCCCGGATCGGAGCACGAACCCATGTCCCCCGCATCGGCAGGCGGACTCTCAACCACTGTGCCACCAGGGAAGCCCTTGACCACTGTCCTGTATAAATTAATACTGTTAAATTAATTAAATAAGGAGGCCATTAGACTGAGGCCGTCTCTGTAAGCTAACCAGATACTAAGCCTGTAAGTGCCTCAGTTCTAAGAACTCAAAACCTAAGGACAGCCAATCACAAAGAGCCAACTAGTCTTTCCCAAATAAGGCAACCACTTAAGCTATAGCCAATCATCTAATTTCCTTGCTTTGTTTCCATGTCTTCTCTATAAAAGTCTTGCCCCAGCTCCTGTTAGTGGAGCACTTCTAACCACTTCCAGTTGGATGCTGCCCAATCTGAATGGATTTTTGCTAAGATAAACTCTTAAAAAATTTAATATACCTCAGCTTATCTTTAAACATATCCATCTGACCCCTCCTGTCATCTTCTAGCTCCTTCATCTTGTTTTATTTTTTCTCATTACAGTGTATTTATTTCTGCCTGACACATAGAGTTGTTTGTCTCCCTGCACTGGACTTTATGCTTCTTGAGGGTAGGACCTTTGTTTACTTTTGTTCATTGTTATATCCTCAGAACCTAGCACAGTACTTGGCAAGTGTAGGAGCACAAATACTTGTTGGCATGAATGAGGTTCTGGAGGGTAAGCATTCCAATTCTAACTTCCTGGCTAATGGATTAGACCCTGTCCCTGAGGATGTGAGTTCTCCAGGTGTTTAGCCCTTAGTTCTTTCCTCCTGTTTCTCTCCATCAGTTCTCTACAATCACAACTTTTTTCTTAATGCAACTTTGATCCATTTCTTATCTTTTGCCACCGTTTCAAATTTAGTCCCCTTGTCCTTCCTCTGTGACCTCCTGAAAACTGCTACCCTCAGTCCATTGATGTCTCCAAAATACATGAACATATTACTATTTCTTCCTCTCTCTTTCCTTGTTTGTTAATATTATCCTGAACACACACACACACACACGAGGTTTCTGGAGTAGAGACAGATCGTTATTATTCACTTTAAACCAAGTAAGCACCCTGTGGTTCCCCAAGTCCCTATTCTTTCCCCTGGGGTGATACAACAAAAGCCAGATATTACTCTACAAATACAGGGATTGTATTGCAGGAAAGGGTTCCCCACCACCAACCAAAAGGAATCAGGACATTTATATAAAAGAATCAAGCAGCTGTCCCCTTCCCCACAGAAAGTGTCCTTGGAGGTAGAATGGAAAGGATCCTGGATTCTCATGTAAATAAACCTCTCGTGGAAAAGACCATTGTCTTCAGCTTTACAACCCACAGATGCCTTCAAGGTCCTGGCTTTCACCCCTCCCTCCGCAACTCTAAACACATGCCTCTCTGAAGTAAATCTCTACAGAACTCTCATTATCTAATTAGTCGTAAGTCACCTTTAAGGGCTTGGTAGAACCAAGTTCCAGGAACATTTGTTCAGAAAGCCCTAGCTAGATAGACACATAAAAACATTTTCTCTACAGCCCTACACCATTCTACCCTCCAAATTTGCTAGTATCCATCAAAGAACTTGATCGCAAGCATCAGAAACTTATGACTGATTTAAGCTGAAGAGGAGTTACTAGGAAAAATACAGCCAGGCTTGGGAACCAGGCAAACCCAAGGGAATCTGGACAGCAGCCAGGTTACAATCAGGATCACTCTGCAGAAAGAGTCTGATGCATAGCAGACTATTTTTTGCTATAGTATCCGACTTGGTTCACTTGAGTCAGGCCTCGCCCCCTGCAATCAATCTTCCATACTTCTATTATACAAATATCTTTCAAATACTTGATCATATCATTCCCCTACTTAAAGTCTGTAAGGTGGTGTTTTGCTTTTTTTTTCCTTTTTTCTTTTGGCCGTGCTGCGCGGCTTGTGGGATCTTAGTTCCCCGACCAGGGATTGAACCCGGGCCCTCAGCAGTGAAAGAGGGGAGTCTTAACCACTGGACCGCCCTGGAATTCCCTGTCAAGTGGTCTTTATCACGTTCAGAACACAGTTCAGACTAGTGGAATGGCATGCAAGACCCTTCTAAATCTCCATTTTCAGCTTCATCTTCTTTGATATTCTGCTATATGAACCCCTCACTCCAACCATGACAAAATATTTGTTCTCCAAATATATAGTGCTTTCTCACATATCACATCTATGATGTGCTGTTACCTTTCCTTGGAATGTTCCTCCAGCCTCATTTACTTGCTTAATTCCTACTTTTTCTTCAAGACTCAGCTCATGACACTCCTTAGACGAGTTAGGGGTATGCCCTCTAGGATCCCATTGTTTATTCTACACACACATATGTGTTAGGTTGTTTTACTGTCTGGCTCCCTCACTAAGTGATTTCATTGAGGTCTTTCTATCTCTATATTCTCCCTGCTCCTCCCTACAATAGCTACTCTTCTACAAGACATACTGCCTCTTATGAAAATCTCACTACAGATTTGATTCTGGAAATATGCTCCTGCATATGGAAGGGACACATGATTTTCAGTAGAAAATATTAAAAGGTATCACCCCAGCAGCAAGTCTCATTGGTAAGAGGGTACATAGCCTCAGGAAAAGTTACCCAGGTTTTATCAATTTCATATACACAGAAATCCTATCATAAAGTATTTAAAAGTCAATGTCTTATAACACCATTGGCTGATATGCCTCAGTGATATTTGAGGTAATGTTACTGAACGTGAAAGCAAAAATCTGGATTTTGAGAAAGACAAATAATGTATAATATCACTTATATGTGGAATCTAGAAAAGACAAACTTCAGAGAAACAGAGAGTAGAGTGGTGGTTATCAGGGGATGGGGGTGGGGGAAAAGGGGAGATATTGGTTAAAGGGTACAAACGTCCAGTTATAAGATTAACAAGTTTGGGGATGTAATATACAGCATGGTGATTATAGGTAATAATATTGTATCATATACTTGAATGTTGCTAAGAGAGTACATCTTAAATGTTCTCACCACAAAAAAATAAATGGTAACAATGTGATAGGATGGAGATGGTAATCATTTTGCAATTTATAAACGTATCAAATCAATACACTGTGCACCTTAAACTTACAAAATCACATCTCAATAGAGCTGGGAAAACACACACACACACACACACACACACACACACACACACACACACACAAAGAAAACAGCTAATGCAAGAGGGAAAAGTATCTGGGATTTAAGGAAGCAGGTAATGTTTTAAGACATCAACATGTCAATAATATGGGGTGGCTTTGTGCTATCACCCTCGTTAAGCAAATCAGATAATTGTTTACGTCCCTGCCAGTGCTTTGATGCTGTAATTGCAGTAATTGTATGCTCAATAAAAGTAATGGAGAACAACTGACAGGCAGTCATGAGCACATGGATGACCCAGAACAAAGCTGTCAGACTCTGCATGTTAGGGTGTAATTATGGACCAGAGCAGAATCCACCATGATTGGAAGTCTAATTTTGGCTCAGTACCATGACTCTGGGAAAACCAGAGAAGTATTTCCAAATCATTACTGCCAGGTATTTTATAAGCTCAGGCTAACAAGTAGCCATACTTACATGGACTGTGGTAATAATAAGTGATAAATATTTTCTTTTATCTTTAAAACTGCATCCTTTTTTTTCTTCTATACCAGGAAGGCTCAGAAGCTTGTCATTAGAATAATGAGACAACAGACTCAGTTCTAAGATGAAATAGGTATTTTAAATAGATGAGTAAATTCCTTTTTATTTTATTTTTTATTATTTTTTAAAAATCTATTTAAAAAAACTTTTTTGGGCTACGTCAGATCTTAGTTGCGGCATGCGGGATCTTTCATTGTGGTGTGGGCTCTTCATTGTGGCACGCAGGCTTCTCTCTAGCTGTGGCATGCGTATTTTCTCTCTCTAGTTGTGGCACGTGGGCTCCATGGCGCATGGGCTCTCTAGTTGAGGCACGTGGGCTTAGTTACCCCGCGGCATATGGGATCTTAGTTCCCTGAGCAGGGATCCAACACACATCCCCTGCATTGTAAGGTGGATTCTTTACCACTGGACCACCAGGGAAGTCCCTAAATTCCTTTTTAATGACTATTATTATCTCTCAAATGCAATTAAGTTTGAAATTCAATTGACAGAAAAACATCACACAATTTGTTAACACATATATGTATAATAGAACTATATATTTATAAATTTACACATTGATATTCATTTTTTAAAAAAAATCTTCAAGGGTAATACCCATGAACCTGATAAAGGTGTTACTTCTGAGGAGGGACATTATATTGAGAGAAGTAAAGCTAAGGCCACATGCAGAAATTTATACATTTATTTTAATGTCTCTATATTTTTTAAGTTTTTACCAAAAAAATCCCAAGTTGTATTAAGTATTAATCTTGCCAGTTGAAAAACAAAACAAAACAGAAAAACCACATGAACTGGTAGAGCAGGATTTGACACGGACTTGATAGAATTTCCCATGCCCCTAATAGCTCTGTTACTATGACACAGTTATATTTTAAGCATACTTACATAAAACATTCAGAAATAATTTTAATATGTATCTGGTATTTTATTATATAGATGTAGTATAATTTTATTCATAGGTCTCTTATTTTGTTCCCAACTATATAAAACAACTTTTAAAACTTTTTGTTACGTTTGCCAAACACAAACAAAAGTAGAGGGACTATTCATAAGTAACCCCCAAGTATCCATAATCTAGCTTCAGTGATTATCAATTTATGGCCAAATATGTTTGCCTAAAATGAAAACTTTACTTTCTCTATTCATATAACTTCTTCCTCTTTGTAATCATCTTTCTCTAAAGAAGAGATTTTTAAAATAATTTATTTTTTATTTTATTTTTTAATTTTTGGCTGTTGGGTCTTCGTTGCTGTGCACGGGCTTTCTCTGGTTGCAGTGAGCAGGGGCTAATCTTCCTTGCGGTGCACGGGCTTCTCACTGCAGTGGCTTCTCTTGTTGCAGAGCACAGGCTCTAGGTGCATGGGCTTCAGTAGTTGTGGCATGTGAGCTCTAGAGCGCAGGCTCAGTAGTTGTGGTGCATGGGTTTAGTTGCTCCGTGGCATGTGGGATCTTCCTGGGCCAGGGCTTGAACCCACGTCCCCTGCATTGGCAGGTGGATCCTTAACCACTGTGCCACCAGGGAAGCCCAAGAAGAGATTTTTATAAATATCTGGATTCTGATCCACTCACCATTCTCAACAGTTTTAATTAGGCTTTGAAATCATCTTTCATTAATGACAAGGTCATTTATCAGAGTTCCACAACTATCTGGGCAAGCTTATTTAAAATCTAGATCCTCTAAGATTTTTCTCTATCCCTGTGACAAAAATGAAATATCAAAAAATATAAAAATCCTGTGCAAAGAACTACAATGATAATTATGTATATAAACCTATCAGTGTGCACTGACAGATAGTTAAAGAGTTGAGTAAAGTAGAGGGATCAGAAAATAAAATAACTTGGAGAAAAGTTCTAAGATTTGTACCCACACTTAACATTTTCTTTCAAGCCATGGTCTTTGGTTTTAAACATGTTTTGATCAAATGAAAATAAACTCAGGTGGCAGATGCAGGCCAAGTTCACTATTTCAGGGCCTCCACATAGCATCTTCCTGGAGGTGCTTTGCAACTTAAAATAGTGTTCACGTCCAATGCTTGGCAGAACAGAATTCAGAGGCCAAGACCGTGAACCAGACTGGAGAGCAAGATAAATGGAGTGTAGGTAGATCAGAGAAGACAACACCGGGGTGTTTTAGCGCAGTGGTAAATTCAGGACCATGGACAGTGATGTGCGTGCCCTTACCACCTCTGTTTTGTTTTGTTTTGTGTTTTCTGTATCATAAAAGTATATTTTTTAACATCTTTATTGGAGTATAATTGCTTTACAATGTTGTCTTAGTTTCTGCTGTATAACAAAGTGAATCAGCTATATGTATATATATATCCCCATATCCCCTCCCTCTTGCATCTCCCTCCCACCCTCCCTATCCCACCCCTCTAGGTGGTCACAAAGCACTGATCTCCCTGTGCTATGCAGCTGCTTCCTACTAGCTACCTATTTTACATTTGGTAGTGTATATATGTCAATGCTACTCTCTCACTTCGTCCCAGCTTACCCTTCCCCCTCCCCGTGTCCTCAAGTCCATTCTCTACGTCTGCGTCTTTATTCCTGTCCTGCCCCTAGGTTCATCAGAACCATTTTTTTTTTAGATTTCATGTACATGTGTTAGCATACCATATTTGTTTTTCTCTTTCTGACTTAGTCCACTCTGTATGACAGACTCTAGGTCCATCCACCTCACTACAAATACTCAATTTCGTTCCTTTTTATGGCTGAGTAATATTCCATTGTATATATATGCCACATATTTATCCATTCATCTGTTGATGGTCACTTAGGTTGCTTCTATGTCCTGGCTATTGTAAATAGTGCTGCACCACCTCTACTTTGGATAGTTTGCTTTTATAGAAAAGCATATTTTATTGTGTATCATGCAGTAGTGGCTGGAGTGAAAGCACAGGCACAGTTCAGAGGCCAACTGCAGAGGCCAATCTGGCATCCACAGAGCCCAGGCAGAGGCATGGTAAATGTCTTAAAATCAGATATCCAGGAGTCACACTCAAGGAAAGGAAAAGTCAAATCTGAGAACAAAAATAAGGATTGGGGTACAAGCTAAGGCTGTATAAAATAGAAAGGGAAGGAATTCAGACTTGAGAACTAGAAACAGCACTTTCAAGTGAAGCAGCAGGCAAGCAGCTGCCAACAACAGTGCACAGAGAATAAGGTCTCCCTGCCCTTTGATCTGATTCAATTCAATTCAGTTTGATTCAAGTCCACAAGTACTCAGTGCATGCCAATTATAGTGAGACAATGGTTTTAAGCAATAATCCTGCGTGGATAGATAACAGCGAACGGATTTGCGCTGCTCACAGGTGTGAACAGCATTAAATGGAGGCCATTGATTACAACTGTGACGTAGGTCCTCTGGAGCCCTCATGGTCTTGACATTTTAGAAGCAAATACCTTAATTCACTACCGATTATTTTGCTCTAACCCAGAGAAGATTAAAAAAAAAAAAAAACAGAATGAAAAGAAGAATGAGGTAATTGGGGAAGGAGGAAAAATGATGAGTACTGATGTGATTATTCTCATCTTTATTTTAGGAATTTCATTTTAACTTTTTTTTTCCTGTCAAGACAAAAAATGACTTTATATGAAGCTGCTTTAGGAAGAAAGCCACAAGTGTGTGTGTGTGTGTGTGTGTGTGTGTGTGTGTATGTGCATATTAGTTGAGACGACATTTTGTCTTGAATTTATCCAAAGTAGATAAAGGGGTGCGAACACAATTGGGAAAAATAGATAAGTAAGCATAGTATATAGAGAAAAGTTTTTTCCATTCAAGAAGAAAGTCACCTCTTACTTAAGGGTAAGAACAGAATCCTTATAATCTCTTTTTACCTATTTTAAATAAAGGACAGTCTTATTAAAAGAAGCAAACCAAGAGTACAGGAGGTAAGATGGTTAACATCAGAGGCTCTTTTCTCAGAGATTGACAGTGTTGGCCAACTAAGTGGGAAGAAACTCTAACTAGAAGTTCAAGAGTTTGGCAAATAAGCAAGCAGAAGTAGTAGAAGACCATATACGCACTTTATTTTGCTACATCACCAGCATAATTATCACGGATGCAAATGTAATGTGGTATTAACATAAGTTCATTGACCTCCTCAATGGATTTGGTATAATGTGACTGACTACATGGATGTCCTCAAAATTCTTCAATGCTCCATGTGTACTTTTTCCAAATTCGTGCTTTGTTGGTTACAGGATAAATTTCTATATAAAAGATGCATTTTCTTGTCAGAGATATACAGCAAACTATACCACTGCCTAAGACATTCAGGTCTTGTCTAATAACTGGGAATATCAAGGGCCAAGCCTGGACCATAATGATTTTTATTCTGCACATGCTATGACTAGGGCCTTGGAGCCAACTCCTAGAAAAGGTGTCAACTAACTTTCTATAAAGGGCCAGATAGTAAATATTTTTAGGCCTTTGTAGACCCCATATTCTTCTCCATCACATATTCTCCTTCATTTAAAAAATTTTTAAGCAACAATTCAAAATGTTAAAAAAAATTCTTAGACCACAAGCCAGATTTGATTATGTCCTATGACATAATTTGCCAACTCCTGCCAGGAAAAAAGTTAGAAGATTAGAGTTAATTGGTCTAAAGAAAGTAGTGGGATGAGGGTCTATCAATGAAAACCAGAGAAATATAAATAACTTTCTAAAGAAGATGTGCCAGTCTTTTTTTCAAAGGAATGATACGGCCATGCTACTTATGGTTTGGCTTTTTTGAAAGTTAAAATTAATTTGTCCTTTGGAAAAGGATATGTGTCCATTCCCTATGAGCAGCAATGTTTATAGGAGTAAATTAATAAGAAAGACTGCTGACAAACTCAAGTGGAATATCACTACCCTCCTTGATTTTCTTCTTCATGACAGAACTGTTTAAGCAATAACTCGAGAGAAGAAAACTTTCCTTCTATATTATATGGAGACAACTTGTATGTGGATAGGTGTGTGTATTTAGATATAAGAAATAGATGAAATATATGTTATATATATATACATATATGATACTGAATATATAAAATGTGTATATATAATTACATAAACATATTTACGTATTTTCTCTAGTTCACAGTTCTTACTTTTGCAGAACACAGCTTTCATATATAATTTCAAAAGATATATAAAGGAGCTAATAGAATATGATCAGATGAGTAGGAGTGGTGCACAGCCATTCAGTTAACTAGTTTGTGCAATCATTACCTCCCACCTCCATAAGGTACTGGACATACCCACTCATGTAGCGAAGAGGTCTCCAGTGTCACGTTATAGAGCAGTACTCACGTCTGGAGTGAAGAGAGTTCTGCATTTGCCTGACAGCTATTGCCAAGGTACACCTTACCTGTTTCAATTAATCAATCTGCCACTCCTCTTAAGGGAGGAAGTTTTTCATAAATGTATGAATTTAGATTAAACTTACTATCAAGGAGGTGGCACTGTCTGCTACAAATGGATCCCATATGTGCTAATTACGGTACAGAACACAGGAGCTATAGAGATTAGGGTAATGACTTGGATGGATGAACAAATAGGTCAGCTAGAGATGAGGGAACTGATTTGTCTAATATTAGAACCAAGCCCTACAAACCCCCTGCCTGAACTAAATCATTCAATTGCTTCTGCAGCTTTAGAACTTAAAGTATGATTTTAAACCTTCAGAGTTTTTGATTTTCATGTATTTGCAGGTCATCTGCCTCTGGAGAATTACAGGAGATGTAAAAACACACTATTTAACAAAACTGCATTCCTAGGGGTTTATGATTTGTCAGAAGATTCTCTACCATTCTGTAAGGCTTTCATTATTTCCCAAATACCCATCATATAAAGGCTCTGTACATGAAAATCCTCAGCAACTGCATGGGCTGCAGTCATGAACAAATATCAAAATATAACAAAAAGATGTTCCTCCGTAACATTTATCAGCAGATGGGACTTTATGATTTGAGTAGATAATACATGGTGACAAGCAGCCAACACATTGGGTTGGCTGCTGATCTAGGAGTGGAGGGACACAGGCTCTCAGTTCATTTCTGCCTTAAGGGCCTTTGTAAATTTAAGACATTTAATACCTCAGTGCCTCCTTTTTCTCTATAAAATTGATTTCACGTGCCAGGATCTATACCTTAGTTAATGCTAACATTATCTGAAAGAAGGAACAGGAGAGGGTTCTTTCTCTCTGCATTTCTCTCTGCCTTTCAAATGTACCCTTCTCAATTTTTATCCCACAAAAATAAACATACCAGATTAAGTGATAGGATGAGAAGGATCATTGGTAAAAAAACAAAAGCTAAGCTACTGGGCAATATGATCTGATGTAACACATCAATTTCCTTAGTCAACCAAAGACCATCTCTGTATGTGCTGCCCAGACATCTCACCTCTATGGCGAGAATTGGGTCAGAGAGTTTAAAAGAGACCAGTTTTTACCACCATAGGAAAAATCGAAGGTTATTCACATTATTGGATGTAACGGGGCCGTACTGAGTCAAAATCAGCATTTAGCCATGTCTGGACCAGACTTTTGTTTTTCTACTTTTCTCCCCTGCTGTCTCCCACACCTGCACACTCCCGCCAACCACATACCTGAGGCCACAGATGGAGAAAACAGTATGTTCTGTGTCTTGGATACTTGGAGCCCTCCAGAAAGAGAAGTTACAAAAAAAAAAAATTCCAAGGAACACATTATACGGCACTCTAGGAGCTAAGGGAACACAGCTGGACATAGTGAGGAACAGGGGTATTATCCACCTGTCTTCTCACAGCACAGCATGACTTGGCATCACCAACAATAGCTTCAGAAAATGCAGGGCGGCTTCAGCACCTCCAGATTTGGCAGCTCTGAAAGCAATGAAAGATGGCACCTTCAATAGATTCAATATTATATTGGAAGTGGGCAACAATGCCAGGTACCACTTTCAGGGGCTTCCCTTCACATTAACCAGGTGACCAGAATCCCAGATATGAGAGGGCTTCCTAAGCTGATGTGAATCATTCCTTAAGATTCAGAGGGATCCTGGAAGTCCACTGATAGTAGGTGGGGGCAGTAATGTGAAATTTGATTGATCACTTATTTAACGCCATTTGTACCCACAGGCTGGTAAAGACTGAGGAATTCAGCATTTGTGGATTTTCTGGTAAAAATCCAGATTTCAAATAAACAATGGAAATGCATAAATTTCATCTTCAAGTTATATGGCCCACTTGGGGGCAGAAATATAGTTGCCATATTCATATGTTATAATCACAGAGGTGTTGGGAAGAACCCTTGCTAGAAAAAAAAATCATTTCCATTGACTGCTGAAATTCTACCATAAAGAACATAAATAATATATTCCTTTTTTAAAGCACTGCTCTCTGAGAGCAGATCTCTTCCTTTATCAGAAGAAAAAAAGGTGGAAAAGGAGTAACGGGGGGTGGGGGGTAGCAAAGAAATGAAAATGAGAGGAGACAATGAAGAAAATGTCTTGTGCCTCGAAGTCTTCCTCTGGCTGGAAGGCAGAAGGAAAGGGCCCTTTCAGTCTCTGCTTCAGTCTCCCCCCTCCCCAGTGTGTCTCTGAGCAGTTTCTAGTTATGCTGGTAAGATGGGTGGCATGGTTGGGTGAAAGGATCACAGGGCTTAGGAATAGGACACCTGGTTTTAGACCTGTATCTCTAACTAGCTAACTACAGGTTCTTGGAATGGGGGGTGGTGGGAGATGAGTGGCCATGATTTGTAGCATTTGCCAATTTCTGTGATGTATATGTTCCCACCATGACCTATTTCAAGCTACCAGCGTGATGTCACTGAACGTGGAGTTGTGAAGAGATGCAAAGTGGCACATCACATAGTACTGCTACCATACACACATAATAGATGTAAACAGTAACCGCAAGAACATAGATGGCAATAGAGTATAGAAAAATCATTAGGAAATGATGAGTCCTAAGTATTTACCTGTGTGCGTGTGTTCAAAATAGCTGAATTTTACTGAATTACTACTGTGGGTTAGACTTTTTTTTTAAAATTAAGGTCTAACTGGCATAAAATAAATAGCACTTACTTAAAGTGTACAATTTGATAATTTTTGGTATATGTATGCACCCATGAAACCATCAATAAAATATCCACCACCCCCAAAATTTCCCTTGTGCCCTTTTGTAATCCCTCCCTTTTGCCCCTCCCATCCTCACTCTATTCCCCAGGCAACCACTGATCTGCTCTCTGTCACAATAATTTGGATCTTCTAGGACTTTATAAGAGTAGAATCATACAGTGTGTGCCCTACTGTTATCTTGCATCTCTCACAGACTAATTATTTTGAGATTCACCCATGTTGTATACATCAATAATGTATCCTTTTAATTGCTGAGCATATTCCATTGTATGAATATACGATAATTTGTTTATCTATCTACCTACTGATGGATGTTTGGGTTTTTTCTATCTCAAAGTTTAATGACTCTCATTTTTAAAAAAATTCTTGGGATTTCCTTGGTGGTCCAGTGGTTAAGACTCTGTGCTTCCACTGCAGGGGGCATGGGTTCAATCCTTGCTCAGGGAACTAAGATCCCACACCAGCATGCCATGGGGTGCAGCCAAAAAAAAAAAAATTCCTTTTACTCTTTTGAGTTTCATTGTAACAGCTTCTATAGCTATGTATTCAAGTTCCTCCATTTTCTGCAATGTCTAATCAGCTGTTAATCCACTCTAGTATATCTTTTCATCTCCAACCTTGTAGTTTCATCTCTAGAAATTATATATGGGTCTTTTTTTCTGTCTTCAGTGTTTCTACTTAAATGTTGACCACATGGAATATAGCTAAAATAAATAAGTGTTTTACAGTCTTTCTGCTAATTATGACCTCTCCGTCTGTTCTGAGTTGGGTTTAATTGATTAATTTTTCTTTTTATAACTCCTGTTTTCCTGCTTCTTTGCAATCCTGGTAATCTTGCATTAGATATTGTGAATTTTACTTTGTTGAGTGCTGCATGTTTTTGTACTCCTCTAAATTTTCTTGAGTTTTTCTGAGATGTAGTTAAGTTACTTAAAAACAGTTTGTTCCTTTTGAGCCTCAATTTTTAGGGTTTTTAAGGTGAGGACAGAGCAGTAGTTAGTCTAGAGTTAGATGTTCCCCACTACTGAGGCAAGACCTTTCTGAGTATTTTATCCAAATTATGAGTTTTTCCAGCTGGCGGGAACAGGTACTATTTCACATCATGTGTGAGCATAGAATACTATTTTTGGTAATCCTTTCAGATAGTTGTTTTGCCAGGATCAAGTAATTTCGTTATATACAGGTACTGGTTAGCACTCTGCAGAATATTCCAGAGGGACCCTGTCCAGAGCTCTAAGATGCTCTCTCCCTGCAGCTCTCTCCTCTGCTACTTTGTCCTGAGAACTGTAGCTCCCGTGGTCTCACTAGACCCTCAGCTCTATCTCAACTCAGTGAGTCCAGGCTCTGGCTGTGTGCTCCCTCTTTGCTCCATTGCCTGGAACCTTTCTCAAGGCAGTAAGCTGGGGCCACTTGCAGGCTTCTTTTTGTTTGTTTCTCATCTCTCAGGCATCGCTGTCTTTTGTTACCAGATGTCCACTATCTAGAAAACTGTTGTTTCATATATTTTTGTCTAAGTTGAAAATTTTCTTTTTCAGGTGGACAAGTCAGGTCATTTCCTGTTACTCCATCTTGGCTGGAGGCAGTATAATTACCTTTATTTTTAGTATAATTTATTTCATTATAAGTTTATACAATTTAATTTTTAATAAGGATTGTGTGAATCAACTCACAAAGTTCCTGAAAATTTAGCAATTGGCTTTCACAAATCAGTATAAGCTGCCTCTGAGCCTCACTTTCTACATCCATCTGACAAAGAGATTATCTTATTCAATTTAAGATTACTTCTAGTTATCAAGTCTAAATTCCATGGCCTAAAGAACTGTTCTAGTCAGATTTATTCAATAATTTAAAAAATTCTAATTAAAAAATGAAGCAAATAAAATAAAATTAATAAATTCTTTAGGATTCAGCCTCAGGATTTAACTTACCCTATTACTCTCTTCTCTTTATTCAGTGGAGTCTCTTGCCTCTATGCAGGCCAAGGCACATTTCTAGCTCAGGCCTTTGTCATCTCTAGATTAAGAAGTTATTGCAGGGCTTCCCTGGTGGTGCAGTGGTCAAGAATCCGCCTGCCAATGCAGGGGACATGGGTTCGATCCCTGGTCCAGGAAGATCCCACATGCCACAGAGCAACTAAACCTGCAAGCCACAACTACTGAGCCTGCGTGCCACAGCTACTGAAGCCCACGCACCTAGAGCCCATGCTTCACAAGAGAAGCCACCACAATGAGAAGCCCACGCACCGCAATGAAGAAAAAGAAGGAGAGTGCTCAAATCAATAAAACTAGAAATGAAAAAGGAGAAGTTACAACGGACACCACAGAAATACAAAGCATCATAAGAGACTACTACAAGCAACTCTATGCCAATAAAATGGACAACCTGGAAGAAATGGACAAATTCTTAGAAAAGCACAACCTTCCAAGACTGAACCAGGAAGAAATAGAAAATATGAACAGACCAATCACAAGCACTGAAATTGAAACTGTGATTAAAAATCTTCCCACAAACTAAGTCCAGGACCAGATGGTTTCATTAGAGAAGAGCTAATGCCCATCTTTCTCAAACTCTTCCAAAAAATTGCAAAGGAAGGAACACTCTCAAACTCATTCTACGAGGCCACCATCACCCTGATACCAAAACCAGACAAAAAGAAACCAGATACTACAAAAAAAGAAAATTACAGATCAATATTGATCCTCAACAAAATACTAGCAAACAGAATCCAACAACTAATTAAAAGGATCATACACCATGATCAAGTGGGATTTATCCCAGGGATGCAAGGATTCTTCAATATATGCAAATCAATCAATGTGATACACCATATTAACAAATTGAAGAGTAAAAACCATACGGTCATCTCAATAGATGCAGAAAAAACTTTTGACAAAATTCAACACCCATTTATGATAAAAACTCTACAGAAAGTGGGCATAAAGGGAAACTACCTCAACATAATAAAGGCCATATATGATGGATGCACAGCAAACATTACTCTCAATGGAGAAAAACTGAAAGCATTTCCTCTAAAATCAGGAATAAGGGAAGGATGCCCACTCTAGCCACTATTATTCAACATAGTTTTGGAAGTCCTAGCCATGTGAATCAGAGAAGAAAAAGGAATACAAATTGGAAAAGAAGAAGTAAAACTGTCACTGTTTGCAGATGTCATGATACTATATATAGAAATTCCTACAGAGGCCACCAGAAAACTACTAGAGCTTATCAATGAATTTAGCAAAGTTGCAGGATACAAAATTAATACACAGAAATCTCTTGCATTCCTATACACTAACAATGAAAGATCAGAAAGAGAAATTAAGGAAACACTCCCATTTACCATTGCAACAAAAAGAATAAAATACCTAGGAATAAACCTACCTAAGGAGGCAAAAGACCTGTACACAGAAAATTATAAAATACTGATGAAAGAAATCAAAGAGGACACAAACAGATGGAGAGATATACTATGTTCTTGGATTAGAAGAATCAATATTGTGAAAATGACTATACTACCCAAAGCAATCTACAGATTCAATGCAGTCCCTATCAAAATACCAATGGCATTTTTCACAGAACTAGAACAAAAAATGTTACAGTTTGTATGGAAACACAAAAGACCTTGAATAGCAAAAGCAATCTTGAGAAAAAAAAAAAAAACGGAGCTGGAGGAATCAGACTCCCTGGCTTCAGATTATACTACAGGGCTACAGTAATCAAGACTGTATGGTACTGGCACAAAAACAGAAATATAGATCAGTGGAACAGGATAGAAAGCCCAGAGATAAACCCACGCACCTATGGTCACCTAATCAATGTCAAAAGAGGTCAGAATATACAATGGAGCAAAGACAGCCTCTTCAATAAGTGGTGCTGGGAAAACTGGACAGCTACATGTGAAAGAATGAAATTAGAACACTCCCTAACACCATACAGAAAAATAAACTCAAAATGGATTAAAGACCTAAATGTAAGGTCAGACACTATAAGACTCTTAGAGGAAAACACAGGCAGAACACTCTTTGACATAAATCACATCAAGATCTTTTTTGACCCACCTCCTAGAGTAATGAGAATAAAAACAAAAATAAACAAATGGGACCTAATGAAACTTAAAAGCTTTTGCACAGCAAAGGAAACCATAAACAGGATGAAAAGACAACCCTCAGAATGGGAGAAAATATTTGCAAATGAAGCAATGGACAAAGGATTAATCTCCAAAATACAAAAACAGCTCATGTAGTTCAATATCAAAAAAACAAACAACCCAATTAAAAAATGGGCAGTTGACCTAAATACACATTTCTCCAAAGAAGACATACAGATTGCCAACAAACACATGAAAAAATGCTCAACATCAGTAATCATTAGAGAAATGCAAATCAAAACTTCAGTGAGGTATCACCTCACAGTGGTCAGAATGGCCATGATCAGAAAATGTACAAACAACAAATGATGGAGTGGGTGTGGAGAAAAGGGAACCCTCGGGCTTCCCTGGCGGCGCAGCGATTGAGAGTCTGCCTGCCGATGCAGGGGACACGGGTTCGTGCCCCGGTCCAGGAAGATCCCACATGCTTGCGTACCGCAAAAAAAAAAAAAAAAAAAAAAAAAAAAGAAAAAGGAACCCTCTTGCACTGTTGGTGGGAATGTAAATTGATACAGCCACTATGGAGACCTGTATGGAGGTTCCTTAAAAATCTAAAAATATAGCTACCACATGACCCAGCAATCCCACTCTTGGGCATATACCCAGAGAAAACCATAATTCAAAAAGACATATGCACTCCAATGTTCATTGCAGCACTATTTGCAATAGCCAGGTCATGAAAGCAACCTAAATGCCCAGTGACAGACGAATGGATAAAGAAGATGTGGTACATATATACAATGAAATATTACTCAGCCATAAAAAGGAACGAAATTGGGTCATTTGTAGAGATGTGGATGGACCTAGAGACAGTCATACAGAGTGAAATAAGTCAGAAAGAGAAAAACAAATATCGTTTATTAACAAATATATGTGGAATCTAGAAAAATGGTACAGATGAAGCAGTTTGCAAGGCAGAAATTGAGATGCAGATGTAGAGAACAAACGTATGGACACCAAGGGGGGAAAGTGTGGGGGGGATGAATTGGGAGATTGGGATTGACATGTATACACTAATATGTATAAAATGGGTAACTAATAAGAACATGCTGTATAAAAATAAATAAAATAAAAATTTTTTTAAAAGAATAAAAATTATTGCAACTGGTATTTCTGCTTTTAGTCATGTTTCTCTTCAATTCTACTCTCCATGGCATCAGGAGAACCTGTTCTAAAGTCACAGGTTTGATCAGGTGTTTTCCCATTGCCTCCAGGATGAAGTCCAAACTCCTTAGGATAATATACAAGGCCTTTGCAATAAAAGAAATATAACAAAATAAATCACTGCCAAATCTTATTCCCTTTGGTAATATTATACATCCACATCCTTGTCATGGCTCCATGGAGGCACAGGGTGATTTCCCACCCTTTGACTTTCAACTTGCCCATGTGATTGCTTTGACCAATGGTATGTTAGGAATGTGACATGAACAGGGGCTTAAAAGGAGCTTGCATGGTTGGGCTTGTTCTTCTGCCATCACTCTAAGAACATACTGTGATACCCTTGGTCCCTGCGGCCTGAGACTAGAATGAGATATGTGGGCTGGACCCACAACCTGAAGCAGAGCTTCCCAGCCAACCCCTGCTTAGATCAGCTGATTAGCAGTTGAACTGCAGACCTATGAGCATGAAAATAAATGCTAGTTATTGCAGGCCAAAAATATGTTCATGGTTATTTATTACACAGCAAAAGATGATAGATACAATAACTAACATTTTAGTCCTTATTCAGTGCCAGGAACTTTCACATCTATTAACTCATTTAACTTTCCCAATAACCTATGAAACAGTCTTTCTTGCACTGTACAAATGGGAGAACTAATATTTAGTGAGCTCATGTTACTTGCTTAAATCTATAGACTAAGTAAGTGTGGTGGATATGGGATTTGAACTCAGATTTGTTTTTCCCCACTACACACCTTCATTTCCTACTGCTCCCCTAATTTCTGCTATTTTCTGCTCTGGCAATAGCATACTCTAAAATACCATTTATATCTCCAGCCTTTGCACATGTTGTACCCCATGCAGCACCTACCATATGGTAGGTGCTCAACAAATATTTATGGAATGGCTAATGAATAATGCCTGTTTAGAATTCCTCTTTTTTGTCACCTAGATAATTCACAAATAATCTTCAAAACCTGGTTTAGAGATCACTTCTATGTGAAGTTTTTTCTTCATCTCTCCAATTTCCTCCTTTGTGCTTTTCAATCTTTACCACAGTCAAAAGTTCTGCCTCTCATACTAAATTGCAGTTATTTCATGACACATTTGTTTTCCTGATCTTAGGATTTCTCAACATTAAGTTTCACAATAATTCATGTTGCATTCCTAGGGCTAGTCTGGGCACATGCCTAATAAGTGTGTTTTCATTCTAAGAGGTAGTTTTGATCACCAAAATAATACCAGATCTAAGCTTCCAGGAAATTCTAATGAATTTAAGCATCATGACCATCCATCAATGCTATCCACATTTATAAGCAGACACTAAAAACAAAGTTAAAACTAGTAAGTTTCAAGAGGTGTAGGAAACTCCTTACCTGTAACCTAGGACTTTCCACCTCTCCTCCATGCCCTTCCTGAAAATCACTGCATAGAGCAGGATGTTATGATGGGAAAGCACCACACCTGTGAAGGACATACTTGCAGGGGGAAAAAAGTTTGTTTAATCTCAAGGTTTCAGACTGATTTTTCTTAACCAAACTATTTGAAATGCATAGAGTTTTATAAGGATAAATAAAATTAACTACATTTTGAAGTAAGTACTTTTAAAATCACTTATTCTGATAGAAGCTGCAGAAAAGACTCCCTGGATAATACTTTATCACTTTATCAAAGAATTGCAACAACCACTAGATGTCAGCACTTATGAACTGAAATCCTGCCAATGGTTCTGATGTCAGTTTCATTTTTTCTTTAAGGTTATGATTTATGAGAAAAGATAATTGGAAAACATATGAAAGGTTTGCTTGAAATATATAAAATAATATATTTAGAAAATAATAAACTCAATTATGGTGACAATTCTTAAAACAAGAAAAAAAATCTAACTTTAAATGACCATTTTGCAAGCCCTGGAGGTTCACCAACTGGCACTTTGCCAAATCAGGACCAGGACAAAATTCTATGTGCAAGGATTCTCTACAAGCAGTACCCTATCATCTCAAGAACCAAATAACTGGACTTTGAATCTAAGTATTTGGGAGTTCCTTCAGGTCATGAGACCAAGATGTTCTTCACAAAAGAACCACACTAGCTATGGTCCTGCACACGTGCTGCCTGTGTTGCTTCTTGGCACCTGCCCAACAACTATTTTCAGTCTCCTTTCAGATTTAGGCCATAGAATCACTAAGTTCCCTTGTGCATCTCTTTTGAAGCATAGTCAACAAAACAAATCAAGATCAGTGCACTGACAGGCTGCTTAAAATACAAAAATTGTTTGCTTGTTTTTCCTGGAACATAAAAATCCCTCTTGGGCCACTTCTGAGCAGGAAAACAAAGCGAGATGCGCCAGGAGAAAGGAGCATGGCAAAGGTGTGCCGACTGGGCGGGGTCTGTGAGCCTGTGGCTGGAAGTACTGCAAGTCTAATTAGCTGCTTAATGAACTATTATTAAGCTGTCTGGGGTTGAGTGAGGAATGTACACAGTTGGCTCAGCTGACTGGCATCATTTTGCTCAGAGTCTGCAGTGAAACAATAGAATTTGTTAGGTCATTAGATATATTTTCATAGGTAGTCTCAGAGATCTCTTCCATAAGTAAGGTTCCATAACACGTGAGGCTAATTAAATAGCCCCTGTCTCTTCCACCACCTGAACTTAGTTTTAAGAATATGAAAATGTTTTTTTCTTATTTAAAAATAAAAACAAGGTAAAAATCACACCACAGAATTAACATTTCTATTGAGCATGCCTTATGACAGAGAAGTAAAATAAGGCTCTAATATTGCTTTCCATTTTCCCCAGCCTCACATTTTTGTTTGCATGCTCTGAGAATTTTGTCCCAGACTATTAGTTAAATCATTATAATACACTAAAATTTTCTTTCAGTGATTATAAGATTTATATTCCACTTTCTAACTATAATTACCAGAGTTATTTGAATTTAATTCTGTGTTTAAGTGGGTTCAATGTGTATCGACAGTTCTTTCCTACATAACTTGATTATATATTTTCATTTACATTTTAAAGATGAAGAAAAAAATTCTTAAACTATTTTTGTTTACTTGTTTTATTAAAGATTATATGAAGGTTTAGAGATAGAATTAGGGTTATTTGACATTCTTTTCTTGTTTTGTAGAGTCCTTATTTTCTTTAATCTCCTTGAGACTCAAAGAAATTATGTAAAATTTTGTTCTTCTGAAGCGTACTCTTTATCATTTACATCCTCTAGTCCATTCTGTTTTTCTTCTAGCATTTCTGTACAGGTTTCATGGGAGTGTCTCTTGCTATTTGCCAAAAAATAGTGTGGTGGAATCATCTTAATGCCTTTCCTTATTCATTTGGGGACTCTTTGAATCATTATTTTAGAATATGAGGTGGGGGTTTCATTTTGATGCTTTTTATCCTATAATCAGTCCCTTGGTTGCCTAAGAGTGGGTGGGTGGGTGGTTAAAAGCCCATGGGCTGAAGGAAGCCACAGTGTTAGGGCTTTATGTTAAAAACTCTACCATTGCCCAGTTACCAAAGTATGAAAGTTGCCAAAGTATGAAAAGTATTTTAGCGTTCTTACTCAATGGAATGTCCTCGGGTGTTGGTCAAAGAATTTGATTTAAATATACACACTACTATATATAAAATAGATAGCCAACAAGGACCTACTCTACAGCACAGGGAACTAAACTCAATATTTTGTAATAACCTATAAGGGAAAAGAATCTGAAAAAGAATACATACATATATATATATGTACATAAATATGTATAACTGAATCACTGTGCTGTACATCTGAAACTAACAGGACATTGTAAATCAACTATATTTCAATAAAACAAACAAACAAAAAACAGAAACCCCAAAGAATTTGATTAAAAAAATCAGGTTAGTGTGATACTCCATGATTTTTTCTTTCTTTTTTTGTTTTTTTGAGATAGTCAACTTATTCTTTTCCATCTAATCATTTTCGTTCCTCTGAGCAAATTTGGTTTCTAATATCGACTCCCCTCTCTCTTACCCTTCAGAGCTCTCTCGCCCTGATTAAGAAGCCAGGTTAGAGAATTTTTAAAATGGAAGCTAGGGGCCACAGGTTCTATTACAACCGACCATCTGCAGGGGGCTCCAGGCGGCTTAGTCTCTGCTTTTCTTGCTGCCTCCCATGCTTTTAGTCTTGCATCTTCAAAAGGGGTGTACAGGGAATGCCCTGATGGTCCAGTGGTTAAGACTCCATGTTTTCACTGCTGAGGGTGCAGGTTCGATCCCTGGTCAGGGAACTAAGATCCTGCAAGCCACACAGCATGGCCAAAAATTTTTTTAAATGGGGGTACAGTGGGCACCTTATCTTGACTTACTTCTGATAATACTACAAATAATCTCAAGTAAAGGAATGCTTTGTTGATGCCATGGAAAAGTATATACCAAACTGTTACTCTGAGGATTCTACTTGGTATATTATGTACTCTATCCTGTTCTAATTTTTCAATAAACTTGTTTCATTTCAATAACTTTAAGATTAGGGTTTAGAAAATTAATCAGCTTTACTACTGCAGCAGATAAAATTTTAGTACTAGAAATTTACATGTAGAATGGTTATATGTAAATAATAAGAAAATACTTTGCAGAAAAATGGATAGAATAATGATTAAAGAAGCACCAATAATAAAAATTTTTCCAAATGAAGATAAGTACATTAGAACAAGTACATAGGCTGAGAAAGGGCACTAATCTTCTTGAAATGCAACGAAAATTGTATTCAATATAATCTAAATATCAATCTGAAGAAAATATTGAAGAAAACGGGGTCTAGAGCCTCTTTTGAATTAACTGACTTAAGAAATGTTCAAATATTTGAGGATGCTGGAACTGCTTTCGCATTTATAGATGTGCTCTAACTGATTTTCCCAATTATCATGAAAACTATTCCAGTTTAGTAGACCATAGGCATCAATCACAAGCCCTTGAAACAACCTCCCAGGTGTTTCTATGAGATGGTGATTACATTACACATGCTCTCTCACACACACAGATATTATAACTTGAACCAGACAATTCCCTCATAATGCACTAACTATTATTAAAACCCCTTCCAAGTCACCAGTTCAGCTAAGTAGGGATGCCTGTATTTCAAGCCCTTAGGGAACCCTGCAGAAATCTGAGAGTCTAAAGAATTTGAGCATCTCCACACCACTCTGAATCAACTGTTTATTTTATGGCTAACTGCCCCACAGCTTTATTGTGAAGATAGGAGCATCACCATAGCAAAGCGAGTTGTTAGATAAAAACACTGTTTTATGAATCAATATCATAGATAATATTTGAGTCCCAATTCTGTTTCTTATTAGTCTTATTAGTTGAAACACAGCCCTCCTGTTCATGTTTCCTATTATTGTCCAAACAACCCTTGGAATAACCATACCATCCTCTACATCTCTGCCCAATGTGGTTCTGGGAGGTGATGAGAATTGGCTTGAGCCTCTACCTACTATCAGGACTGGGATTCCCAAGTCCATTCCTCTGACTAGTCCATGTAGCTCATGTTCTTTGGCAAACATTGCAGGATTCTGGTCCTTGGCAATGCTTTCTGGGCTACCATTTTCACTATCATCCTGAAGTTGGCACACTTTGCATCTCCAGCCATAATGTGGTCTTTGTTGTATTGACCCCACAGTGGAAGACAGAGAGGTGATAAATGTTCTTTCTAAATGATACCCTTTTGGACTTCCCTGGTGGCACAGTGGTTAAAAATCCTCCTGCCAATGCAGGGGACACGGGTTTGAGCCCTGATCTGGGAAAATCCCACATGCCACAGAGCAACTAAGCCCGCATGCCACAACTACTGAAGCCCATGCGCCTAGAGCCCGTGCTCCGCAACAAGAGAAGCCACCGCAATAAGCCTGCGCACCACAACGAAGAGTAGCCCCCGCTCGCCGCAACTAGAGAAAGCCCGTGCACAGCAACGAAGACCCAACACAGCCAAAAAATAAAATATTTATTTAAAAAATAAACAAATGATACCCTTTTGGCCTCCAACTATAACTTTTACTATGAAATAATTCCTCACTCTACCAAACAGTCCCCTCTATGAGGGAAGGTACCAAATCTATCTTGTTCATTTCCATATCTCCAGGGCACTTCCTGGCACATAGTAAGTACTCAATAATATTTGTTCAATGAATGTTCTAAGTCCCTCAAGGATTGACTAGAGAATATTTTTTTATTTTTTATTTTTTTGGCGGTATGCGGGCCTCTCACTGTTGTGGCCTCTCCCGTTGCGGAGCACAGGCTCCGGACGCGCCTGCTCAGCAGCCATGGCTCACGGGCCCAGCCGCTCCACGGCATGTGGGATACTCCCGGACCGGGGCACGAACCGTGTCCCCTGCATCGGCAGGCGGACTCTCAACCACTGCGCCACCAGGGAAGCCCTGGCTAGAGAATATTTAAATGACAACACAAGCTTTTATTTATTTATTTATTTATTTATTTATTTGCGTTATCCGGGCCTCTCACTGTTGTGGTCTCTCCCGCCGCGGAGCACAGGCTCCGGACACGCAGGCCCAGCGGCCACGGCTCATGGGCCCAGCCGCTCCGCGGCATGCAGGATCCTCCCAGACCGGGGCACGAACCCACGTCCCCTGCATCGGCAGGCGGACTCTCAACCACTGCGCCACCAGGGAAGCCCCAACACCGACTTTTAAAGTAGACTTTCCGGTGGGCTTTTGATCCAGACAAAATGGTATAGACTTTTCTAACCAAGAACCACTATAAACCCTGGAAATGACAAAAGAGGCAACCATAGACTAGGGACCCAAGGCTGGAGAAACGACACAGTGGCTGGGTATCTTATGATCCTCCCCACCCAGCACTAAGAGGTAACTCATACTCCATGTCTTCCAAATCCCAACCTAGTGGCAGGAGGTGGCCCAGGTAGACTCATTCCTCCCCTGGATCAAACAAGAGTCCTGCCAACAACACCAGACAGGCCAAGTGACACTGGCAAGGGGGACAGAGTGGAAGCTCCTCTGAAAACAAGTGGCCCAGGGGAACAATTTATCATCCCCATGGGCTGAAGACTTCCTTTTCCCACCTAGAAGCCAGGTGGCTTGCACTGGGGAGGTGTCTCTCAGCCCCACAGGTGGCAACAGCAAGGATCAGTGGAAACCCTAGTGGCACCAGAGGAGAGAAGCAGACCAAAATAGTACAGCAAAGGCTCTGAATATTAAATTGTCATTGAAACCACAGGCTACAAATACACCAGGTCCTGCATGCTAAACCTGAGCAGAGTGACTGCCTGCTAAAATAAAAGATTTAAACAGGACCTCGAATTTCCGAACACAACAGCCCAAATATCCAGGATACAACAGAAAATCGCCTCTAATACTAAGAGCCAGGAAAAATCACAACTAAATGGGAAAAGCAAAATGAAACAACACCAACACTAAGATGTATCAGATGTTGGAATTATCTGACATGGATTGTAGAGAGCCACCATAAAAATGCTTCAACAAGCCATTATGATTTCCCTTGAAACAAATGAAAAGACAGAAAATTGCAACAAAGAAATGTAAGTTAAGAAAAAAAAAAAACAAATGGAAAATAGAAAACTGAAAAGCACAATAACCAAAATAAATGAATCACTGGATGGGCTCACTTGTAGAGTGATGACAGGATTGAAGCAGTGAACTTGAGGACAGATAAATAAAATTCACTGAACCTGAATGACAGAAAAAAAAAAATAGACTGAAAAGAATATCCTCTTCCTGATGATCCAGAAGAAACTCTCTTTTGCTATGTGGTGAATTGTTTCCCTGTCTGACACATTAATTCCAATCCCCATCCTCTACAGAGGTTGGGGGGATTTCATCTGCCCTTTGTCCTAATTTCATTTTCACAAGGACCTAGCTGTTAGATGCAAAGCTTTCTCCCAGGGATCTGGGGCCCCTAAGCAAAAAAGGAAATTCTGTAACCTGCTTTGAGGTTCACATTGGATAGATTAATAACCAACGTCACCTTCTGCATCCTTCCATCTCCCATCCATCAGACATTTCTTATGGTTCCTCATATAAGAGAGTGTCGGGCTGCCCTACCAGGATTCAGAAGCACAGTCTCCTAGCTGGAATCTATGACACTCCTTTAAGCTCCAGAAGTTAGCTCTGCAAAATGGAGAAGTAAATGTTTAATGTAAATATATAAACTTTTATTAAGCAAATACTATAAATTAGTTAGTTACTCATTATACAAAGTAAAAAATATACAGAAAGTGATATTAAAGAAACACATCTTTTTAGATACAAGTCACATTCCTTTCAGAGTAAATCTTAACTTATATCTATGACTCCTTGATCTTTAGTTTTCTCTGCTACCTTTAAGAAAAATAGAAATATCCCACTTCTGGTATTTTGGACCTGTTCACAACTGTGTTCGCTGCTTCAGTTGGTATGTTTTACTTTGGGAACAGTTTCAACATCTAAAGCCTTACTTCAGCTGTTTCAACTGCTTTGCAACTTTGTGTTGTCAATGCTTAGGCTGGAAGTCCCTTGTTAACTAATTAGCTCTGGCTAATTACTTGCATATTCTAATTGCCCTACCTATCTGTCTGAATCCACCATAATCTCTGCGACCTGATTTCTTGGCACTTCTCTCACTGTCAGATTTAGCTTCCGTCTGTTCTGAAGCTTGCCTGCTAAACCCTTCTCCTTCCTGTCTCTCTCTTCAAACCAAGAGCCTAAGAGAGGAAAAGACGGACTCAAATCACAAATCACAAAATATGACTCCTGCCACTTCCTTCCCCCAAACTCATGGTAAGCTCATCATGGTTATTCACACACAAAAATTTCAACAGGAGCTACACTGTTCTAGGCAAGGGGCTGGTCTGTTGAGAAAAGTAACCACACACGCATCTTCCCAGTTAAGTGTCTCTTCCGATCTGATCTACTGGTTTTTGTATTCATAATACTTTGCATTATTTTTCCTGAGTTTAAATCTTAGCTTAAGGACCTACTATTCCTGTGTCCATGAGCAAACTATTTAATACCCACTCCTCCCCCAACCCCAAGTCTCAGTTTATCCGTTTATAAAGAAAGAATTGTTTTAGTACCTACAAAGGTTGATTCTCTGGTAAGGATTGAGTGTTATGATCACCTGGAATATAGTAAGCACGTGATAAATGTTGGCTATTGTCACTCTTCTGATTTCTGTTACTAAAATAAGTTGTTCCCATATCCTTTATTTACTAAATTATAAATTCTGTGAGTGCAGGACAGTCTTATTCCTCTCTGTATACCATTTTAGAAGGCTTCACTTGAAGCTGATTGACCCTGTTTCATGGTTGCTATTGCCACCCCTAATGTCACCATTGCCACAGACTGTGTCACACTCTTCCAACCAGAAACCTCTGCTACATGGCAGCAAAAAAACCCACAAAAAGCAGAACTCTCTGCTACATGGTGACAATATATACTCATATATATTCTAAATATGTCTCAATACAAATGTACTAATAACCATACCCAACTTAAAACTGTCTTCTAGAAACATGGCTGGAGGCTACTGCTTGTCTCTGTTCCCACTCTCTGGGCTTGACATTTGAAGCAGTGATTCCAGGTAAGTGGGTCATTCCAAGGTCTAGATGGTGAGAAGTATTAGGAAGCTTGATTGGCTAGTTTTCAATCTAGCTTTTTTGTTGTAATCTCCATCTGTCTTGCTTCTCTGTATATATCTTAGTTGGTTCAGAACTGGGAAAGGAGAATGGAGTATTATTTAATGCCTCATCAAGTCAGCAGAAACTAGTGACAAACCCAAGGCACAGTAAAGGAAGAAGAAAAATTCCTGTACAATAAGAAAGTATTAAAGAGAGACTGAAATAAGGAAAGCAAAATATAAAGAAAAGAAGGATATATTTTTAAAATAACTACCAGTGATAAGAATGGCACTAACAGTTGCTTTTGATGCTATTCCTGACAGTCAATTGAGGAAGAGACTAGGCAGACACTGAAATCTAGAATGCTGATCTCTTACCTCTTTATTAGGCACTTTATTTGCAGATTAAAAAATTAGTAATTGACCATTTATAACACAGAAATGAAATTATAGATACAGATACTGGTCACTAAGGAACTTCGTCATGAACAGAGGTAGATTAACAGATGACCTTAATACCCACCCACCAAAAAAGTTTTCATATTTTTTATGCCTTCTGTATAATTTAGTTCGTTCGTTCTCTTGAAAGTGTCCCAGAAATTATGATTCAGGGGAATTGATTTGAGGTCCAGGAATTTAAACTTCTGTTAAGCGCTAGGTGATTTTGGTGTAGGTGATCTGTGGAACACCCTTTGAAAACATGAAGTGAGTAGCCTTAGAATCTTCCTCTGTAAAGGGAAACAAATATGTCTATTTCATAGGTTTATTATGAGATATAAATAAGATAATGTACATAAATACTTAGAACAGGGCCTGGCACTTAGGATTCAACACATGTTAATTCTTCAACTGCTCCCCTTCTTTTCAATTTTAGAGATTATTTTCCACTATAGAAAAAAGGAAATGTGGTGAATTACAATGTAATTTCTCCCTACTCAATCAGATCACAATAAATACATTCTGGTTTTCAGCTAGATTTACTTCTGAATAGCTTTACTAACTGCTTAACATTAGTTTACCACCTGCCCCAGGTTAACCTCCATTATACTGTGTTTCTAATAAATGGAAATCAAGATAGCTATCACAATATTTTAATTCTGTCCCATAATTTGAGCTAACTTGTTCGTGCTTATCTTAAATAGCAAATACAATTTGTACTTTAGCACCATCTTTCTAGCTTGATCTGTGGGGCTGAAAGCACAGCAATTTCACCTACTATGGGAAGACTACTGGATGGAATGACCCGGGCGGATCAACTGGGAACCCTTCGTGCATCAACTCTATAGCGATTTACAAAGTCAAGTGTTTAATATAATCTACGCTAAAGCTAAATAACAAGACAAACTGTATGCAAATCTGCAAAGTTTTTTAAAAATTAATTTAATTAAAAAAATTTTTTTTGGCTGTGTTTGGTCTTCGTTGCTGCACACGGGTTTTCTCTAGTTACTGCAAGCGGGGGCTACTCTTTGTTGCAGTGCACGGGCTTCTCATTGTGGTGGCTTCTCTTGTTGTGGAGCACGGGCTCTAGGCACGCGGACTTCAGTAGTTGTGGCACGTGGGCTCAGTAGTTGTGGCCCACGGGCTTAGTTGCTCCGCAGCACGTGGGATCTTCCCGGCCCAGGGCTCGAACCCGTGTCCCCCGCATTGGCAGGCAGATTCTTAACCGCTGCACCACCAGTGAAGTCCCAAATCTGCAAAGTTTTGATGCACCCTTCCTTTTCCTTCTTTGACATCTCAAAATATGTTGCAACAAAATAAACCTAATGTGTTTATTTTCTCAGTAGATCTATTCTTATGGACAATCTTTGACCCCTCTGTGAATTTTTGTTGGAGGAGAATCTAGAATCTAAAACTTGACCTAAAAGTCAGTAGAGACATCTTCATGGCTATCAGTACCTACAACCCTGAGGGGCACTTCTAGTTAAAAAAAAAAAAGAAAACCACATAGAGATGTGTCATTTCCACCTCTAACCCATTGGCTAGAACTAGTCACATGGCTCTGCCCCCCTGAAAGTGACCAGAAGAGAAGCTATGGATGTGGGGGAGCAACAGAAGTATCTTCTACAGGCCACCCTTCTTACCACCACAAAACCTTATGTCTCTTCTTCACAGACACAGAATCAGTAACCTCTTTCCCAAGGGAGACAATCCCAAAGTGCCATTCAGTTATGGCATGGAGCTCAAAATACTAGATCTTTGAGTGATTCACAATGGTTCCCAATTGGGTCCATGTGGGAATCCCCTTTATTTCAGAATATATGAACTGAAGAGATAAGATATCAGCCTTTCATTTCTGGAACACACCCAATACACAATGGCAGAACTGGCTCTGCAGTCAACACTCTTATTCTGAAAGGAAGAAGAATGAAAGACACACAGTAGTCACTGGTCTAAAGCAATCTGGGAACCCTGCTGGGTGGATGTTGTGAGGCCCCCAACCCGGTTGTAGGGAAATCTTCCTTGATTAGGTACTGATTTTGTTCCTTAAAAGGAACTTGCTTGTTTGTGTTGCTCTCCATGGCCTCTGCTCCCCTTCCCTACCAATCTCAACACTCCCAGAAGATTCTTCCTTTTCTACTACCTCTCTGGCTACATTTGAAGTGATTGTTGAAGAATATCCCTTTCTTGGGGGCTGTACATGTTTCTCAACCCTATGCCTGCCCAGATTCTCAGGAGCTTAAGAGTAGTTGATGGAGTGTGTCAAATGCCAAGAATATAATTTGTACCGTTGACTTACTTTGATAGTACTCGTAATGGTACCACCTCTTCTCCCATTTTATGCATCTCTTTATGTTTTTTCTTATGCTTTCTTTTTGCTTTCAAGAGGGATCCATCTTTTATATCTCCAGTATCCTTTTCCTCTTTAGTAGAGACTTCTAAATTAATTAATAAGTTAAGAAGTAAAGACATAAGTTTAGAAAAAAGAACACCTCATTTATTTAATCCTTAAAAAAATTGTAGTTGAAAGTCTAGAACAATTTCACACAATTTTAGACAAGGTTGGTAATGCCTTTGGCAGCATAACTCTAGCAAAATATAGGCTTCTTTTCTATATGATAACAAGCCAGTTACTGGCTCAATGTGCCATGAACAACATCCATAGTTTACTCTGATTTGAATTAGTTCTCCCATCTCTCTCTCTTTCTCTAATGATAGATGGTTTGAAAGACCCACACTTTAGCCCCTTTTTCGTGAAACACCTCATCCCAATGAAAAGATTTATGGGTGCCACATCCTTGATTTGATCTTTGTACTTAGATTCTTAATCCTTTTAGAGGTTTTTGTTTACTCTGGCTTCTGCTTCAAGATCAATTTTTAATGAGCCAAAGCTTTTCAAACTCTTATGTTTTACTGTATGAGGTAAAAATGTAGTTGCCTTTTTAAATATTGCACGACCCTGAATTTTTGACCCTCTTTTGGCTAGTGGTAATAAATCCTTTCCTGTCTCAAAGGCTTAGGAGAATTGGATGAAACTAGTGCAAGTATTCATCTATTGAATCTATTTTACAACTGTTTATTGTGTACCTACTCCAAAGAATAAAAGCAAGCAAACACACCTGTCCTTGTGGGTCGTGGGGCTAAATTATTATTACATTGTAACATATGAAAATGATGCTACTGATGCACCATCATTAAATCTTGGATCTTAGTTTTCCAGAAGTAAGGAAATGGGGATAAATTTCCTATTAATCTGTACTTTTCTGTTTTCATTGTGCCCTTAAGCAATAGCAGGGCAGGATGAGGACTGTGCACTGGCATCCACCCTGGATGCTCCAATCCAGTGGTTTCCAAGTGGAATAAGCACAGAAGACAATCCAATGAGAAATGGGAAATACATAATTACAATTTGATTTTTATCTCATTATCTTAAATTTCTACTTTGTACATGTTTTACAGTGTACATAATGTATTTTTTTTTGTCTGAATATAGAGTTTTGGGTTTAATTAGTAATAAGTACATAAAAACCCATGCAAACAAAGTCAATTATTAACTCAAGGAAATAAAAATGCAGTATGGGGTAAGAATAACACATCACTTATATGAGATTATGTTACATAATCTTAATCATGTAAACATTCTTAACCATAGTCAATAATGTAAACACTTAATTACATATGCTGGGATAAGGTGAGCAGGAAGGGAAGTGTAATGGTCTTAATACACAAGTATATGCATACAATCTATAAATAAATAAATATACATATATTGGAGGAGATGTGTGTTCACTGATGAGGCAAAACATACACATTTTTACACCATGGCTCTAATAATTTAAAATACAATTAAAATGAAAATTTTTAAATGAACAATAATGATTTTTTTAGAAGTTGGATCTAGACGAGGAAGTTTGATTTTAAAAAGTTGGCGTCTATAATTCTTTCTATGACTATGATACATACTATTGGCAAGGCTGTGGCCAACAGTAATAAATAATCTTTCTGCCAAGCATTCCTTTTCTCCTGGTTGGCTTACATTACCAGATGACCCATTCAAAGGAGGCTTTACTGGTTATTTCTAGCCAACTGCCTTAAAGCCCTGAATTAGGTAGACTCCTCTAAAGCCAAGCATTTAAGGCATTAACAATTTTTAAGTGACATCTGATTTCTCTAACTTTTAAAAAATTTATCCAATTTTTAGGTAATTCATGAGGTTTTATAAATTCTAATGTTTGAGAGAACACTGGAAATATGAAGATGTTCAAATACATAAAATTAGAGAGACTAGTACGATGAACTACCACATACCTATACCAAGATTCAACAGTTAAGGTTTTGTCATATTTGCTTCATTGATCCACTCTCTCTCATTTTTTGGAGATTTTTTTTTTTTAAACAATTGAGTTTTCAAAAAACAGAAGGGTTTTAAAGAGTGTGTTTCATAGAATTAGCATTAATACCTCATCATACTTTATTGCTTTTACTAAAATTTTTTCAAATAAGTAATACACTTACATGGTTCAAATATCAAAACTATATAACAGGCATATATTTAAGTCTTGCTCCCACCTCTATTCCATCCATTCTGATCTATCTGTCCCCCATAGGCACATGTTTCATTTCCCAAGTATCTTTCTAGCATTTCTATATGCAAATAATGACAAATATAAGCAGTATACTCATATTATCTCCTCCCTTTCTCACACAAAAGTGTCTGGCATGCAGCTTTTTATATTTAACTATGTATCCTAGAGTCCTTTCCATATAAGTACACAGAGAGATTTTCCATCCATTGTATCAATGTACCATTGCTTTTTATTTACTCAGCCTCTGTCAATGGATACAGGTTATTTCCATTCTTTTGCTATGATAAAAATGTTCAACCCAGGTACACACATAATTCGTTATGTGTGCACTTATATATCTGTAGGATAATTTTCCAGAAGAGGGACTGTTAGGTCACAGAGTATATTTATAATTTTAATAGATATCACCAAAATGCCCTCTCTAAATGTCGTGCCTCTCCTGCACTCCCACAGCAGTGTATGAAGGTAGTGGTTTACCCACAATCTTGCCAACAGTGCTGTCAAACTAGGATTTTTGCCAGTTGTATAGGCAAGTGCAAGTTTGTCATAACTTTTATGAATGTTAAACTTTCTGCCCATTTTCATTTTTCTCCTCTATATGTGAGAGACAGTTCAATAGATACCTTATAATTTGGGTGATAGCGCTTGCTTTATAAACTTTAATTTTGAAAAGATGACAAATTATATTTGTGATAGGCATATAGAAGTCTAAAATAAGCATTTGTGACTGGAGTTATTTCTTTTACCATAATAAACAGGGGGAAAAAACCCTATGTGGATCTAGTCAGTTCCCTGCAGAAAGATATTCATTTTTCAGTGAAGAAGCAAAATCATCTAGTTCTAACAATGATAACTTATGGGTTGAATTGTGCCCCTTCCAAAAAATGTTGAAGTGCTAACCCCCAGTACCTGTGAATGTGACTTTATTTGGAAATAGGGTCTTTGCAGATGATCAAGTTAAGATGAAGTTTTTTGGGTGGGCTCCAGCAAACAAATAGAACACTAACACTTTTTCTTAAACTCTAGTTTAAAAATTGTTTTAGAGCAGGAAAATAAAGATATAAAGAGTCTAGTTTTTCAATATCATAACACTCAATACTTGTAATTCATAAGTAAAATGACATGATCTCTGGGACTTACTTTCATATACTATAGTCATCAAAAAAAGGGGAGGGTGAGATATAATACACCACATTCTATATTTTCTAAATGTCTTGTTAATTAGTTGCTTGAAAATGTATTCAGGGTGCATTCTCATACACTAATTAAAAAATGACATTTCTTTTATATCCACTATGTGTCAGGCACTGTTGTAGGCATTGAGGATATTAAGAAGAGTAAGATAAATCCTGTGCTCTCAGGGAGTAATTATCAGATATAATTTTTAAAGTAAAGCAAATTACCGCCACAGCCCCAGGTAGAAAGATACATTTTTAGTAAGTAATTGTCAAGAGCCACACCCAAATGATAAATTCATTTGCCTTTAATGTTCTCTTGCGGCTTTTCATCCACTTCTAATCACGCTAAGATATTCTTTAGTAAGTGCTTAGTCTATCAAAGTTCATTATCTCCCCTTCCTGGAACCTGATATGAAATAAAACATTAAATATTACAATGTCCCATTTTTCATTTTTGTAACAGCACCATGATGCCACGGTGATAATTAGTTTCTTTTTGAAATCAAAAAGAAATATGACCTCGTGATTATTTGGAATACTAAGTCTAGGTTATGTTTTAATGTTTTAAATTTTGTTTTCTGATTACAATTCTTCCCAGGACTTTGAACAGGTATTACATAAATATACTTAAAGTCTTACAAAGCACCTAAAAGACAGAGTATTGCAAAAAAAAAAAAAAAAGACAGCAAGAACAACCCAGTTCATTCTGTAAGTGTATCATTTGTAAGCTCTACTCATAAATAAAAAATTACTATAATGCTTTTAAGTCAATCATATCATATTTCAGATGGTGATATATAATTAATTGCTGTTTTTATTTCTAGTGATCAATGTCTGCATCCTTTTCCACTAAATTATTTTTGAAATCATAAAGTATGTAGTATTGTATTAAATCTATTGCAATAGATTGATACAATGGTTAAAACTAAGAATTGTATCCAAAAGAATCCTCAGTACTACTCAATAAGTAATGTGAAGTATTTACTTTATGAACTTGCCAGTGTAAAGGCAACTTTAAAGTCAGTCACGTTCTGTTCTACACATGTTCAGTGGGAAATTGGGCAGCCTTTTAGTAAATGTATCAAAGGTGGCCGACCTGGAAAATTCTTGGTGAGTCAAATGGTATTTTGCTTTTGATCACTTTGTCTGCACTTATCCCCAGGCCAGAAGTGTTTTTTCTAGACTGTGGTTATCCCTGACAGATGAACTGGTTTCCTAATCCTAATCCAGGAATTGGAAGGGAAAAAAATGATCATCATTACACAGGAATGGTTTGGAGGCTTGCCTTTTAGTCACAGGTTATCCAGCTAACTGGCCTTTATTAGTCATGTTCAAACTTTTCCACTTTTAATTTACGGAAATTATATACACACATCTGGTTTTTAGATTGCTGTAATATTTAATCCTTTGAATCAGTTCCACCAAATAATCTATATTTGATCAGACCCATTCACAGATCACAAGGCTGTGTTCAGTTTTGCAGTTGGTCAGACAATGACTAATCAGGACCACGCATTTGGTTCTGAGAAAATAAAGAGAAACTTTGACAAGAAAGAACTATGAAGTCGCGGTAGAAAATAATAGGGGAGAAGGCAGTGATATTTTGGGAAGATATACCAAAATACCACAGTTAGGTAAACACATAGTACACAGTATGTTTGGCCACAGATCTTTTGGCATTTTGTGAGATAATGTCTGTATTCAATTTGAGGTTGAGTATTTTACTGTTTAGGAAATACAATGTAGAACTGAGCTGATAGTAGGTTCCTCAAACTTCTGACATTATCTACGATGCTCACTGGATTCTGAGATACGTTACTCATTATTGCTTTGAACTGCACAATTAGGAGTTCACTATCTCCTAGTACCTCCACAGCGTTGTTGGTTAAGGAGCAGACAGCGGGGCTGAGGATACGATTTGGTACCTTCTTACAGTTTCGCTTCTGCCTCTCTCCAGGCGCGGCCCAGGGATCGCCATCTGAGGCTCCTCCAGGAACCAGTGCAGCGCGCGGCGGGACCGAGTGACAGGCCCCTAAGCTCGCAGCCGCCAAGAGAAGAGCCGGCGGCGGCGGCGGCGGCGGCGACCGTGCGCGCTCACAGCCCGCGCGGGGACGCGCCTTCGGGTCGGGGCGGGCGGCGCGCGTCCCCGCGAGCCCGCGGGGAAAGCTCCGCTGCCGCCGCCCGCGCCCGCCCGGCCCAAGAATGAATGGAAAGTTCAATCTCGCGCGCTCGGAGCGGGCAGCCAATGGTGAGGCCGGGAGCGGCGACGGGCAGGTGTGCGCGTGCCGCCGCCTGACGCAGGGCTCGAGTCGAACAGCCTGGTGTCGCCGCCGCCGCCGCGCTCCGCGGCTCCCCCCCCGGTCCAGCCCCCTCCTCCCCGCCCGGCTGTGGCGGCGGAGCGGCGGCAACAGCGGCTTCCACTCCGGCAGTCGAGCACCGCCCTCGCTCTCCGGCCCCTCCGCGCCGCGTCCCCTCGCCGGCTCACAATGTGCTAACCCTCCCGGCCCCGCCGCGCGCATCCCGGGTCTCCGGCCGCCGCGCTCCCTCAGGAAGTGACAGACTCCAGGCCCCTTCCTCCGCCCCGTCCCCCCGGACTAAACGCCACACACGTACTCACACCCTCTCCCCCGCCCTACCCGGGCGAGCGACGCGACCATGAGGCCCCGGAGGTAAGCAGCGCGCCCCGCGGCCCGGCGAGTGCGAGTGTGGCCGGGTGTGCGCGCGGGTGCGGACGCCGCTCGCGGCCCCGGGTCTGGCACGTGAGCAACGTCGAGTGGAGCTCTGTGCGGCGGAGCAGGAAGAAAGGAGGCGGCGTGAGCGCCAGGGAGGGGGGAAGGACGGGGCCAGGTGGGGAAGTGACAGGTCTCGCAGCAAGTTGCCGTTTGGGAGCCAGAGCGGTGTCCTGCCTTCGCCGGCCCTGATTTATTGCCCCAGTGTTCCCACCGAGATGCGGGCGGACGATGTACTTCCGGGTTCACACCTTTCTCTCCTCGCTCCGCGCCGCTGGGTCGGCGCTCTGTGCAGGCGCGGCGTAGCTAGCACGGCCGACGGGTCTCGCCGCGGCCGTCGCCGCCCAGCAGCAGGAACTGGCGGGCCGGGTGGGGAGGGGGCGCGGGCGACTCGGGGGCAATGGTGCAGCGCGGGCTGGGTGGCCCGGCAGCCGGTCCGCGTGGCCGGGGTGGGCGCTTCGGGCCCGAGGGTCTGCGCCGCCAGGGGGCGTCCGCTCCTGCCCTTCGCGCACTCCGCAGCGGAGCTGCTTTGTAGCCGCAGGCGTCGGGGATCCTTTTTGCGTCGGGATTGGTAATGTAAATTCATGAATTAGAATTAAGGATTTGAGGAGAACAGAGAGAGAAAAACGCACTTGGACTTAGGTTGCTTTTGAAAAGAAAACAACCAAAGAAGAATCAATACATTCGCAGGAGCAGTAACTGACTATTGACTGGAACACTGGATGCGGGCGCCTTACGAGGATTTGTACTCCAAAAACTTTTTTTTTTTTTTAAACTGCACGTTGATAAATACTGAGTGTTTTCGAGTAACATCTTACAGTATGTATTTAGTGTCTTCATTGCGGAAATTTCTTAAATGTAAGTAATAGTCCGCCATTTTGAATTGTTTCATGTAACAGACTGAAATCTTAGGTTCCTGTGTTTCCTTGAGTTCCTTTCTGTTCCCTCTGTGGATTTGTTTTCATCCACAGGATATTAAGGTTATCAGGTATTATTACTGCTCATAGAACTAAATTCTTCACCGTGTAACAACTTTACACCTACAGTTGTTAAATGAGGGGAAAATATGCTCGTGTTTTATTGTAGTTTTGAATTTCTTGGTCAAAATATTGTGGAAGTTAAAATTACACATGACAACTGGTATTAGAATGAATTTTAAAACATTTAACAGCATCCTTAGAAAAGTATGACTTAAAATTATATTTACTCGGATCAAAAAAATCCTCATGTTTCATTTTTTGTGCAGATTATTACCATATTTAGTTAGGTGATAATGCAGTAACGCTTTTTAAAATGCATCTGTTGGTAAAGCAAAATTTTAAGTCCAACAGTAAGTTGCGAAACAATTTTTATAAGGACTGCGGGAAAACTACAAAATTTTAAATTGAATTATTGGGAATTTATGGCAGTTTATGTGGTTTACAAAATATAAATTTAATTGTTATGAAATTTATGCCATGGATTTTTTTTCTGTTATGAGTTTGCACAGATGTAATAGAGGAGTCATATTATAAATTAACAACACAATCTGTAATAGTACTGCATTTAGACTAATAATTAACAGACCCGTGTTCATTTAGGGGACAATTCTTGCTTCCCATATTCTTTATCTCTGAATGTATGAAATAGGACAATCCAGGTGCCCAAATTTCCTAAAGAGCTTTAGGAATTAAACTGACGTAGGCCTCTTTCTAGTACTTGCTGGGGAGGGGAAGGTACTACAAATGAATAAAATGCTTTATTTGACTCTTCCATTTTACAAATAGGATCAGCTAATCGTTGCTTGATAATAAAATGTCAAAAAGAATTTAAGGATATGAATCAATTTGTAGCGCATATTGGTTATTACAACTGTTTATAGGAGCTTCTCAATAGATCTGGAAGCAAATGATTCAACGATCAAGCCTCATTAATCCTTGTCAAATTGTAGAGTGTCATATTACATGTCTGTGCCAGATTTCTTTCAGAAACAATGAAAAATTTGTTGTGAAATTAATCACGATTTAAATTAAAAATTGACTGTATTATGGGGGAAAATGCAGTTAACTATATCTCTTTGTAAGTGAAGCAGATTAAGTTTTAATATGGTAGTACTCAAAGTTAATCTTCAGAATGACTTATTTTAAAGTGTGTTGTACATGTAAATTTAAAAAGAAAACACTAGAATTTTAATAAATATAGTGGATTTAAGGGTTTTTTTCCTGTTTACTCTGAACAAAGAGAAGATTAAATAGATGTTACCTGTCTAATAGTTTGATAATGTTTGGTATCTGATCATGCACAATAATTTTTTTTTGTATTTGTAACACACTGCTATCATAATTTACAAATCATAATTAAGAGAGAAATAAGTTGTTAAATAAAACATATATGCATGTTTTCAGGTAACAGTCTTCATAACAGTCTTCAGGTATAGAATTGATGTTTCTTTAAAATAATTGAAGTGCTATTCAAAACTACCAAATTTAGGGATTGTATTAGAAAGCTCAGGTCAGGAAATGATCTGTTAACATTTATGTTAATGCATAGTGGAATTGATTGAAAAAAAAGGAAAATGGAGATTCAGAGATATATCAGTTCAGAAGTAATTAAAGCTATTGATTATGAAAGGGACTATACAAAATTTTGGTCAGCTAAAGAGTTTTCTTATTTGGTAATTTTTAGTAGAATATTACTGTCTTTTAAAATTCTGTAGCCCATAAATACCCGTAAGTTTTTATGTTTAAATGCTTTAGAGCCTGTACTTGATTCTCTTGCTTTTTAAAAGGACTGTGTTTGCATTATAAATACGTATGGTTTTTGATGAACCACATGGTAAAGAATTTGTAGTTTGCCAAGCATAACAATGGAAATTCTTTACATTACAAAACTTAAGACTGATTTATATGAACATATCTAGGAATATATGAAGTATAGAATCACATCGGTTTGAGAAACTTACCCAGTATGTACATGTACACTGTGTTGGATTTCTCTGACACAATGACTGTCTATGAAGTCGCTGACCATAGTGCTGAACCAAGACAGCCATGTTGGCCACTGCTAAATCTGACTGAAAACTGTACACAGAAATTGTGTAGATGTTCAAGTAGCATCATCATTGTAGGAAATGTATACATATATTTCATATGTACTTTTTAATATCTTCTTTTTACCCAGATGTATTGAAATCAACCAAAAACTGTGATAGAGAAATTTTATCTCTGAAGTATATTAATATAACATTGATTTTAAGTAGTGTCAGTAAAATCAATGGGATCAATGCTAGAGGTTTTCTCTTTCTTGGAAAGCTGCCCCTTGCAAATGAAGACAAGAATTTAAAACCAAGTTAAGTGACCAATGAGTTCTCTCAAAAACTGCAATATTAGGGGACACCGCTGTAAGCTTGAGTATGAACTTGATATTTTGATTCAGGTTTATATCACTGTCTAAGTGGCACTATCAAAACCAACATCAAAACATGTGGTTATCAAAAGTAATAAAATTACATCACTCATGAAACAAGTTATACTGAGAAACAATAATACAAGCACTTTTTAAATAAAGAGAAAAATATAAATTTTGAAATTATAATAATCTTGACTTAGCACTTTGGGGAAATTTTCTGTTGTTTGAACCAGAATAAACACCAGGCTGTCACTCCTAACAATGTTATTGTGTTCTACATTGTGTGAAATGAACACTGGTATGAAACCATTGTAGAAATTACCTGAAAAGGAATGTTGTAACATATTTAATATTTCAGTAAAAAGTACTATTTTAGGCATAGAACTATGACATGATTTTCCTAAAAATAGAATGGGTTGACATGCAGGATCATCAAATTAAGGGTCAAAGGTGACAAACCAGGACAAAGGGCATGCAGCTCATTTTCAAGCAATCAGTTCCTAGTTTTTTCATGGCTGAACAAAAGGTTAATTATATAGGAAAAAGGACTTAGTATTGAATGACCAGTTCTATTGGTGGAAAAACATATTTTAAATTTTTTAGATATTTTCAAATCAGTATTTCTTATTTGGGAATGCAAGAGCCAAAATACTACTTTTATATTTTGCAAACAGTTCTTTTATGTAACATTTCTTTCAGCCACTACAAAAACATTTCAACTAAAATATTCTATACTGTATAGGTTAAAAACAGGCTTTACTTTTTTGTAGATTTAAAATTTTAGAAAATATGTGTAAATTATGTTTTGTCTTTTTTGCTTTAGTTTCTTGGTGTAATCTCCTTTGCTAGTTGATATCCTGATTTTTAAAAAATATTACATTTATTACACCATTATATCACTGGCAGTGATGTAAAAGTGAGCAGCCTCTAAAACATCTCTTGATCTTTCTAAAATGTTTATTGAAGCTATTTCAAATGCATGAAAAGTTCTCATTTAGTTGTTAATCTCTTGTGATATAAATTTTTAACCATTAATGTATATCAAAACTTAAAATGTCTATCAAATATAATTTTCTTATTAACATTGTACTTATTTAGAACTATTCAGGTTTACTTAGAATCATTTTTGTTTATCATATCAAGAAGCTACCTTAAAGTTTTTATCTTAAAGTTATGGTGGGCCTTCAAAATATATGTGATTAGCTTCTTTACGACACGACTTTTGCCATTATTTTGACTCTTTTTAATCTAAAACCACTCTTTTTTTCTTCTATTCAATATGACCTCAACAATGACTCAGTTATGAGCTTTATTATATGAAACTGTTGTTTGATATGGTAGAAAATACAAACTGTTTGCATTAGCAAAACCAACTGTGCCATGGCTCAGTTGTTTTACAACATTCACATTTAAGCTAAAGAATTGTGTTTACCAATTAGTATTTGTGTCATAGTTGGCACCTTTAAACAATTTTGACAATATGCTAGTTGACTTAAATTATTACTTTGAAATTTTTTATTTTCTAGAATAAATTATGTTTTGCTACAGCAGTTGAAGAGAATGCTAGAGCTGCCCATATCTTAGGTGAAATCAGTAAAATTTCTATTTGTAAAATGGTTAAAGTTAAATTCATCTCTGTGATTCAATAGCAGTATGACAAATACTAGCCTTTAATTTAAGGTTAACTGTATTTTAATATGTTACAAATAATAACTTTTGATTCATAAATATAAAAAATATAAGTTTGAAATGTTTTTCATAAAGTAGTATAAATTTTTTTCCATTCTCTAAAGATAATGTTCAAAATAGTTCAGTAAATGTGAGGTTTCTTGTTTTAGCACTCCTGTCTATACCTATGAATTTTCAGTTACATAAAGTCACATGTAAATATTTGTTTTAACTTTAGTTTTAAGTATTTTCTTTAAATTTTCTGTATCTGTATATAATTGAAGGTACAGCATTTTCAGTTTTATCCAAAGTTACAGTAGGATGTTGAGTTAAATTACACAATAATTTACCCTGATTTTGCTTAGACAGCATTTGAATTTAGTTTATTGACTAATCGGCAAAAAAATAATTACAGTGAAACATTTTACTACATATTAAACATTCCTTTAGAGGACGATGTAAGAAAACATTTTCATAAAGCACACACATTCACTTCAATGTTGAACCTCCACATCTAATGTTTTATTTCATATGTGTATATGTTATATTTAAGTTATAGTAAATGTAAATAAATACTGTGCTTTAGGTTTTACTCTGGGGTTTATAGTATGTTTGCTATATGGTTTTAAGTAGTCATTTAAAAACTTTCCCCCCAACTATTCTTCGAAGAAAGGAAAGTCACATTATTGCCTACTTTGCTTTCCAAAGAATGATTTAGTTCAGTGATGGCTGAGACACATTGTAAATAGGCTATAATTTTTGTTATAAACCATGAAGTGAATATTTAATAAACTATAATGTGCTTTTACCCTTACATTGTTTTAGAAAATATAGTCAGAAACAAAAATTTAACCTTTTTTTTAAATGTTGAGAAGTTGTAGTGATGAGAATAAATAATGAAATACTTTTACTTTATTATGGTGAATATTCTTGATTGCTAAATCATTTTTTGCCAACCTAAAGTAACTATTGTTTTTTATTAATATTAGAAGTAAAGGCTAATATGATGTCAATTGAATTTAAATAAAGTTCTCAGTAATATGTTATATAGCAGTATTTTATTTTATTACTACTCAGTTCTCTGGGCTTAGTATCTTGGCAATTTTAAAATAAATTATAGTGTATAATGCATAGTAGTAAGCATTTTCCTTTACATTGAATAGTTACAATAGTGGATTAACAACAATATGCAATGTACTTGAGAAGAATATTGTTACATATTTTACTAGGAAGAAATATGAAATCTTGGAGTGTTTGTAATGAATGGTGTTAAGTTAGGCAATTTTATAATAGTAAGTCTATAGTATATTTAAAATAAAATCATTGAAGTCACTTTATTTGTACATATTTTATGTTTGCAATAGTCAACTGATTAATTCCCTATCACATTCTCTTGGTGAAAAGATTTTTAAGAAAAAATTTGTTTATAGTCTATTTAATTCATAAAAGGCATCCTAGAGATAGTCAGCCCAGGTTCAGAAATTCGTTAAGTCTTTGATTCATTAAAAAATATGTATTGAACACTAAAGAAAGCTAGGATTACAGTGATGAGCTAAATGTACTCTATTCCTCCCACTCATAGAACATAGAGTCAAGTTAGGAGAGAGAACATCATGGGCTATTACAGTCAATTACAGTACGGTGCTAAATGGTAGAGGCATTGTACTCAGTATGGAACAATAAGAAAAAGAGATCTAAGTGGAGATTTAAATGATGATTAGGGATTATCCTAGTGAAGGGGCAAAGAAGTGCATTATAATATTAAATAGAGATACCTGTGTATAAAATTATAAATAGCTGTTTTGGGAGTATTTCGTGCATTTAAAGAATTATTTTCATTCTTTATTGTTATTTCTTTTCAAAAAAGTCACCTATAGTCAGAATATGAACATTTAATATTGTGAATATTTTATATAACATTAACCTATCAAATCCCTATCATAGTTGTTCATATGGATGGATATTAATATCTATATTTAAACTTCTATTTTCTCTTCCAACTCTTTTGTTTGTGAAAATTTTAAAATCATTATTTAACATCAGTGAAATATATTGATATCTGTGAAATAATTCCACCTTACTTTTCGTTTGAAAAGGTTGATAATATTAAAACTATCAATAACCAAAACCATCATGTGTAAGTTTGGATAATGAAAAATCTGAACATTTTTATCATTCAAATTGTCCTGCTTTCTTTAAACCCAGAAAGCTCATAGTTTGAGCTCTTAAAATTAAATAGTGTTATTTAGCTAATTTTTACACCATTTGACTTTCACTTTATTAGATTTCACATTTATAATAATTTATCATCTGACTTATTTGAAAAAAATGTTTGCAAACACTTTCTGTGTTTCACATCTTTAGAATATGTCATTTTGAACTTTTTTGCAAATATATAAGCAGAGAAGATCAAGTCTGGGCTGTGGGCTATTAGAAAAACATGAGCTAGGTTTTGCTGAAATTTATTTATAGTATTTAAATACCCCCTCACTAAACCAAATGTGCAAAATAAAATTTAATATACGCTCAATATAAAGGAAAACTAGTAAGTTTTAATAATGAATTTTGTTAACATTAGGGACTGTCATCTTTTTTTTTTAATTTTTATACAGGAGGTTCTTGTTAGTTATCTATTTTATACATATTAGTGTATACATGTCAATCCCAATCGCCCAGTTCATCCCCCCCACCCCCACCCCCACCCCGGCTATCCCCCCTTGGTGTCCATATGTTTGTTCTCTATGTCTGTGCCTCTATTTCTGCCTTGTAAACCTGTTCATCTGTACCATTTTTCTAGATTCCACATGTATGTGTTAATATATGATATTTGTTTTTCTCTTTCTGACTTACTTCACTCTGTATGACAGTCTCTAGGTCCATCCACGTCTCTACAAACGAGGGGCTGTCAATATCGTCTGTCTTTTGGTTGTAAACACAGGATAACTAAAGGACTTAATGCACAGAGGTTCACGTGCCTTTTGTTCACATTCTTCCTCTATTCTTTTCAAATCTTACTCAGTGAGATTGTCATCCTTTGTAAGAAGAATCTTGGGTCAACATTCAGTAGAACTCTGCATTTGGAAAAGCCTCCATTTCGTTTTGAGAAGAAAATTAGATCACAACTTAGAGAATTTACACATAATGATTTATTTTTTTGTGAGTTGATATAGTAGATACAGTGTGTAAAAACTTAGTTAAGGAAGGAAAGACAGCCCTGGGTGGTGGCAGGTGAGTGTATGCATGTTCAAACCAATCTGTTTTCCAAGCTTTAATAACTCGGACCCGAGGATAAAAATGATAATTCAGTGGTCATCAGGAATTTTTCTTCCAACCTCTATACTTCATTACTGGGTGACCTCTTTATTGCAAGTTTTATTGTGTTGTGACATCTGCCAGTGGATATATTAGAAACATTAGTACTTGCTCATATTTTTTTAAGGAGAACTGATTTTGCTTATAAAATCTGGGTTAATGCATATTAGATATCTTTAATTAAATATACTCAATGATTAAATGTATTACCTCTTAAAGTAATTTTTTTCTCAAAAAGTATTTGAATGTAATAGACCCAGTATCAGGGGTATAGTATCACAATTAGAGTCTCATGATTTATCTTCTAAAAGATATCTGAATAATCAAATTAGTCCATCAAGGAACACAGTATCATAGGTTAAGTTCATTTTTAACTGTGGTTAAAAAAGAGAATGGGATTCTTGAATTACAGTGTAAAATTAAATATTAAAAAAATTTAAAACTGCATTGTTCCTGAAATCTGGATCTTTGACTACATCTTAGTGGTCTTGTTTAGAATGTTTTTTAAACTACCATCCTTTAATTGGAATGAAAGGCAAGTTTATGCCAATTGGTTATCTAATTTTGCTAGGTGAGTCTTAAATTGTAAAAAAAAGTTTACAGGTCACTTCACAGAGTCAAAACCTAAGCATTTTATTGCTTTCTAATGAGCTATTAAGCTGAAGAAGAGGCAATTAAATGAGCAATTAATGTAGTACTGACTTGAGCTCTCTGATTTTAGGTTCTTCAGAAGACAATGAGGTCATTCAACCAGGTTTCATCAGCCCCAGGTTAGTCTTTTTTTTTAATTAAATTTTTACTTAACTAATATTTATTTAAAAAGATCATTGGAGGCATATGAGAAAACATGACAGCCCTCAGGCATTCTCCACTTTGGCAAGATGGGTATGGTACTCATCTTGTACCTACTGTACTCCAGATCACTTCATCTATAAACTGATACTCCCACCAGAATTGCATGGATGAAATCTTCTAATTAACTCCTTTTCCTCCTGATTTTAGCAATATTGGATTTTGTGATTCCCTTTTATCTCATGCAAAACAGATAATATTTAAATGTTAATGGAGCTGAATGAAAAGTATTTGTGGCTTGTTCATTGTAAAGCCCGTAGCAAAATAGGCACTCACAAGTATATGCTGAATTAATTTAAAGCTAGAGACTTGCTCCTGTTTTCAAAAAATTTACCATAACATAAATAGCACAATATATTAGCCATGTTTTTCAGGGAATTAGAGAATTTTCCTAATCTAGGAAAGCTCCATTTATTTTGCTTTTCATGAGCATGTATCAAATTTGTTCCTCACTATACTACAAAAATGAGTCATGTGAACTTTTAACATCTTAAACCTACACTTAAAATATCTATATATATATATGTATATCCTTTCATTTATTTAGGTGTACTGTAAACCTAGGCTTTTAATGGAGAAATATTCTCTTGTATTACTGAAACTAACTGAAAACTGACAATACTATTTTCAGTAACAGTTTTATTTGTATTAGTATTTTAATGTATTACTCTGGCTTCTGCTCTCATACAGTTAATGCCTTGGCTCTACTCTTGACTAAACTCTTGACTAATACTGCTTTCAAAACTCTTAAGAGCTATGAGATGACAGAGTTTATGAGCATTTATAAGTACAAGTGAAATGCTGTTATTCTATTATTAAGCTTATCAAATACAGGATTGTAGGTAGCAAGAGGAAAGCAGTAGGAATCAAAAGGTTTAATGAGGAAACCACTGATAGGCATTGCCTTTTGACAAGCACTTTACTTTTTTCTGGAGTGAATCCTTTGACATAGAGATGATGCTCTAAAGAGTACCATGAAAAAGAAGATTCCAAAAAGTTGCTACAATATTTTAATTTACCAGCTCTTTTTACCTTACTATTGATTGTGGTTTCCCTCTGGGGGCAAATTGGAGGCAGTCCAGAGGCCCTTTTCTCTTCTGCTGGGAAGTAATGTTAACACCAGTGTGTTAAGTGACTGCAATAAAGTTTCATGTCTGTGTTTCCTTGTGATTAAAAAGCGTTGGCCAGGGAGAGGTTGCACTTTCACCAAAAGAAAGGTTATTGCCAGAGATTGCATTTAAGCCAAAGATTTGAGCATCAACTGCTCCAGTGTCCTCACTTTGCAGGTGAGGAAACTGAGGCCCAGAGAAGCTTAATGATCCAAGGTCACACACAAGGTTATTAAATGGGACCAGAATTCTGGCCTCCGGTTTCTAGCTGGGTGCTTTTTCTCCACAGATTTGCTTCCTGCACAGGCATCTTTAAAGCCTGAAGATTTCTTCTCATTTGCCTCATCTTTTACTCCTGTACTATTTTTTCCCTTCCTATATTCCACCTACCTGTCCTCTTCCCCAAAATTAACCTAAAGTGAAAATATTAAAAGAAATACCTAGGAAGCCGTCCATACTCTTTTTTTTTTTTGCGGTACGCGGGCCTCTCACTGTTGTGGCCTCTCCCGTTGCGGAGCACAGGCTCCGGACGCGCAGGCTCAGCGGCCATGGCTCACGGGCCCAGCCGCTCTGCGGCAAGTGGGATCTTCCCGGACCGGGGCACGAACCCGTGTCCCCTGCATCGGCAGGCGGACTCTCAACCACTGCGCCACAGTCCACACTCTTATTCCAGTTATTTGTTTTGATGAGATTAAGTTTTAAAGGGTAAATTTTCATTCATTGCTTTGAGAGGGAAAAATTGTTATGTTTACATTATTTAGTGTCATTTCTGCAGACTCAGAATATTTATTGCAAAAAGGTCTGTAAATTATGAGGCATACCTGTTCAAGTAGTACAGGTGAAAAATCTGGACTCATTTTTCAAATAAAACATGAAGAACCTTCATTTTGTGCTATTCTGGGCAAAGTAATGTAATGCTTATTACTAAATGATTTCTCTAACCTATTGCTGTCTTAATTAAAATCATTTAGGAAAGTATTTGTTGCGCACAATTCAGAAAATATTTGGGAGGAGTAATAATAAAATTTTTACTTTTCCTTTTAATTGAAGAAGTATGTTAATAGAATATGATTTTTCCTACTCCAGTTAAAAAATAGTAAACTTTCTACAAAATGATGGTGTTAAAATAATGCCCCTTTTCTGAATTAATTTTGTTGCTCTACATACTTGGCTGAAACGTAAAGGACCAAAAAAAGAAGGAAACATTTGCAAATGCTTGTTTTTTGAAATATAAAGGCAATTTTATCTGGCACACTTAAAATTTATTTTAATCGTTTCCCGTATTTCCATAATTTTATTTAATTATACCTGGGGAAATATGTTAACCTATTTAAGGAAAATATTTAAGAGATTTTTACAGCTGTGTAAAAATTACCAAATTGGAACAATTGTGTTAAGCCAGAGCATTTTGCTCTCAGATAAGGAAATTAAGTGAGAACGGAATTTTGCTCTTCGGAAACGAAAACAAATAACCCCCATATTCTAAAGTGCCTGTGCTATAAGACCAACGCACCCAGTCCAGTACTCCTTTCAGCTGACTCCGTGTTGCAAGAATTTCAAGAAAGTTATTTGCGGGTAAAGTAGTTTACTGAAACGCAGTGGGAGGGATCGGCAACAGTTTGCCCGACGTGCGGGTCCGCAGCCTTTGGGCGGGAAACCTCAAGCCGCGGCCAGACAGCGGGTTCCCTAAAATCGCCCCCGGCCGCCCCCCACCCCCTTCCCCGCCGACAGCTTTTCCTGATCCTCCAAAGGCGCACGGCGACGTTTTCGTGGCTTCCCGAAAGGACGGCGCCAGGGGTCTGTGTGAAGACAGCTCCATTTTAGGCATGGCCTGGTGGGGGAGTAGGGGGTGGAGTGGTCATTCTCTCGGGTTCTCATGACCCCTCCCCCACTTGACTTCACTTTTTGGTTTGCGGAGACTGACATCTCCCAGATGAAGGAATCAGATTGTACATGGTACATGTCTGGAAACGCAGGGAAGGTAGTAGGGTGCGTCAAGCGTTGCCTCCATCCTGGTGAAGGCAAAGGTTTCTTTTGTTTGGTGTTCCTCTTGTCGGGACGAAATGACAAATGTGAATGTCCCCTAATTAGTGAGAAATCCTCAGCCTTCTTTGGAACGGCTTGACTTCTCGAGAGGAGGTGGTGATGTGGTGACTAAAGGGAAAGGTGACTAGAGAGAGAACGGGGAGAGGAAGTGGCAGGGGCGGGCGGTGGAGGGAAGGGGCAGATCCGCTGACCTGGGGGTCTCGGCGACCCTGGGGGCGCGAGCTGCGCGTGAAGATCCGCGGCTGCGAGGGCAGCGCGGGGCTGCAGACCCCGGCCTTCTCGGCCGGGACGCAGAGCACGGGTGGAGCCGCTCGTCGCAGTGCCGCAGCCCCTCCTCCTAGTTTTAAGAAGAACCGAAGCATTGTTTCGGCTGTAATAGAAGTCACTCATTGCTTATAGTTGAAAACAACGACGGTGGGCTCTGGCACCTCTTTCGGCTCCTTGCATTGTACTGTCGGAATTCTTTAAAAAAAAAAAAAAAGAAAGAAAGAAAAAGAAAATATGTACGTTTTTTAAATGTAGAAATCTTAGATTGTGATAACCAACGGGCGTATGATAGGTTATTTCCTTGATTTTTTTTTTTTTTTACCCCCAGTGCATTGAGGATTCTTTGTAGCTACTTGAACTCATTTTAAAGACATTTTGCAAGAAGTATGATAAATCAAGCCACTGAAACATTTGGCTTCCACAAGTATAAAACATGCGTTTTGAGTCAAGCACAGGTCTTTCTGGCACTAAAAACAAGTAGGAAATGAGAAAAAAATTAAAACCAGAAGACTTCAGGAAGGTGACAAATTGGAAAGCGTTCTAGGAGATTCATGGGACCATTTTAGGTGAAAGAAGAACTCTATGAGCTTAAAAAGATGATGGTTAGTTTCATAAAAGGATCTTAGGCTCAAAAGACTGAGGGGGGAGCAGGAAAAGATGAGTCTATTTAAAAGACAGTGCCATATCCCTGAAATGGGGACTGATATTTTCTGTCACTGTCTCCTTCCTTCTCTTCCCTCCCTCCCAATTCCCTTCCCTGCTTCTCCTCCCTCTACCCTTCCTCTTCCCTTCTGTCCGCCTTTCTTTTACCGACCCCACTCCAATCCCCCCTGCCCCAACCAGGTATGTAAAATGCATTTGCCTTAAATTCTTTGTGAATGAATGTTAGAGGATTTCTCAAAGTCCCCAGTTGGAAAAAGCTTTCTACACGACTTGAAAGGCCGATGTCCCTCTCAGGAAATGAATGAGTCGATAACCTCTGACACCAGTGACCAGTCCAGTGAACCCTACCTTAATTCCACTAATACTGGAGGCCCCCAATCAGGCAAAACTGAATCTCATAACTATACCATCCAATGTGGTTCACTTATGGCATTTCACACTTTTCATCTATGTATTTGTAGGTTTGAATTTCATCAAATTTAACAAACAAGGATTCAGAACCCACCTACATATTTCTGATTTTATGATGATTGGACTATTTTTTAATTAAAAACAAGCTTACAGATAAAACATTGTTTATCATGAATGTGTGTCAGTGACAAAACTAAATTATACTGCCTGTTAATTTTATGATAATTTTACATAAATAATGGCATTTCCTCAATTTGCATGAGTACGTTTCACATTATTTCTGTTACCAGATGTTGATTTTTAAAAGTAGTTCTTTCATTTAAAATATTAAAAAAACTTATTCAAATTAGTTTCTCTATTTCCTGTTATTCAAAATATTTAACCTGGAATACCATCGTTAAAGTTATTTCATTATAGATCAGTGTAATCAGTTGATTTCTACTATTAAAGTAATGCCTAGTGAGTGTTTTGTTAGTAAATAATTTTTTTGAGAGCTTCAGCTTTTGGGACTCTTGCAGAATCATTTACATTTTTACACTTTTTCTTTCCTCCCTACCAGCTGGCACATGGTTATCCCCCCCCCACACACACAAAGTAAATAAAATGAGAAAGCTTTGCCTCCTTTCTTGAGAAACAACAAAAGAAATAAACAGACGAAAAATCTTTTCAAGTTAATCAGTCTCGATTGAAGCCTTTTACCACAAACAGCTGAAAATAACATTTATTTATATACATCAATTTACTTCAGATCTGAGCTAATTAGTATAAATTTATATTTCATTGTTTAGTATGGGGAGGAGGTGTAAATAGGTGCATTATGTGAATTTTCAAAAGCTTTTAGATTCGGTCAAAATCCCTACGTTTTAGTTTGTGTGAAACAGTGTTAGAGTTAGGAGTGTGTTTGGAGAGACGGGGAGGGGGGTTGCGGGTATAGTGGGGGAGGGTAAGCTCCGTAGCTTTGCCGAAGGGAAGTGGTATCTGTACAGTTTCTCGGTAAACTGCTTGTTTAAGAAAATGGGGGTGGGGTGGGGGAAGAGTAGTGGTGCGTTTTAATGTTTCAAAGACGGGTTTTATTTTATATTCTAAAGGAAATCCAGCATTTCTAGTTGATCTATAACATTTACTGTAGTGGTCGATAAGGGAGGCAGTATTGGTGTCAGCATCTAGTAATCAACAATCGTTTGAACCAATTTTAAAGGTAAAGGGTAAGCAGTTTGAAACAGGGGGCTGGCCGGGGAAGGGACGGTAGGAGCCTAACCCGTTATTAAGTTTTCGTTTATTCAACTCTTCTGTCCCCTGGTAGTGGACTTTTAAAATGTCAGGGTCCGGTCAATAAGATATAAATTTACCTTTTTTTCTCCCACTTGCCTCCCTTTTTCACCCCCTCCCCCCGCCCGCGCCCGCTGTTTCTCCCCCACCTCTTTCTCTGGCTCCGCAGCCGCCTGTGCTGGCGGCTCCTCTTCACCTCCCCTGCCTGGCGCTCCCCTCCCCCTCCTTGCCCTACGTCGCCTTGCTCTTGGGGAACAATCGCCACTGATTGAGGTTCACTCTATGTTAGGCTGGAAAACTGGGCTGTTATTTAGGAAGTCATTAATCACATCTCCTCCCCCGGAAAGAGATGGCGGAGAAACCTGTGAAGTACAATTCCTTACCAGCCCCCTCCAAAATGTTCCGAAATGGTAAACCTAAACACAATTTGACTACAAGAAGGTGATAGCGATTTTTCCGGTAGCATTTTATTTTAAATTTGAAACAAATTTCAGGTCACAGTCAGGTAATTGTGTGCATTTCTCTTATTGTAGGTGTAGGTTACCATTATCTAAAGTTTCATGGGTGTGTAATTAGGTTCAATTAGATCTTTTGTAAATTACATATTTTCCTCTAAGAATGGAATTAAATATGAAATTTGCATCCCAAGCAGGTTTACTGTTAACGGAGCATCTGAATTCTTAGGGGGAAAAAAGCGTAACGTCGGTTGCTTTATTTAAATGGCTTTTTTCCCCTTAAATGAGATTATTTAGACAGGCTTGTGTGTAAGGCACGCGTGTGCACATATATGACTGCCGTTTTTCTAAATCGACGATTCACAAGGACCCTCCATTGTGTTTAAGTAAAAGCACGAAATCGGCATTCTGATTTATCGTAAAGAAGCGTCCCCAATTGTCTTTAAGATAACATGTTTGAGTTTTTCGTGTTCATTCATAAATTATTTTGATGTCAGCATAGATGAAATGGCGATTGGTTATCTCTTCCTCTTGCCAGCCCCTTAAGGATCCGAGGTGAAATTAGTAGCAAGAAAGCATGTAATTGACAAAGTCACGTGTGCTCAGGGGGCCAGAAACTGGAGAGAGGAGAGAAAAAAATCAAAAGAGGGAAAGCACATTAGACCATGCGAGCTAAATTTGTGATCGCACAAAATCAAGATGTTAGATTGATGCAGAAGATCACTCCGTTGCAAAGGGAAAGTTTTCATCTCACGAGTTTGGAGCAGAGGGCCCGTGGGGCAACATGGCCGAAGGTTAATTTTCTTTTCTATTGTTTTACTGTGATTTTCTCTCTTCCTTTCTCCCGCCCTCTCCCTCTCCCACCCTTCTTTGCCCGTCCCCCCTTCCCCTTTTACCCCAATACTGAGCAGTACCCCCCACCCCCCATCGCGCAGTGGGGCTTTCTGCAACCTATTGTTATAGATCTCCAAAAATGTTTTGTACCGCCCACACTGATTCACAACTTGAAAAGCTTTCAGGGGGCTATTGTTTGAATTGTTTGAGTGTGATTAAGCGCAGTTTCAGTTAGTGAGCCCAAGAAAACTTTTATACACCTGCCCCCTCCCCCATTCCACCCCAACTTTAATTGAAAGTTATTGGGGGGGAGGGGAATGCACATTGCAAATAACCCTGGATTCACTGCTGCCGCATGTGCATTAACTAGTTCTAACCATCTTCACGATTTCTCTTTCCTCCTCGGGCACGCCGGAGAGAATTAGTTTCGCTGAAAATTTCTCTTTGTAAATGGGATCAGTGTTAAATCAGCAACATGCAAGTAAAATAATCGCATGCTGTACTGTAATATGTGGCCGAGAAACAGAGTTAAATGAAAACGTACACGTATGTACAGAAACGTGGAAGTTGTGATCGATAGAACAGTGTGGCTTCCTCCCTCCCCCGCTTTCCCTTTTAAGCCTTTAATTTAAAATATTTTCTGCCGAATAAAAGAAGGAATCAACCATTTAATAGCTTTTTTTTTTCTTTCATTTCCTCTCCCCTCCACCCCCACTCCCAAGCAGTTTTTTTTTTCCTTTCACTGAACTGTATGGCAATACTGACTAACTGACTTTTTTGTCCTGTTCTACTCAGGCGGGGCAAGCAAAGGTGGTGGAGAAGAGCCCGGGAAGCTGCCGGAGCAGGCAGAGGAGGAATCCCAGGTTTTGCACGGAACTGGCCACTGTAAGTGGTTCAACGTGCGAATGGGATTTGGATTCATCTCCATGATAAACCGAGAGGGAAGCCCCTTGGATATTCCAGTCGATGTATTTGTACACCAAGTAAGCCAAACTGTTTTTGTGTTTTGTTTTGGTTTGGTTTTGGTTTTGTTTTTTTCTCCTCGTCTTCACCTTTTTCAAGTGGAGGAGCTGACCGGTAGTTTTGTCAGTGGGCTTATAATAATGTGCCCTTCAAAATCTTCCTTACAGTCACGAGTGAATACAGTTATTAGGGTGTGTGCATGGGCACCTTCCTGGGTGTCTTTTCCTAAACAGAAAATGAAATCTCTGAAATTTCACTTCTGGGTGGTGGTTGACTTGATTAAGCAAGTTCCCCTCTTCTTTCGACAGCGAAATTGCCGTAGTGTAGCTTCCGGTGTTATCGGTTACGATACATTATGTGGCCTGTGCCTGGGGAATGAGTGGGAAATGAATGAGGAAACAGTGATCATATTAAGTTTTGTTTTTTTTAAGCCAATTTGCTGTTATAAGAAATCTGTAGGTCCCCTTATTTTAGACAGCTCTAATCACAGTAGCTTCCCCAATTATTTTATATCTGTCTGTCCGGTAGTCTTTTGTAGATTCAAATTAAAATTGATTTCACAGTAAAATAGAGTAGAACATTGTTGGCCTAGTATGGATTTGAAGAAATGCAAGAGAGGATTGTTGGTAATCAAACATTTTAGAAATGTGGTCCGTGTAGGGCATAGGTCCAAGGATACTGTCTCTTTAAGAGACTGAACTCAAAAAAACATGTGGCCAGAGGCGGCTCTAGTTTGTATGTTTAAAATGTGCTAGTGGGCTACTTGGGGTAAATTTCCACTGTTGCTTATATTGTGTTGTAATTTTTTAAGATGCTTCAATACCAAATAGAATGTCATTGCTTCTTATTTAAGAAATTTTACCCAGAAACAAGGAAATTAATACCTCTCCCCCTTTCACTCCTCTGTTGTGCTTAATCTCTTAATAGTAAGGGAAAAAAAAAAAGGTATTTACAGTTTGCAAGCTTGATTATTTCATCGAAAGAAGTTAGAGAAATACAAATTATCTGTAATGAATTCTTAGGAGTAAAGGGAGTTAGGACTAAAGAGGTTTATTTTAGCTTGACATCTAATTTAAAAATAATCGAATGAATGCATATCAGTCCTACAGGTTGACTGACATAGATACATGCAGGAAATAAATAGTATATTTGCATAAAAATTTTCTGTTTTGATAGTATGTTGCATGTTCTTAGTAATAATTTACAACCTCCTTTCCCCCCTAAGGAATATCATCTTCAAATTAAGTATATAAACAATAGAAACATATGAAACCATTCTGTTTTGATCTGTTGTCCTGTGTGCTTGGTAGCTTCCTGACCTTGCTGTGTGGTGTGTGTTTTCCTTTCCTAAAGGCCTGGCTATCATTATTGGCTGTTTACATGTGGAAGGATCAGCATAATCTGTGAATTGAAACAGGGTTTAAATACATAAATAGAACTCCACAGACAGGCTACTGGATTTTATGCCTCCTACTTTATATGGCAAAATGAAGCCACATTTTCTGCTTTTCTCCTCCCTAGACTGAATGACTGAAATCATTGACAAATCCATTTTCTCTCAGGCCTCTGCTTTCCCTGCTTTGAACCTTCTTTAGGTTGTTAAAATGTTCTTTACAATCTCATAAATTTGTTTTATAGATGAATGAAAAAAAATAGCCCTTTTCTTCTTTGTCTGATCACGCCTTGTTATAATTTGGTTTTCTATGTTTACCTTTTAATGTATTCAAATAGTAGACATTTTATTAACTGATATTAATGTTTAGAACAATGAGACATCCAATTTTAAGCTATTTAATGGTTGTATGTTGATAAACATTCCCATATCCACTGAATTAAGAAATGCTATATTGCTGCAAAAGTTTTTTTATATACATAGTGAATAGTTTCTAGAGTACAAACATTGATTATTCATATTAGACTTACTTTAAATTTTCTGTTACACATCATGTATTTACTAATAGAACAGTATTAAAACGATGTGTGTGATAAAAAATTCTCTCAAAAAATATGTATTTGTATTTTTCATAAGAATATATCTGGATACATTTTTAGGAAGAAGTATGTAAAAAGTCAGTAAAACTCACGTATTAGCATTTTTGTGATGTAAAAAAATAGGGCAGTAATAATTTTTAAATTTAAAATTAGAAAGTGACATTTTAGGGCAGTTTTTGATGGTTAAAGTATTTGCTGTTTGAAATACATCTCAGTTTTTTCCTAGGGAAGACTATTTAGAATCAGTTGCTTTGTTGTTGTTGTTGCTGGGTTTTTTGTTTTGTTTTTCTTTGTTTTTTTTTTTTTTGCTTCTTAACTTTGATGCCTAGGTAAAGGGATTTCTGTCTTATATTGAAGCTTATATAAATTGCATATAAATCATATGAATAATTGTTTTGAAGAAGGCAGGATCCCACTGATTTTAGCAAAGCAGCTACAAGTAACAATTTGATGGTCATAAATAATGTGTGCAGCATCACTTACACAATCAGGTTGCAATTCAGGACCACTTTATAGACGTTTTTAAGACATTTTAAAAATTATTTTTTTAGCTGCCATTTTTACCGTATGAGCATTTTTGAAAGCATACTAGATTTTATGTATAATTATAAATTAGATTTTTCCCCATTATGTGTGTATACTATTTTGTTATGAAAGAATAGGCATCATAGATAATTAGGAATTTTATATGTTCAACTAGAGCGACATCTAATTATTATTTTAAACATATGAAGTAGTGGCGGGTTTTTTTGACTGTTTAGAAGTACATGTGTCATTGGATTTTTAAAAAAATATTCTAAAACATGTTTTTAATAGTATATGTTTGGGGAAGTAAAAAAAGAAATGATTTTAGTTTCTTTAAAATAATATTTAAAAATTCATGCCAAGGCACCCAGATATTTTTTTCTCCTTACAAATATTGATTGCAAAGAACTGCACATCAAAAACAATCCGTTGCTATGAAATGAAGAGAATATATGAGTGTGTTCTTAAAATAGAGCTATACATTTATGGTTACGTAATTCTATTTACAATTTGTTGGCAAAAATACAATCAAACTTTCTTTTAGTTTCTGTAATGCCACCAACTTCTCAAAAACATGCCCAAGACTTAGGTGCTGTCCTCTCTCTTTCTTCAGACTTGTTGATAAATGTAGTGAGACTCTGCCATTTGAGGATGGTATGTGACCATTGGTTTAAAATGACTGTCTTCATTGGATTTTCTAATGTTAACTGGTGATTTAAATGATTGTATTTTTATGGGTTTGTAATGAATAGATGTATTCGGATACGTTAATACTGAAACCCTGATAGCATTCAGTATTTTTAGAAACTTAACAAAAATGTATAGATATTATAGTTGTGAATTTTGTCACAGTCCACTGTTTTTGAGGTGTTCCTTAAAATTTTCAGTATTTAAAATATTTGGTGATGATTTAGTTTGTAAGTAGGATAAATTTGTAGGAATTTCTTACTTAAGCATCCAGTGCAAAACACTGAGTAGTAAGAGTGTAGATGATTAATTCAGATTTTAAGTCTAGGTTCTTAACTCAGTTGATTTCACCAATTAGAATACAATTATTTTGTAAGTGCTAATAATTAATACCCCTATCAGTTTATTGTTACTAAGTTTTTAAAAATTTGCCTCCACCGTTAGATTGTGGGGTAACATGTCTAAATTACCTGGAAAGGTCTCTGGCAACTTTCTGAAATATAATCTTTTAATAGTACTTACATATGTGATGATACTTTAAATGAATCACATGGTAATTAAATACTAGATCATTTATGGAGAAGGTCAATATTACTAAATAACTACCTGTTGATGTTATGTAAGTTTTTCTTTACATAGATTTTGACGTCTATTTTTAAAGTCATTATCTCAACCAATAAGATAAAAGTGATCATTTGAACTTTATTTTGTCCAGAGGAGGGTTGGAATCCATTCTCCTTATTACTCTCTCTACAGCTCATTTGCATAATAATATTTTCTTGTTGGGTTATATATTTGGGATTGTTTGCCATCAAATAGGATACAAAGAATTTTTAAAAAATAAATTTTTTAATTTTTATTTTTGGCCGCGTTGGGTCTTCGTTGCTGCACGTGGGCTTTATCTAGTTGCCGCGAAAGGGGGCTACTCTTCGTTGTGGTGCACAGGCTTCTCATTGCGGTGGCTTCTCTTGTTGCGGAGCACGGGCTCTAGGCACGCGGGCTTCCTTAGTTGTGGCATGTGGGCTCAGTAGTTGTGGCTCGTGGGCGCTAGAGCGCAGACTCAGTAGTTGTGGAGCACGGGCTTAGTTGCTCCGCGGCATGTGGGATCTCCCCAGACCAGGGCTCGAACCTGTGTCCTCTGCATTGGCATGCGGATTCTTAACCACCAGGGAAGTTCCACAAAGAATTTTTAACATAAATGTGTTTCATTTGTTTCACAGTTTATGTAAGAATTCTTTTTCAAAGAGAAAGAGTAATTTCAAAATGATTGCAATTTAGCTATTATTACTCAGTTGGCTTAAATATTTAATTTGGTTTTTAAGTCTTCAATTACCTTTCAGGTATTGATGTTTTCTTCTTTTGCTCTTTATTTCTGATTTATGGTTTGATCTTTATGAGAATACAAATGCCTATATTACAAAGATTTTATATATTTTATGTTCCTTTTATTACTTTGCTCAGAAAACATTTCAGAAGAGTAATGGAAATAGAAGAAGTAAGAGATAAGTTTAAAGCGTTTTTATTAATAGTATAGGATATGAAAACATTTGGAGATGACTGATACTTAAATACATGAAAATTGAAGTGTTAATACACCGTTTGATTGATGTAGCATGGAGTTCATGTCTCAGTTTTTAACATTAATTAGCTACACAATTATGAAAACTGATTTACTCCAATATGCTCATGTTTAAGGGCTTTTCATAATATTTAACTACCAATTTATTAGCCATATTACTTTTGTCATAGTTTAGAGTGAAAACATTTTTCACACTCAGAATAGATATGGTTATTTTTTTTCTTGGGGCTGTTGAAAATGTCAATATCAAAAAAAAAAAACCCAACATATTTAGATAGAGAAATCTTGGAAGTTTAAAAATGTGATAAGAAACAGTTATACCTCATTTGTTAGTGAGTTCTGCATTTTAATATTTTGAAAATGGTTCCTAAAGCTACCAAATTTTCAAGATGAATTGCCCACATGACCAGTTTGGAAGAATCCCAAATGAAATGCTTTGAAGCTATTTAATCATAAAATCACATCTAAAGGCATTTAAATAAAAACTGTATAAGACTTTAATTGTCTTAAAAGATATTGGATACATTCCTTCTGGTTTTCAAATACTGATCCATTTTCAGGAACTTTTCTGAATACTTCTAAAAAGATATCCTTGTTCAGTTCAAACATGAAATGTGAATTGAGTACATAATTAAGACATCGTCTTCACTCCTCATTTTAAAGAGTATTGATGTAACTCAAATATTTTCCTCTTATTTTTGATTCTCCTTTTTTAAAAAGACCATTCACAGCAAATGAAGGTGTTAAATTCAAGAACTGTTTTTTAAACAAATATGTGACAAGCCACTTATGAGTATTTAGCATAATATCTTTAACCTGTCTTTAACTCATCTCAGAGTTCTTGGGTTTCATAAGAAGTTAAAAACTTGTTTTGTTACCTGGACTCAACATGGAAGTCCTTCGAGGTAAATTTTGTTGCTTTTGGACAGCAAGGAACCCTAATAAGGGTTTGGTTGAATTCATCATCCTGTTCAGAAATTACCTAACTATTGCAGATAGTTTTGTATACCTTAACTGAAAAGTTTTATTGGTGTTGGGATTAAAAGTTACTAGTTAAAAATATGGTGTACTGTATTTTTATTTCTAAACCAAGTATAACCTAAACAAGTAAAGTAAGGATATTTCTGATTCAACTGGAAATTTATTACTTTAAATATGATATTTTGTAGACTTGATTTGGAACTAAATATTGAGATATTCCTCACTGAATTTCTCACTGGAACTTCAGCTTTTTCAATATGTAGTTACTGAGGTTATGGCATTGTAACATATACAGCCCATAAGGAACTTAAATGATTTATATTCTTATCTAAAATAATGTGGTAACATTTTCTAATATCAAAAAAATTGATAACAGTAATATATCAAAAAATACATTGTAGGTCAGTGGGGTACATTGACAAATGATCTTTTAAAAGAGTATTCTATTAATTGAGTAATAAAAATGTTTGTTATGTTGCATTTTGATACATCAGGATTAATTTTATCTTCTGTCTAGCAACAAATTAGAAGATTATCTGATGATTGCCCCCCTTCCCATATCTAAATATCTGACAGTTTAGAAATGCTGTCTCAAATAAGATTTATAGATAATTGATAGCTTTAGTCTTATGTTTCTTTCTGTAATCAGCTGCAAATTGGAATAATACCTCACTTTTCAGGTGTTGTGAAGAGTAGAGATACCATTATATAAACTGCCTAGCAGGTATGTGTTGAATAAATAAACTAAAATGTAAACTAGTCTTTTTGCCACAACAAAATCAGGGATAAGTTATTATCAGTGGTATGTATTTGTGGTTGAAAATGAAATTGGTATCTTTTATGTGCTCTCTTTAAAATTAGGCAAAATGTATTGCACAATATTAATAGCTTAATTTTAATTACAGTGAACTATAAGGCTTTTTATTATAATTTTATGGTATAGAGTATTGTTTACTATTGTTTAACACATCAGGATATAAACTGAGACTTGGACATAATTTTGTGATGCAAATGTTTTTGTTTTAATAGTTTGTTTCATCGTGAGATTTTTACCTATGTATTCAGGTATACGTATTCAGTTTGTATTCTTCAGTATAGGCTAAGGGAAAAATATGAAATATTGTCTTAAATAGACCTGCTGTGATAATTTAATACCTGTTGCTCTATTAATAATTACTTAATACTTGTGAGATATGATACAGTGGTATAGAATCTGGTCAAATAGATCAGTGTTCAAATCCCAGTTTATTATATGTCTCTAGGGGAAGTAAGTTACCTTGTCAGTGTTTCAGCATCTTACAAGGGAAGGGACAAAAAAGTATCCACTTTGTATAGGGTTATTATGAGAATTAAATGTTATTAGACATGTAAAGCATTTAACGCAGAGCTTGGCAGATAGTAAGGACTCAGCGATGTTTGTACATAATTATTATTACAAAGGAGATATCATGTGGTAGAGTGAGAGAGAAAATATCAGAAATGAAGGTTTGGGTTTGGCTGTGCCACTTGGGTGGGTTTCTTACTTATGGCTAGTTGCTTCCAAGGAGCTTCAGTATTCTCATGCGTAAAATGTGGCAATAATATCTTGCCGTCCCTATTTTTGAGGGGTGGGGTAAGGGTCAACTGAGGTATCATACATGAAAATAATTTAAGAATTCTAATGATCCAGGTTTAGTTTTAATCTTCATTTCAAGCACTATATTTTTATTAATACCTTCACCATTATAAACCTTTGTCAGGTTTTTTAAAAGATAGTAAGCTCATGTCATTTATTTTTTTTGCCTTGTCAACTTAATTGAGGTATAATTTATATAGAATAAAGTTCACCAAATTTAAGTATACAGTGAGATGAGTTTTCACAAATTGTGTAACTACCACCACAGTCATCATACAGAACATTTCATCAGCCCAAAAAAGATCCCTTGTGCCCATTTGTAGTCACCCTTGAAGAAGAGAGGCACAGTTGTCCTATATGATATTGATATGTCATATTAACTGGTTAACTGACCTGTTTCTTTTAACTTTGTCTATTTAGATATAAGCTACAACCCATTATCCTTTATGAAATACAATCCACTTATTTTCATGTTTTTGTTTGTTTCTCTTTAGTTATTTCTGCTCGACAATGACCTTTTCACCAGTAGTTTCTGTGCTTGTGAAAGTGAGATTAATTAGCATACATTTCACTAATCTTCAAACTTAATTTCATTTACCCTTACGGTACTTTTTCATACAACATAAACTCACTGCTTACCTAAAGGGCATAATTAGGCTTATTGATATTCTTATTTCTTGTCAGAAATTTAATGAATTTCTGTCTCAACTGAGTTTTTGTGTAAACATTCTTAGAGGTTTAAATCGGCAAGAAGGCTTATTGCTGTATAAAAGTATTAACTTTTAAGAAAGTGGTAACTCTAGAAAAACTTCTGGTTCAATAATTTATCTATTCAACTATTTTTTTAGTTGATCATATACTAAGTGTAAAGCATTGTTTGATGATAGATTTGAGAGTTCTGCTCTCCAGATTGCTATATGTTCTTCCTGTTTACTTCCTTTTGGCAAACTTTTTAATAAGATTTTTCCAATTCTCATTCTTTTCATACAAGGTATGAAGCAAAGGCTCATTTTCCCCATGTACTACTCACTTTCTTTTTACAAAGTTTAATTATGCTCCTCTCTCTACCCATAATTTGGGGATAATTATGATGAAAAAATAAATGTTAGTTTTTAAACTTTTGAACTAAATACAATGATTTCTCATCAGTCTTATATAGTTTCAGATTTCATGCATAGAAACTAAACTGTCTTTACCATTGCTGAGAATCATATTTTATTGTGCTATTAGTAGTATGCTTATTTTTTACCAGCTGCTCTAACTTCTTGTTATAAAACACTTTTTAAAATCAAACCTCACTGAAATTTATTATTTTTGTTCCTTGAAGTTAGCTTCTATTTCAAAATCTTGTAAGTTTAATTTACTAATAACTCGAAATTTTTCTTTTCAGTTTTATTGTTCTATGTTATATAAATACTCTATGTAAATTTCAAATTAATTTTAATTTGGCCATGATTTGTTCATGACCATTTGTTAAGCTTTGTAAGCAATTCCCTAGGTCTTTACAGTTAGTAGCTACAAAGTTCCTAGATGCAGTAGTTCCTAAATTCTTTTATCTTAACGTGTTTTCATTCAAATGAATTATCTTTATCCTTAATTCAGTTTGTAACAGAAGTCTGACAACACAGGTTATATCTATCACTTTAAATACTTAATAGATCATTGATGTGTTGTAAAGCTTGGAATGAATGAATTCTATCAACTTTTTTCCCAGCCAGAATTTTAATAATACATCATTTTGCTTACAATATGGAAACACTGGTGCTTGGAAACTAATTCCACTTTTCAGCAACTCCTTTAAATAGATTAAATGATACGAGAGACACGCACCTAACACGGTTCAATGTAAGCCATACATTTAAAAGGATAAATGAATGATTTTTTTTCAGTTTTAACAAAAAACAAAAAACTTCTCTTTTCAGGATTGGTTAAACTATGAGTCAGAAATTTAATTACAGTCTTGACCTCATTTTTTTTTTTTAGCTCTCTAATTAAAATTTTTAGTTGAATACTAAATCTAAGGACAGTTGGATTTGCATGTTTGCCCCTTTCACTGTTTCCTCCCCCTTGCCATTGAAGAATTTTGAATGGGGAGGAATTTGCGCCCTTTGGCTCAGGTTGCAGACCCACTTGATCAAGCCAGAGAAGCCGGGGTCAGAACTATTCATTGCTTATCTTTTCCTTGGGCCACTTGTAAATCCTGCCTTTCTGCTCTGCAAAAAATCTCTTTATATTAGACTTATAATAAAGCCTGGAGAATAAAAATGGGCATAATAGTTGATGCCTGATTGTGACTTCACATGGGTTAATTTCACTATTTTTGAAGTTTTTCATGCCACTGCAGGTTATTTGATGTATGTAATTTTGTTTAAATAATGCTATTTCATTAGATATTAGAAAAGCATCCTGTTGGTAGTGAAAGTTTGGTGAGATGATATTCTGTCTCAGGTTGAGACTTAACACCTTTGAAATGTAGTGATTACTTTTAAGTAAACTGAATTTATTAATTTGAATTCAATCTATAAAAGCCCCAAAGTATTTTGTTTTGATGTGCTTAATTTCTAGCATTTATGCTGACACTTAAAATTTTCCTGAATCAACTATAGCACAAGTTTATGAACTGTATCAATAATGGTGTAAAGACTTTAAATATAGACCCAGGTTTAAACAAACACAAAACACTTTGTTCTTATCTCAGCATCCCTTAAAAGTATACAGCTCTGGTTCAGGACCTCAGGACCACCCATCACCCTGGACATTGGATACTCCTATTTATTCAAGAAGCTTGTGAAGTATCTGTGTGCCAGTGGGGGGATGGTGTGTGTATCTGTGTAGGGAATCACAGTTAGGTGATTTTACCCCAACAAAAACAGCACCGTTGTTTATAAGCTGAATTATGTCCCTGTAGAATTTTCTAGTTGTAAAACCTAATTTACATTAAATATTTGTTATTTTATGCAAGCGCTGGTTGCAGTTTTCACATTTTTGATGCTTCCATAAGGTTAAAGTGGGCGTCCATTAAGATTAACCTCAATCCATTACAGCCTTTTGGCTTGCAGGCCCCACCCGTTGGCCTTGGATTGCTAATACCAAGCTTTTGTTTCTTCCTGTAGAAAGGAAAGGAAAGAAAACTGTTCTTTCTTTTTCATTGTGTAAGTCATGTGACTTCCTTTTTAGTTAGTTACAGATAGGGTTGAAGTGAATCTCAAAATGCATAACATAGCAAATGTTATGTTTATATGAAATATTTATTGAAATGTGCCTCTTATTTAATTCATGTGTTTTATGCATTAAAATATTTGTTTTGAACAACTATACCTTATATTACATCCATGCAGTTTTTTAGGAAGCCAAAAAAAGGTTACCAAATAGATTTTTAAAATAAAACTGATCTTATCTATATCATGGTAGTTTCTTAGTGTATACGTTTTTCTCTCAGTTATCTTGTAGTATCATTTGAGGTTTTTTAACTGTAGCTTATTTCTCAGAACTCACAGTGTAAAGAAAGTAGCAGTGGTGTTTGGGATGATTTTAGTCAGGAAAATTTGCTGATAGGAAAAAAATGTGTTACAGAACTGCATGTACATATAAGAAGGAACTAACTGGATGTATTTCTTTTTGCTCCTCTTCTCTCTCACCTCTCTATAATAGTAAGTGGTGTAGCTAGCTGTTAGGAGAAAATGCTATCCAGCTCCTAGAATATTTACGTTGATGCTTAGTCCCAATTTGGGGATTTAGTCATGATGTTATAATTTACTATTAAATATTTAATCTTTAAAATTATTTAAATTTGTTCTTAAGCTGTTTTCCCAAACATTTAAATTCTGTTTTAGTAACAGTAGAGCTGTCCCCAAATAATAAATAAAATATTTTGAAAAACAGTACTTCTAAAAGACGTATCCTGTCAATGATTTTTAAAATACAATGTTCTTTGACACATGATATTTCCCTGCAAGTCAGTACTTTTAAAAGACTTCTAAGGAGAAATCCTACTGTGTTTTAAAATCCTGTATGCATTTTTATTTAAAATGTTGTGTTTCAGTAAAATAAATTCTTACATAAAAAGCATTGTTTCTTACATTTTCAATAGTCTTATACATCTTGAAAGTCAATGATATTTAATCCAATGATTTTGCTGTTATCCAAGATAACTTGGTTAGTTCAGATTTTTTAATATGAAAAATCTGTTGAGATATACAGAAAAGCTACTTAAGTTTAATAACACTGGGTTATCAGTTTTTCAATAACCAGGATCTGGTTTGAAGTCTGCAGTGTGCTTGTCATGTTTTCATGTTTTCATTGACATTAAAGTGTATAGTAAGTGATTTATTTTGCATGGGCTTTACAACTGAGTATTTAAACTTCAGTATATTTCATTAATTAACTTTCAAATATTTATTGATATTTTATTTAATGTTTAAATTGCCACTAAAATTTTGCTTTGAGGAAAGGTTTAGGATACTAAATCTTTCAAATATGTGATACTTCTTCATTTAACATTTGGATAGCAAGGTATTCACAAAACACCAGCAATCTATTATTAAGTATTTGAATTAGTACCAACATTTTTTGTTGAAATAATCCATTTAGTATCTTAGTGTCACTCTGAGTTTAAAATAAAAAGATTAAGAAACAAAGTCTAATTTTAAAAAATTACTACCAGATTTTTTGTGTACCGCATGCTTTTTTTTTCTAACAAAATATGATATTAGAAAGTGAAAAGTTGGGTGCTTTTCCCTTTATAACTATTTTTCTCCTGCAAAGTTTTCTTTAACTTGTGTGAAGAATAGTTAAGTGAATTTACATGGCTTTAAGTGTCTTCATGTTTAGTCAGAAGTACAAAGTTCATTTGTGGGGAGTAATACCACTTGGGATATTGCTACTTGTTTTCATGAGGGTTACTGTAAATAAATGATAGTGAATGATTTGATTTCTAAATTTTCTTTCCCCTAAAATAAACTTTATAAAAAATGGGAAATAATTTTTCAAATTGTTGAAATATCTGAAGGACCAAGTAAATATGGACATTTGTTTCAGTACATGCTCTTAGTTTAGGGTTGGGTATTTTTTTAAAGATATTCTAATATAAAAAATCTTAATAAGTAATGTTTGGGAAGTTGTTAGTTATTGACCACTTTTCCTTACTCTCTGCCTTTACTTTTAAAAGTATCTGGTCACTGTTAAATCATTAATATTCCTAAAGGTAATCCAGAATTTCCTATGAGATTCAGTGTTCAACATGTATTCAATTATTCGAATTTACAAAATTCAAATGATTTTTGGAAAATCTTGTAAGACATGGGACAATGTTTTCAGAGTACGATTTTATGGAATAGAATTCATTATTTTGATACATATGTATATGTTCCCATTTTTAGCTGTAAATTGAAAAAATAAATTACTCCAATTATTAAAGCATTATATTGTCCCCAAATGATTCCTGCCCTAACATCATTTGATCTGCCATCGGGAATTATTACGGCCTTAAGTGGTCTCTCTCTTTAGTGTCCGCCTCCCCCTTTTCCCCTCCCCCACTCCCCTTCGGGAAGGAAGCCTGGGGCCCTAGCTCTAGAGATACCAGAAAAAAGCAGTCACTCAGCAGAAAGTGTCTGTCTTTAGCAGAAGTATCATCCCTTGGAGAAGAGTGTAGTTGAGAAGAGGTTAATAACAGAGTTTATCAAACTTTAATTTCGAATGCATTTTTGGTACAGCTGGATATTGTGGTGTTAAGAAAAAAGAAGTCTACTTTGTCTGTTTTAGGCATTAACAAAGTCAAATTCAGTCCTTCACCACTTTTCTCTCTTTACTTAGCTTTGGCTAAATCTTTTATACTGTTTCTAAAGGCTGTTGCCAGTAATTTTCCTAACTTTGAAGAGGAGTGTGAGTTCTGAAAAAAAAAGCCATGGATGGTTAGGTAATTTTAACATTTCTAAACACTTACTGATTATTTGAAATATTTTCCTAAATTTCCAAAGAAAGTTTATATGAAATGTTTTACTCAATATCATTTGTCATCTAAAGATAATGTTTGTGTGTCTAGCATATTTTTGCCTAGAAGGCTTTTTAAACCACAAACTAACTCATAAAATTGGCTAACAATGAAAATAAATTGATACTGATAGATCTAGAAATGTTTTAATTATTTACTTCCTTAGATTGTTCATAAATTCCTTCTTTTGTTTGTTTCAGGATGAGTAAGGAAATGCAGATTCAGTGTGGTAAACACTATAAACTGTAGTGTAAGATTGCTGAAGGGCCCAAGTTTCTTTGTGCTGTAGATATTTGCGCTAGCATTTCTTCATCTTAAAGGGCAATCCCTTTACTTAGCTCCACATGTGTTGGTTTAAGTTTCTCATACTTACTGACCCTAGTTTGAAAAACTTAAGCAGAATGGTCATGGAATCTCACAATTAGCTTAAAGAGGATTTTAGAAGTTATAGTTTATGTCTGAAAGATAATAAAAATGAATATTGTGTAATACTTACGTTTTATGGAATAAACCAAAGATATTTTGAGTTTTTTGAATGTTATTTATTAAAAGGACAAACACAAAAATATGACATAATTGCAGACATATTTAAAGTAATATAAAAATGATAAGTATAAGCAATCTTTTGATAGAATACTTGAAAAAGAAAGTTAGAATGTAATCATATATTCCTTTCTATTAGTCTACCCCCTTTCCAGATCAACAAACGTTTATATTTGTTTTGTTTTAGCCTCTTGCTAATGCTAAATTCCCACTACTACCATTCCCGGGGGATAGACCCCAGTTTGCCGTCATTGATCCTAACTCCGGATCATCCAAAGACACTTGTATGCCTCCCCTGTAACAAGGCTTCTGTTCTGCCAACACAAGAGAACCCTTCAGCCATAGCCAATCAATACTGTAGCAATGATAGTGATCAGGACATCAATAACAGAATGATGATAATAGTATCATGTAAGTTTTATAGAGTGTTTGCATGTGCCAAGTGCTGTGCTAAGCATTTCACATCCATTAAATTTTCACAGCTCTGAAAGATAGTTACTATTGTTGTCTCATTTTTAAGATGAAAGAAATGATCTTAGAATGGTGAATTGCCTAATTTCACACAGTTGAGCCAGCAGTATGACTCCAGAGCAGTGCTCTTGAATCTCTGGGTTCCAGCCACATTTTTAGCTGTTTTAATTTTATATTAATATGCGTTAACTTATGCTAAGTGATTGAGATTCAATTATGAGCCAAAAGCAGACAGGGATTCTGATTCTGACTTCACGGAGTTTAAAGAACAGTAGGGGAGACAGACAATCAGATCACATAAATGAAAGTAAAATAAAAACCATGATGAGTGCCATGAAGAAAAGGTACATGGTGCTGTAAGTATATAACCGTGAGGGTTCTGACCTAGTTTCAGGATCAGGAAGGCTTCTTTGGGGCAGTAAATTTGTGATGGGTGTTGAAAAATGAGTAGTCAAAGAACAAGGAAAAGAATATTCCAGCAGAGAAAGGGGGAATGTACAGAGGCAGGAGGGAAAATGAACATTAGCTTTACAACGTGTTAGGATTACAAAGATCAGTAATGTCCAGTCCCTGTCTTTAAGAAGCTTGCAGTTAGAGAGTGTGTGTGTGTGTGTGTGTGTGTTGTGTGTGTTGTGTATGTGACCAGCAGTTACCACAGAGTGATAAGTGCTAGCATAAGAGCAATAAGGCAGGAATTGCCCATGTTTTTAGTAGTGAGGAAGGCTTTATAAAAGAAGAGACCATTTGAGATTGGCCTTGGAAATACCTGGGAACTTGGCAGCCCGAGAGGGCATTTCATGTTATACTTGTGCAGAGATGAGGAGAGGTGAAAGAGCCTCTAAAGGCCAGTGTGTAGGTAGGGTGCCAGGTGCTTGCTGGGTGGAAGCAGCAGGTAAGGGGCATGGCAGACCAGTGCTGGAAGAAGACACTCAAGCCAGGGCTGGGCCAGCTTGAGATCAGGCAGGTTTATCCTTGGTCCTCACCCTAAACATTGCTATTTATGAATTTCTTTAAAGTACTCCCTCTCCCCAAAGCTTCATTGGCTATTTGTTTTCAAATAGAATTTAGACGTTTTAGCCAAGCATCCTACCTCTTCATGACCTGATTGAATCTACTTTTCTGTCTTTCCTCTCATACTTATTTAAGTTGTTTGCTTTATCAAGTCACAATGTACCCTACACTTCTTTGCCTCTTCCCCTTTGCATAGATAATACTGTCTTTCCCTTAATTTCCTTCCTACACTCACTTTTGGAAATCACTGCCATCTTTCAGAATCCAGCCCCAAATTTAGATCCTTCTTTCCCTGAGGCCTTTCCTTATCCTTCTAGCTAGAATTGCTTGCTTACTTCTTATAAACTCCAAAACTCCGTTTGTCATAGATTGTCTTCTTTTACATTTTTTGTTGTCTTGTGTCTCTGACTAAATTGTAAACTCTTGAATTGTCTTACCAAATTTTGTATTTCATGCAGTATATGGGAGCATGCTTTTCATAATTCATACTCAAAACCATTTCTTGAACATTCAAAAAAGTATAATATATTAGGAACATTTTCTCCTATCTTCCATTGCATAAAAAGATATGAATGTTATCCAAGAAAGTGTATGTAAACTCTTCTTTAAGAAAACCTAGTGTTCAACTTATATTCAGTTCCCTTTGAATATCACTCTCACATGTTCATTATGCATCAAGTTACGCGTTCTGCTTTTGTGGGCCCAGGATGCTTTGGGGCTTCTGTCCCCTCCCTTTTTTCTTAGCAGAAAAGATGGTGGCTTCTGTGCTATATTTATTACCACAGTTTGCTAAGTCTAAAATGTCTGCAGTTTATTGGAGGGGAAGGACCTTTGTGTCTAATTCTCTATTTAAGTCCAGAAGGCTTGAACTTTATTTTCTTTCCTTGGGTAGAACTTCCACCAGTGACAATTCCTTTCATATATACTGATTTTCAGTCTGGAGGACGTGCCTCTCTCACCCATCCCCATCTCAAACTTTTCATCAAATTGGTTTACTTGGATATGAAAAGTTAGTGTCATTTCTGACTCATGAGTCTTCTTTAGCCCTCATGTCCAACCAGTAATTGTTACTGTTGCCGTTTTTATAATCTCAAAATGTCGCACAACTTCCTATCATCTGTACTTGAGATCTTAATGATCAGAGCCCAGTCTTGATTAGCTGCCTAGGGTCCTTACCTAAAAGAACACAGACCTGAAATTTAGGCAAATCAGATAAAGCAGCTTTGGAATTAAAGACAGGCATATGATATGATTTGATGCCGAGGTCTTTCTTCCAGGGGTGAGCTTCTGCAGGTAGATCACTTTCCAGAGGGGATCATGGTGGTAGGCAGTCTTCATCAGGACTTAGCTCCATCAATTCATTCAACAAATAATTATTAAACACCTAATATGTGAGATATAGCAATGAGCAGAAGAAGACAAATGAAAATTCCTTTTTCATGCATTCCCATTCCTCTATCTCTTTTTTTATCTTCTGTCTTCACTGTGAAAAAATAGGAACATAGACTAACAATACTCAATGTAGAATACAGTATCTTTAAAAAAATAATTAATTAATTAATTAATTTAGTTTTGGCTGCGTTGGGTCTTTGTTGCTGCACATGGGCTTGCTCTACGGTGAGCGGTGAGCGGGGGCTACTTTTCGTTGTGGTGCGCGGGCTTCTCATTGCAGTGGCTTCTCTTGTTGCGGAGCACGGGCTCTAGGTGCATGGGCTTAAGTAGTTGTGGCATGTGGGCTCAGTAGTTGTGGCACATGGGCTTCAGTGGTTGTGGCTCGCGGGCTCTAGGGCGCAGGCTCAGTAGTTGTGGCGCATGGGCTTTGTTGCTCCACGGCATGTGGGATCTTCCTGGACCAGGGATTGAACCCATGTCCCCTGCATTGGCAGGAGGTTTCCTAACTACTGTGCCACCAGGGAAGTCCACAAACGCTATTTTTGAATCATTTGGTTTTTTTGTTTTGTTTTGTTTTGTTTTGCGGTGCACGGGCCTCTCACTGTTGTGGCCTCTCTCGTTGCGGAGCAGAGGCTCCGGACGCACAGGCTCAGCGGCCATGGCTCACGGGCCCAGCCGCTCTGCAGCATGTGGTATCTTCCCGGACCGGGGCACGAACCCGTGTCCCCTGCATCGGCAGGCCGACTCTCAACCACTGCGCCACCAGGGAAGCCCAAATCATTTGTTTTTTATGCTGTTTGCCTAACATTTGTCTTTGCAAATGGGGAAAATAGCTCTCAATTCCCTTTGTCAAATCATTGCCAATTATAAATTAAAGAAGTTTAATACTAATCAAATTATAATAGGAAGATAAATTATAAATTGGAAAATTTTATCATCCAGAAAAATTCAGGAAAAAGACAACAGAATCATGTTACTATGTCTTTATTTTCACATGCTAACTATAGAAAGATTGGTATGTTGTATTTATTTTGTATAAAAATTTAGAAGGTCATTATTTAATCTTTGGCTAGTTTTCAGTTTTATAGGCAAGTTAATATTTTTTTCTCCTAGGTGATAATGGAATTCAATTCTGCTAACTATATTTAGAGATGACCTTCACTTCTAAAATATATTATTTAAAATTCTGTAATTTAGTTTCTTAAATTTAATAAAATGCCATGAAATAATTATTAAAATTTATCAGTTTGTACAAGTTCTGATGAATCTGTATATATAACCAAAGCATAGTAAGTAACCGTCAGTGTTATTTGCAGTTGAGAGAAGGTGAGTTTTTATTTCTTTTAGAAAGGAAGATGTTTGGCTACAGAGCAAGGAGTAAAAAAGCATTCTGGGCAGGGAAAATGATGCAGATATTAAAAGGTAAAAACAGTCCTTTTTTTGAGTTTGAAAATTTTGTATGACATATGGAGTTCCCAGGAGCCCCTCTTGACTTGAAATCCCCAAATTGGTTTCAGAGATACACAAAGATATATATTCCTTTTTTACTTTCAGAAGATTATATGCTGACCTAATTTTAAGTGGCAAATATACTGCAGGTCTGTGGCATTATAGGCATTAAATACCTATAATAAAAACCTGTATTAAAGGAACAATTTTCATTTAATATGAAAGGAAACAGCCTTTATTATACCTTCTTTAAATGTTCCTTTCTCAACAGTGGTTCATTCATTATCTGCTTATCCACATATTTATTAGTTGTCACCCATGAATCTTCTTTAAACACTGAGATTCCCCCTCTATACTCAAACTGAATTAACCTTTTCATATCATGCCCACTTAAATTATTGGCCACCCTACTCATTTTCTCAACACAGCCACCAGGAACAGCCCACCCTAATCCTGTGTTATTAATTTTATTCCTACCATATATTTAAACTGCTATCAGTTTCTGCTGTGTATATCATGCTATAAATTTTCTCTTGTCTCCTGGATGTTTGGCCCATTCTTAAGCTAATGCTTATCAGAATTGAGGTTGGATGCTCCAGTAGGTTCTGGAACATCGTATTTTAGCTAGCAAAAATAAAGCATCACAAAGGATGCAGGACATATTCTTCCACATTATAAATTCACTTTAGCCTTTGCTTTCTTTGTGCTATTATTTTCCCATCTGTTCTAAAACACTTCTATTTTAAAATCTTTCACTCATTTTGCCCCTCTCACCACTTTGTGTGTGTCTGTGTGTGTGTTTCTCCTCTTGGTCAACTTCCACCCCCACTCCCTCTTCCTGGTGTAAAGAGCTTCTGTAGGAAATTGATAATCAGTGTCTTTCTGCTTCAAAGTCTTTAACACATGGAGCTGGCTGCTAAGAGAAATTGAACAGGTTCCTGTGATCCTTGTCAGTTTCTCTGATTAATCAATTTTTCTTTACTGGAGAAGCTGCTTTTAACAAAAGAAAACTAGCTTGAAATTTCAATCATTTGCCCATTGCTGCCTAGCTTGCATCTGCTCTTCTTCTGTTCCTATCACTTCACCTTTTTATTATAAACTTTTAATTCTTGGGTTTCAGTTACTTCATTTAAACTGGAGGGTGAAGAGCCAATTTCGTTTAATTTGTATATCCTCCAGGATTACAACTAATTCTAGTACTTGCACAATTTAATTTATAATGCTGCTTCCTATTCAGAAGGGGATGACTGCAAATGAAAATGAGTGTATTTCTTTCCTAACTCTTGTTGACTTTCCTAGGAAAACCAAGGCAAAACAATTCTAAAGCACTTAAAAGGAAATCATGCTGTCATAGAAACTAATGCAATGAGATCTAGAAAAACCAGGGAGAGTTACTATATTGTTTTTTTTATAGGGATATTTCTTTAAACATGTCAAGTACTATCATACTTAGATACAGAGTTACAAGAATTTGTCTTTAGGTCATGGACAAGTTTGAGCAGCTAGTTAGCCTGATAATAAGGTTATAAGATCTGATGAAAAAATTTTACAGAATGACCAAAATGTATTTGGACTATTCCTTAGACATTATATAAAGGTGTTTGCACATAGTGATATTAGCTATAGATAGGACTGTCATAGGAAGGAGTTAATTTGAATGGCCTCAGGCTCAGTGGTGAGATTGAACTATGGCTAATGCTCCAAAGCATGTTTTGCAAACAAGTAGTTTTATGGTGTTTTAGGAAGTGTTCCCTGGAAGGGAAAAAAAGTCCTTATTCAGTAAGTTTGGGAAATTCTTGGTTACACAAAGTTAATATATGACTTTTCAATGCCTTATTATGCTAAAGTACGCTATCAGCCTCCAAGATAAAGATGTAGAATGTGGTATTTTTACATACTTGTTGAATACTGGCACATTGGTACCTCTTTTTTGTTTGTTTTTTAAAGAATCATCTCATGGGACATAGTTCCATGGGAACAAGCTCAGAGAAATTCTTGGGTTATGGTCAAGAATTAATTAATATTAGTTAATTATCATATATTGTGTAATAATACTGTGTATCAATAAATATTAATATCTTTACTCTTTAGCTCATAATTTATCCTTAAGTTGAAAGAAGTTAAAAGTCTTTTGAACATCTTCTAAACATTTTTAATGATATATTTTTATTTTACAAAACCGGAGATATAAATAATATTCAAGACATCCAGAAAAGCTGGGAGAAGGGGGGTGGTACATCATATAAAAATAGCCTAATAGATTAACTAAAATCAGGTATTTATAAAACATTAGCCGTGCATCTGGGCATTTAAAGGAGAGTGAAGATAGCTCAAGATTGGTAAATGTTATTGATGGTGATGGTATAAGAAAGCTGAAATTTGGCCGGGGAAAGTGGAATAAAAAGAGACAAGTGGTACACATTTGTCTTTCACTAGCAGCTTCTGGGAATGGCCTCTGGCCTGGGGCACCTGGCTTCCCCCTTTTTTTTTTTCTTTACTTTTTTAAAATTGAGGGCTTCCCTGGTGGCGCAGTGGTTGAGAGTCCGCCTGCCGATGCAGGGGACAGGCGTTCGTGCCCCGGTCCGGGAAGATCCCACGTGCCGCGGAGCGGCTGGGCCCGTGAGCCATGGCTGCTGAGCCTGCGTGTCCGGAGCCTGTGCTCCGCGACGGGAGAGGCCACAACAGTGAGAGGCCCGCGTACCGCAAAAAAAAAACAAAAAACAGAAAACAAATTGAGCTGTAGTTGATGTACAATATTATATGTTACAAGTGTACAACATAGTGATTCATAATTTTTAAAGGTTGTAGTCCATTTATAGTTATTATAAAATATTGGCTGTATTCCTTGTGTTATATAAAATATCCTTGTAGCTTATTTATTTTATATATATTAGTTTGTACCTCTTAATCTCCTTCCCTATCTTGGCCCTCCCGCTTCCCTCTCCCCATTGGTAACCACTGGTTTGTTCTATCTGTGAGTCTGTTTCCTTTTTGTTATATTCACTAGTTTGTGTTATTTTTTTCAAATCCACATATATGTGATATCACACGGTATTTGTCTTTCTCTGATTTGACTTATTTCACTTAGCATAGTGCCCTCCAAGTCCATCCATGTTGTTGCAAATGGCAAAATTTCATTCTTTTTTATGATTGGCTCCCTTTTTTTGAGTAGCAGCAGAGTTTGCTTGAAGGCAGCTACCCCAGTTATTCAACAGGACTATATCAGGTGTACTCCCCTGGCAAACTTCGGTATCCTAGAGTAGTGATACCAGGCTTTTTTTTTTTTTTTTTTTTTAATTTCTGATCTCTTGCAGACCAAATACCATTGTACAAATGCTTTTCTTAGTTTGTATACTTGTCATGGTCCAGTAATGAACAGTTTACTTACCAGCGCTGATCTTCAGACTGCACCAGCACTGTTACTAGATTATCACCACTTCTACCCTGCTCTCAACTTGAAAATGTCTCACCACTTACAACTGCCAAAAATTCTTCCTACTGAGGACTAAACCTTTTATTCTACAACTAGAGAAAAAAGTGATTAAAAAATACAAATGCTGTTTCTGTATCAGAGATTGTAATTTTGGTAATTTGTGGACCAGTAAACATTTTTTTTTTTATTTTGGCTGTACTGGGTCTTCATTGCTACATTCGGACTCTTCGTTGCAGGCTTCTCTCTAGTTGCGGTGCGTGGATTAGTTGCCCTTTGGCATGTGGGTTTAGTTGCCCTGTGGCATGTGGGATCTTAATTCCCCAACCAGGGATCAAACCCACATCCCCTGCATTGGAAGGCGGGTTCTTAACCACTGTACCACCAGGGAAGTCCCTGGACCAGTAAACATTAAAAAAAAAAAAATAGCGTGATTTGGTAAATGTTTAATAACTGGCTTTCCAAAAAACATTGAGTGTGTCTTATAAGTTTTACTGATATAAAGGATGTAGAATACAGTTTACAAATAATAATACATGTATAATACTCTTTATTATAAATTCCATGTGGCCAGTTGATTCTCACAGAATACCTTCCTTGATTTTTTTTCCTGAACTCTTGTATCTGTAGCCAAACTCTGCTTGCAATTGATGAACAAGTGTAGTTCTTACACGAATATTAAGTGATTTTTATACTAATGAGTTAGCACAAAAGTAAGACAAAAATGATGTATGTCAGAACTTTATTGTGATTGTTTTTGATGACTTGGATAACAGTTTTTGAATATTGTAAAATATTTCCTCAGCTTTTGTGCTGTTCACAATGTAACAGCTATAGACATGAATCACTGTTATATTTAATCTGTATTGTTAGCATTTTCTTCATCACTTTCCTAAGTGTCTAGACAATCAGCAAAACAATACATCATGCCATGATTTGTAGTACTTGCCAGTTTCCATGGTATGAACATCATGACCAATTTCAAGCTATCAATGTAATGTCAGTGATGTGGAGTTGGAAGGCACAGTGACACACCATTATGTAGTAGTTCCACTGTACAAATTCAAAAGATGTAAATAACCTCAAAATGTAGGTAATAGTAAAATAATTAGGGAGTAACAACTTTTTAGTAATTTTTTTACCATTTTTCCATACAATTCATTTAATTTTATCTTTATACTTTAATATTCAATAGTGGCTGTATTTAACAACCATCTCATGGGATTCATACAAATTTAACAATGAGGTGTCTTCAGCTGGTACAAGCCAGCTCCAGCACACTGCTGCATTGCTGTTTTTTATTTTGCCATGTGAGGACATTTGTAATTACTATAAGTTCGTGGGAGGGATACCATCTCTGAATAAAGGAAAAGCCCTAAGAAAGACAACTTGCAAGCATCGACATTGTTCTTATGTTCTACATTTCTGCAATGAAGTATTTAAAATATCGTCTGAGTTCCCACACAGCTGTATGGGAACCACTATCCTGGATAGTTTAGTAGCATTCAGATGAAGCTAATTTTTATTTAAGTGTAGTGAATACATACCAGGGATCACTCAGATACTTTTCTGTTTTGGTAGGGTTAGGAGTTACTGTTAGTCTTAAGAATTTCATAATCTGAATGGATGAGGAGAGACACTCACAGATAAGAAAGAATGTAGAAAACAAACCCCAAAGACTTAAAATTTTGTGTAGGCTTTTATTTTTTTTAACCTTGCCCATTGCATTGGTAGGTAGATGCTCTGTTAAGAGCTATTATTATGCTAGGGTTGTTATTTTTGAGTTGTAGGATAGTCCTTGAGCACTACTTTATGCGCTACTTCCTGCAGTTTATGAGGTATACATTTTTTTACACTTCTCTTCCCCCTCTTTTCCTTCCTCCCACTTCAATACTGAATTAGCTTTCTATTACCACAAACTTAGTGGCTTTAAAACAATACCCATTTATCAGTTCACAGTCTATAGGTCGGAAGTCTGGTGCAGTGTGGCCGGTTCTCTGTTGCTGGGTGCTCAGAATATCACAAGGCTGAAACCAAGATGTCAGCCAACTTGTTCTCATCTGTAGCTCAGGGCTCTCTTTCTATTTGTATTGCTGGTACAAATTAGTTCCTTGTGCTTATAGAACTGAAGTGTCCATTTTCTCATTGGCTATGAGCCAGGTACCACTGTCAGCTCCTATAGGCCATATTTACATCCTTGCCTGGTGGACCCAACATCTCCATGTCAGCAGTGGTGGGTCTTGCCTGCTTCCAGTCTCTCTGACTTCCCCTTTTGTTACCAGCCAGAGAAAATTTTCTGCTTTTTAAAAACTCATGTGATTATATAGAGCCCCAAACACACCCCATAATCTCTCTTTTGATTAACTCAAAGTCAACTGGTTAGTAACTGTAATTATATCTGTGTAACATAATCACAAGAGTGATATCCCATCATCTTCACAAAGGAGAGAATTATTTGAGGGTTAGGGATAATTGGGAGTGACAGAATTCTGTCTGCCACAAATACTAAATACATCATATCTCATTTAAACATAATGATGGCTATGTTAAAACTTTCCATATAGTGATAAAACTTTAAAAATTATATCTGAACTTCATAGCTGTTTCCTTCAGAATAGAAATTAATTTTTAGTATACATAAACTTTAATCTCTTGAATTAGTATCTTAAAATAATGAAGCGAAGTTATTAACATTTAAAAATAGTGAAGTAAAATAGTGAAGATTGTACTGTATTTAATTCTTAAGTCTAAGTAGTAATTATTTACTTAAAATATATTAATAAAAGAGACAACTTACTTTGAACATTATCTAAATGTTGGTTTAGAAAATCAGTTCAAAGGTATTTAAACATTATGTAAAAATGAAGTATCTAATACAGTTGTATAAAATATAGAGCCTTGTGCCTGAACAGATAGTCCAACTAATATGCCTACTCAAGAAGAGGGAGTTTCACCAAGGTAGAGGGAAAAAGGTTGAAACTCATAGTAAATAAAGATTATTCTTTATTGAAAAACCTGGCTTATAAGGAAATAGTTAACCAAAGGCTTATGGCAAAATTTATTGCATTATTGATAACGCAAATATCGACATGAAGAAAAATGTAAAAAAATCAGCCTATGGTTGAATTATGGTATGTCCCTACAGTGGAAAGACTTGGACCTATTCATTCATCCAGTATTTATTGAATACCTACTATGTGCCAAACACTTTGCTCAGCTCTGAATAAAATAATATATTACCCATCAAAAAATAATTTAAAGAATAACTAATGACTTAGAATATGTTCATTATGAGGTGTTAAGTGCTATAAAACTAAATTTATTAAATACAATTCTAGGTCTATTAACTGATATGCACAGAAAAAAATTGAAGAAAATAAATGGATTTTAAAAAGATAAATTTTGATTGTTCCTTATTTTTTCTTAATCATGATTACGAAGAGGTTGTACACCTTTCTTTCTTAGCTACTCCCAGCATTTACACTCTGGTGATCTATAAAACATTGCTGAGTTCATGTAACAGCTGTGTTACATGTCTGTTGTGACTTTTGACATATACATTTATTTTGACAGTTTTTTTTTTTAGTATTGTAAGCTGCTGTGTATTAAAACTTAGTGTAATCTATAGCATGGAATACTTTTCTGATGCCATAGAGTTTAATATTATGTTTTTACTAAGTTATTCAGAAAACAAATCTCTCAATAGAAAAAAATGAAAAAAAGAGGAAAATGCCTTTTTACTCAAAAAGGAGAGGAAAATAACATGGTTTGATTATTTTGGAGAGAGCAAAAGCCCTCTATTCAGGGGGAAGGAGCAGGGGAGGAAGTGGGAAAGGCAAATCACAATTAGGAAGTTTCTAATAAGGGTCAGACACTGTGTAATGCAAATTTGTTTCATTTTATTTAATCTTGGTATTCATCTGGGTTAGATATTATTTCATTTTAAAATGAGAAGATTGAAGCTCAGGTTAAATAAACTTGACTGATGTCATAGAATTAGTAAGTGCCAGAGCTAGTATTCTCATCTGTGACAACAGAGCCTTTCCTATTATATTTTTGGTGGGAGAATGGAAATTTAATTTAATTGTATGGTTTCAGTAGTTAAATAGTTTCAGTGGAGATTTTAGATGTGAAAGGACCTAGAGAAATATGTAAAATGTCTTTTTTATAACGAAAGCATCTTTCCATCCAACACCTGAGGTTTGATTTAGTGGTGAGAGTTGAAAAGCAAAGGACGTTATAAATTAATACAGACTTACGGGCTTCCCTGGTGGTACTGTGGTTAAGAATCCTCTTCACAATGCAGGGGACACGGGTTCGAGCCCTGGTCCAGGAAGATCCCACATGCCGTGGAGCAACCAAGCCCGTGCGCCACAACTACTGAAGCCCGCACGCCTAGAGCCCATGCTCTGCAACAAGAGAAGCCACCGCAGTGAGAAACCCATGCACTGCAACGAAGAGTAGCCCCCGCTTGCCGCAACTAAAGAAAGCCCACGCGCAGCAACGAAGACCCAACGCAGCCAAAAATAAAAAATAAATAAATTTAAAATATATACATATAGACTTACTATTAAAGAAAATCAAGTTAAAGATGCCAAAGTTAGGTATTTTATTTTTTATTACTATTTTTTAAATATTTATTTATTTTGGCTGAGCCGGGTCTTAGTTGCGGCATGCAGGATCTTTGGAACCTTCATTGTGGCATGTGGACTTCTTAGCTGTGGCATGTGGGATCTAGTTCCCCAACCAGGGATTGAACCCGGGCCCCTTGCCTTGGGAGCGCGGAGTCTTACCCACTGGACCACCAGGGAAGTCCCTAAAACTAGGTATTTTATTTAATTAATTTATTTATTTATTTAATTTATTTTTGGCTGCATTGGGTCTTCATTGCTGCACGCGGGCTCTCTCTAGTTGCGGCATGCAGGCTTCTCATTGTGGTGGCTTCTCTTGTTGCAGAGCACGGCTCTAGGTGTGCAGGCTTCAGTAGTTGTGGCATGAGGGCTCAGTAGTTGTGGCTCGCGGGCTCTAGAGCGCAGGCTCAGTAGTTGTGCACGGGCTTAATTACTCCGTGGCATGTGGGATCTTTCTGGACCAGGGCTCAAACCCGTGTTCCCTGCATTGGCAGGAGGATTCTTAACCACTGCGCCACCAGGGAAGTCCCAAACTACGTATTTTAGATTTTGCATTGCATAATTATTCTTCTAGGTTATGTTTCTATGAAGGAAATATTTAGGGCTATGCTGTTCAATATGATTATCACTTATAAAATACAGCTCTTTAAATTTAACTTCAGTTAACATTTGAAATTTAGTTTCTCTGTTGCAATAGCCACATTTCAAGTGCTCAGTAGCTGCATATGACTAGTAGCTGTTGTGTTGCACAGTACAAATATAGGACCTTTCCATCATCACAGAAAATTGTGTTGGACAGTGCTGACTTAGATTCTTCATTTTTATTTTATTGAAAATAATTGTTTACTAGTTGTCAGGTTAACTTCTAATTGAAAAAATTTTTACCTGTCTAATAAAGATAGTCATACCATAGTTTTCCCATTTATATTTCTTTGGGATTGGAAGAAAATTAGAAATTGATTAAGGCGTTTATTAATGGCTTTTTAAAAACTTTTAAAATTGATTTTTGTGCTTAATATTTAAAGACTTATTATATATAGCTGTAGTTCATCCATATTCATATATGGATATTCATATATCCATAATTATATTGTATAGTATTCTCTTATATGAATATACCATATTCTATTATTATTAATTTGATTTTTAAATTTTTTGCCATTATAAACGATACGTACTGAACATTCTCTTACAAGTCCTCAGGTACACATATGCAAGAATTTTTCTAGACTATATCTAGAAAAAAATATTTGAGTCATAAGGTATGTGTATTTTCAACTTGATTAAGAAATGCTAACTTGTTTTCTAAATGCCAAATTGTGGTTATATCAATTTCTACTCTGAGATTATAAAGTTGTTTTCCTTCATTTTGTTTTTAAACCTTTAAAATATTTTCTTTCACATTTATGTCCCTGATTTTATGTGTTTATTTTTTAATTTTTTTAAAGATTTATTTATTATTTAATATTTATTTTATTGTTGGCTGTGTCGGGTCTCAGTTGCAGCACGCTGGATCTTAGCTGAGGCATGCGGGATCTTTCGTTGTGACATGGGCTTCTCTCTAGTTGTGGCCTGCGGGCTTTCTCTTTAGTTGTGGTGTGCAGGCTCCAGGGCAGGTGGACTCTGTAGTTGTGGCGTGCGGGTTCCAGAGTGCGTGGGCTCTGTAGTTTGTGGCACATGGGTTCTCTAGTTGAGGTGTGCGAGCTTGATAATTGTGGCACGTGGGCTTAGTTGCCCCGCAGCATGTGGGACCTTAGTTCCCTGACCCCAGGGATGAAACCCATGTCCCCTGCATTGCAAGGCAGATTCTTTACCACTGGACCACCAGGGAAGTCCCTATGTGTTTATATTAATTAGCATTATTAAGATTATTTTTATTGAATAAGTAGCCAGTGTTTAATTTGTTCATTTCAGGATTTAAAAGGTAGGATCTTAAATCTTGTTTATTTCTTGTGAGCATCAGTACAAGCAGCAATTCGGAAAGTCGTAAACTGATTGTCTTGTAGTGTTTCTTTTTCTTTTAGCATTTTGCAAAGAAGTTATTTATCTCTAAAGGTGTCATTAAGGTACACCAGTCCTTGATAGAACATCCTTTAACTTTTAGCCTTACTTTATTTTTTCCTATGAATTAAAAATTTTTAATAGTATAGAGAGGTCCTGTTTACTCTTCACCCAGTCTCCCCAAGTGGTTACATCTTACATAACTATGGTACAATATCAAAACATTAAAACAATTTCAAAATATTGGCATTGGTACAATGTGTGTAAAGCTCTATGAAATCTTATCACATGTGTGGCTTCGTGTAACCACCATCACAATCAAGATACAGAACTATGTGAAATGGTGTAGCACCAGGAAGATTCTTTGTGGTGATAGCCTTACTCTTACGATTCATGGAAAAATGATTTCTTTTGCTGTAAATTAGCAAATCAATTATTTAACTTATTTACGTAGTTCTGTTTTGTGTCGGGCATGGTGTTAAATGCTCAGGATACAAAGCTGCATTAACTCAGGTCATGGCTCTGCCTTCAAGGAGCTTGCAGTTCAGAATAGGAGAAAAAGCTGTATGTACAGAAGTGCATTAAAGTGATGTAGATGCTGTCAGGAATTACAATGGAATTCAAAAGGGGAATATATGCTTGATTTGTCAGGGTGTTAAAACATATTTTATCTGCGGTGATTGTTAAGCTGAGTCTTGTAAGAGGAGAGTATTTGTCAGTCAGACATCTAGGGAAGTGATTCTCAACAGTGGGAGCATTATACCCAACGCCTAGCATTTTTAGGACATTTCATATAGTTGAATATGGCTTAAGGTTGAGGGGACAGTACAAGAGAGTCAGTTGAAGAGGTGGGAGGTTTGGCCTTCAACTTAATGACACTGGGGAGCCATTGAAGGATTTTAAGCAAGGAACTAATTTGAGCAGGTTTTCAGTCTGGATGGTTTTGTACAATATTATATTGAAGATGAATTTGAGGGAGGTAAGAGGACTATAGTTTAAGGGGGAGGGTGGTAAGGACCTTAACTAAGGTAGTAATACTGGGTATAAACAGGAAGATGAGAGATGTTAAGAAAAACATTAAAAATACTCAAAATTTGGTAAACTGTGAGTTGTAGAGGAAAGTCTAGATTTCTCACTTGGGTGAGTGAATGGGACAGACACAGGTTTGGGGGCCCAGATACTGAGTTCTGTTTTAGATATGTGAGTGTGAGAGCCTTGTAACCATCCAGTTGGATAGATCCATGTGGATCTTAGAAGGCTGGATTATAGTTATCACTTTAGAAGTCATCAGATTCAGGTGGTAGTGAACGTGAGGTGGATAGCATCACACAAGAAGAAAATGTGACTGGCAAGAAAAGGATCCAGGAACAGAATTTGGGGATGTACCAATAAATAAAAGGGATTAATGACATATCTGTGTGTTCCTTCTTTGTAGTGAAATAAAGATATAAATGTTTGGATCCACAAGGAGCTTATCTGTTTTTTATGGAATTAAGGAACAAACGTCTATTTGCTTGTGGTGGAAGCACATTTACTTAATGTATAAGTAAATGCATAAAATGTAATATGAACTGTAAAAGTATATACTGAAACTAAAAGTAGTTTGGTTTCAGATAATAGGCACTTTTAGTTAATAGGTGATTTGAACAAGATTCAAAACATTATATAATTATATATATATGTAAATGCTATCAGGAACACACTTGAACAACAGCAACAAAAAATTGTATATATGAACTTGAGGCAGCAAGGGACATGGCACATCATGTGGAACCTTGGAGCATCTCAGTTAAGGAGGGTGTTAGAAAAGACTTATAGGATTTGGGTTTATGTTAGGTGATTTGGGAAAAGGGTCAAGGAAACTGGGGTTTGCTCTGGAATGGATGCTGTGAGAAGAAAGCAATCATTCTGTGGTTGGGTATCTTAATAGTACTTCTCTAGAAGGCAGGAAGAACACAGCGGGGCTATGACTGGAATTGGTAAGGAAGCAGACACATTATCCAGAAAAGGGGAGTGTTTGACCATTTTGGGGTTTGGACAGTATTTTTGTTTCTTGTTTTTGTTTCTGTTCAGGTAAAATCACAGAGTCGCCTTGTCTGAAATCGTTTATGTTGAGAATAAAGTGTTTTGCTATGCACACACTGGTGTAGCTCTGAGTGCCAAGCCAGCATCACAGCGCCTGACTCAAGAGTGACAGGCCAGCCCCCAGCTGTCAGGGGCTGCTTTTGTCTTTCTCAGTCTATAACGGTGATAAGGGAAGAGGAGAATTTAGCAAGGGCGTGGTGGCAAAGATAAATGTTGGGTGTTGTTAGGAATTACTCTAGTTAAGTTTGTAGTTGGAGGACAAGGAGGATAGTAAGTAAGGGAGGTTAGGAAGAGTGGGACGGTAAGAGGCCATTGGTGAATGGTTTTAAATGATCAACTTAGAATATAGTTCAGGTAGATTCCTAAACCAGGTTACGGTATGATGAAATGAATGTTTGTGAATGATACAACTGTTTTTAAAATTATTAACTATTAACTACCTAAAAATGATTTTAATGAAAATTTCACCTTGCCTATAACTTAAAATAGCTATTTTTCTTAAAAATACTTGTCCATATACTTCCTTACATTGTTATAGTTATAATTTTATATTCTGAGCTTTAAAACGTTTTTGCTCAGTGTACCATTGTACACTTTATTCTGTGTCTTTACCTTGTTTGAAGAAGATCATTCTAATAGTTGTATGTGAGGCTATCAGTTTTTTCAGAAAGGGGAAGACAGTAAAAGCAGTGATATAAAGGAATTGGCAAACATTTTGGAGGAGGAATTAACGAGCCTCTATTACTGATAAATAGAGTAAAGGAAGAGAAGAATAAAAAATTCTGAACCCTTGACAGTGACAAAATTGAACTACACCTATATACAGTTTCTTTCTTGGATAATAGAGTATCAACAAAAGTATATAATACCCACCAATGCTGTTTCTATAAGATATCCTGAAAGTTGCAAGTTATGCCTGATTATTAAAATAATAATGTGTTTTTAGGCTGAAAGATTTGACATTTGGTGACAGCGGTACAAAATAATGACGGTGGTAGAGTTTGCTAGTGGTAGGAAGTTCATACTTATACCGAACTCAGAATTTGTAATCTGCGTGTGGCTGGATTCACATCCCATAAAAAGTAGTCTAAGAGCATTAATGAAGGCTCACACTTCCGGGTTTCGATGCCTAGCGTCCCCATTAGCGTTGGTGGTATTCATCGGAAGCAGCACTAGCCTTTCATCCTTAATTTATTCCCTGGTGCCTTTTTGATAAGGTTATCTTCTTTAGATGCCTTCGAAAAAACTGTCTTATTTATACACAGTAATAAACTGAGGAGAGAAAGGTTCCATTATTGGAGAAGTCTGATTGTTCAGCTTTAAATGTTTTTATACTGTAAAACATAAGTACTTTTGTTATCCACCCAATTTGTTTTAATCATATATAGAATAGGTTTAGATACAAAAATGTAATACAAATAAAACCATATTATAACAGAATGTTAAAGTTAACGTGCCTAATTCGTGGCTCATAATTTTAAGAAGTATTTCATGTAAAAATTCATAAGGAAAAAATTTAGAAATGGTTGAAGTTCATTGCAGTACAATTTATTGTATAATTCAAGTCCTGAGACTACATTTATTTCATTCATAAAACATAAAGTTCAAAAAAGAAGGATGTAAAATTATTTATCATTTTATTTAGATTTTTCAATGTTAAACTTTAGCAGGAAACATACTTAGCAATGAATATACCCTAAAATAGTTTAGGATTAGATGATTTACTTCATCTAATTTTACTCTTAGTATAATAGTTTAATTTATTGTTAAAATATAGACAATAATAACCAAGTAGTTATTTGTGACTTAAAACTTTTTTGACCTTTGCCATTTATATTTAGCTGCTTTTTTCTCTCCATATGTGCCAGCTGTGTCATGTTACAGCTGCATGTATAAAAATTTAATTTCTTCTTGCTCGTTCATTTCCTTAGGATCCAATATCACTAATCATTCACTGACATTGACACTTAAAGTCAGTTTTATATTTGGATGACCTATTGTTTATAAAAGTAATGACGGCTGTTTAATGAGTGAAATCTTTTATTCCAAATATATTTTAATTTCATAAACTACAGTTTAGTTACACATTGGAGTCGTACATTCAAGTAAAGTGAGTAAATTACGTATAAACTAATATGTATATATCTGAAGGATAGGGTAAACCAGATTTTTTTAATATTATGCTTGACCATGGATCTTTTTCATGTTAACTGTATTTAAATTTTTAATTAGATTTTAAAAGCTTGTAGAAAATTGTTAGGAAATTAAAACGCAGATTGCAAAATAAGAAAATTATTTGCAGTGCAGAGGCAAAAGGTTACTATCTTTGCAGTATAAAGAAGTCTTGTGACTTAGTAAGAAAATACAAGCATCCTCGTAGAAAATGGGCAAAGGACAGGAACACAGAAATTCGTAGAAGTATAAATAGAAATGAAAGAAATGTAAGTTTAAGACAGCATTTAATGGATTAAAGTTTGGCAAAGTTATTTATTTTAATGATCATACCTGATATTAGTAAAGTTGCAGAGAAATGGTCAGTCTCATACACCTCTGGCAGAGATATATACTGATACAAATTTCTAGAGTATAATTTGGCAATACATGTCAAAAGCCTGTAAGTAAGGATGGATGTACACATTTTTATCATAGCACTTTTTTTTTTCTTTTTTGTCTGTGTGGCATGCAGGATCTTAGTTCCCCGACCAGTGATCCATCCCGCGCCCCCTGCAGTGGAAGCGCGGAGTCTTAACCACTGGACCTTCAGGGAAGTCCCTCATAGCACTTTTTATAAAAGGAAGCAACTAAATGTTCATCATTAGGTAATTAGTTAAATTATGAACATCCACAAAATGTAATATCGTGTAGCCAGTTTTTTAAAATGATGTTTTCAAACTTAAATTGTTAACCTTTATTCAGAAATGCCCTTGCTTTCTTCGGAGGAAGTTTGAGGACCCTGGGAATGGGGGAGGCTGAACACAACTTAATTCTGCTTCAGCCAAGCAGCTTTGTCTCTATTTGGTTTTGGTTTTGTTTTTATTAAAGTGTAATTGACTTACAATATTATATTTGTTTCAGATGTACAACATAGTGATTCGATATTTTTATACACTACAAAATAATCACCACAAGTCTAGTAACCATCTGTCCCCAGAGTTACTACAATATTGCTCACTATATCCCCTTTGCTGTACATTACATCCCCATGGCTTGTTTACTTTATAACTGGAAGTATATACCTCTTAATCTCCCTGACCTATTTCACTCATCACCTCTCCTCTCTCCTCTCTGGCAACCATCAGTTTGTTCTCTGTATCTGTGAGTCTGTTTCTGTTTTGTTATCTTTGTTTGTTTTGTTTTTTAGATTCCACATGTAAGTGAGATGGTACTGTATTTGTCTTTCAAGTGTCTGACTTACCTCACTTAGCATAATACTCTCTGGGTCTATCTATGTTGTCACAGATGGAAAGATATCACACTTTATTAGGGCTGAGTAATATTCCATTGTGTGTGTGTGTCTGTGTGTGTGTGTATACCACATTTTCTTTATTCATCTGATGAAGGACACTTAGGTTGCTTCCGTATCTTGGCTATTACAAATAATGCTGCAGTGTATATAGGAGTGCATATATCTTTATGAATTAGTGTTTTTGTTTTCTTTAGACATACCCAGAAGTGGAATCTCTGGATCATATGGTAGTCTATTTGTTTTTTATACAGAAGTTTCAAATAAGAGTCTGCCTGGAGAAAGGGTAGGAAAGTGTACTTGCAGTTTTAAGAGGTTCAGTGCAGTGGAAAGTTGCTCATGTTACTGTGCTAAATGAAAGATAGTAGAGTATAAAACATTGGGTTATAATACGATCTCAATGTTTGAAAAAAGATCTCCATCTGCCTATGCATATGAAAAACTGGAAGTTTAATGGTAATAAAGTGATTGAAAAAATGGTAACAGTGGTATGATGGAATTTCAGGTGATTTTTACTCTGTTTTTCTTATCTGTAGGTTTTATATTTTATAATTTTATAAAATTAATTTTATATTTTAATTAAATGTTTTATAACTGTAAAATTAACAGGTACTATTTGTGATAAGAAAAAAAGGCAATAGTGATAACTTACAAATACTTTTAAAATGTTATCAAATGTACATACAAAGTTCCCTTTTAATGTATGTGTGGTCCGAACTAGTTTTGGCCTTATTGGCTAACTATTCACAAGACCTTTATTTATATAATAGAGGTATGTTGTAACTGAATTTCTCCTGTACTACTATTTTTAATTGGTAAAATGGCTTAAGTTTAAAGAATATGTAAAGAAAATAAGCAGAACTTGGATTAAAAATATTTATTAAATTTAAAAAAATAGAAAATGCTTCTTTATCGTAGAACAATAACAATCAACCATAGAATTTACTACATGCCAGGTACTGTTCTAAGTGGTTGACGTATATTAACACATCTAATTCTTATAACAACCCAATTTAGGTACTGTTATTATATACAGATTGCTTAAGTAATATGACCAAGGTCACATTCAGACTACCTGGATATATCTCCTCTTGTTTTCAAAGAATTCCAATTCCTTGAATCCCAGTTCATATTACTAATTGCCTTAAATTTCAGGCATAGTTCACAGATGGTAGATGTGAAACATATAAATATGTTGACATGTTTGTATATATTTTACATTTTATTTAGATTTTCAGTTTTTTATCTCATCCTGTTAGAAGCCTTTGACCTGCTGCTGCTCTTGCTTCATTAATTGCCACCATCTTATGCAGAAAGGAAACAAGAGGATCTTCTAAGTTGATGCAATGCCCATTCTTTTTTTCTTTTTTTAAAAATAAATTTATTTATTTAATTAATTTGTTTATTTTTGGCCACGTTGGGACTTCATTGCTGCATGCGGGCTTTCTCTAGTTGTAGCGAGCGGGGGCTACTCTTGGTTGTGGTGTGCAGGCTTTCTCATTGTGGTGGCTTCTCTTGCGGCAGAGCATGGGCTCTAGGTGCGTGGGCTACAGTAGTTGTATGCAGGCTCAGTAGTTGTGGCTCACGGGCTCTAGAGCGCAGGCTCAGTAGCTGTGGCACACGGGCTTAGTTGCTCCACGGCATGTGGGATCTTCCCAGACCAGAGCTCGAAGCTGTGTCCCCTGCATTGGCAGGCGGATTCTTAACCACTGCACCACCAGGGAAGCCCACAGATACCCATTCTTATGGAAACACTTTAGAAGCCTATCTTTGGTAGCCTTGGCCCTGAGTTACTATGTTTGCTTTAACGTAAGCTGAGCACCACACTTATATGGAAATGTACAGTGTCTACATGCTTTGCCTCTGGAACATATATAAATCATTTTGCCCTTGGAACATACACAAATCACAGTTTTTTATACTTGAAGATGGCATTTCTTTTGGTATTATTTCCTGGTCCAGACTTCGCACTGTCAGCATGATTTATGCTTGACTTATTTATGGTAGTAACTGATTGTCTTGAGCCATCCACATACTCTCTTATCTGTGATCCTGTGGGCCTTCACAGAGCTAGGTAAAAAATCTGGGAGAGGTCTGAGTACATTTAGACACCAGTCATTTCTATGAATATGCTTTTTTCCAAGAGGAGATAGTTCATTTCCAAAATGTTGTTTAGGTTTGATAAGTGTCAGAAAAAAAAAATTGTCAAGATTCTAAGGGAAAATGGGACATGTATAAGAGAAAGGAAGAATTATTAACTAGGGCAATGAAGTATTCAGAACAGTTGGATAGAGAAGACAGGAGAATATAAATATTGGATAAACATGCTAGTGAAGGTATCATGGAAATTGAAACAATATTACTGAAAGATGATAAGCTAATTAAAGAAATATTATATTCCTATGAGTAAAAGGGATATACAAGCCCTGCTCCAAGATTTTCTGGATATTAAAAAAAAAAATTACTAGCTGGAAGTTAATTTTTTTCTAGTAAGTATTTAAACAATAGAGAAAGGGGAGGAAGGATAAAATACATAGCACAGTCATAAATTAATGAAGCCCTTGCGTAAAATTACATCTTTTTCTTTTCTGTCTGATTATTTGGAGTAATTTGTAGTAATGTAGAAATTGCAATGTGGCATAGCTGGGACATTGCCTTACATGTACCCAGTGATTTATCCAGTGAAAGAATTAGAGCAGAGTTGTGGAACTTGTTTCATGCCTGGGAAGATCCCCTGGGGCTTTGTGACCCTTCTGTGATCATTGGAGCAGGCTGGGCACTTGAAGAGATCCTCTGATTTTTTTAGGGGAGGAGGGTTTGTTCACTTTTTTTGCCCAGCCTTGCACCAGCCATAAAGATTTTCTCCCATGACACATAATATCCTGCTCTCTGATACATAGATTGGAAAATGAAGGTGGTCATGCAGTTAATAAAAAAATTTCAAAATAATGGATCTCATGGTCATTACCTATGTTAACTCTTCTACATTAATAGGACTGAACAGTATAGTGATCTAGGGAATTCTCTGGCAGTCCAGTGGTTAGGACTCAGTGCTCACTGCCGAGGGCCAGGGTTCAATCCCTGGTCAAGGAACTAAGATTCCCACAAGTCTCGCGGTACAGCCAAAAACAAAAACAAAACAAACAAAAACAAACAAAAACCCCCCAGAACTGTATAGTGATCTATTTTCAAGCCTCCTTTGCAAAATACCTCTCAGGTCTCTGACATAACTCTAAAACCACACTGTTCAAGATGGCAGTCACTAGCCCGAGTGGCTATTTAAATTTAAATTAATAAAAATTAAAAAATATTTGGTTCCCCAGTTGCACTAACAGTATTTCAAGTGCTCACTACCCACATGTGGCTAGTTGGCAGCTACCATCTTGGACAGCTCAAATATAGAGCATTTCTGTCATTGCATAAAATTCTGTTGGTCAGCACTCCTCTAGAGGATATATCTTTTGAGGCAGTCATTGATTTTGCCTTATCCATAGCTTTTAAAGCATAGGTTTATTGATGAGAAACCATGGTGTTTTTTCAAGTTGGGCAGACGTTCTTGTACCTTGACGGTATATTACAATGACACAGTGGATTTGTGAGTTAGCTAACTTTACTATGAGGGGAGTTTCATTCAAGTTAATCAGTAATGGAGATTACTGTGTTAAGCTGTAAAATACTATAAAGTTAGGCTTGTGGGAAACAGCATTATGTAGTTAGTGAAAAAGAACACTAACTTTGAAGAAAGTAAATGTGATCTTGTCCCAGCTTTGCCACTAGTTATAAGACTTTGGTCATTTCATTTTCCAAACTTAATTTGGGATTTAATTTCTTTATCTCTAAATTGTAGGTTTAAATAAAATATTTTTTAACATCTCTTTTGTTACAGTATTTAATTCTGGGCCCTTTGTTCCCTCAGATATAACTTTTATGAAAGACCTACTCTTTTGAATAGGAGAAGTAATACAAAGATAAAGAGAAGGTGTTGATGAAAACTGCCAAGAGAACCCTGCCCTTATTCACTATCATTTTAAGATAGCGTAGTTAGCTATAGAAACCACTAAACCACTGCTCAGGAATATGAGGACTGTTGGTCTTAAATTATAGCAGCTTATCCGAAAATACTATTGCTTTCATTGTGTTCACTCCTTCTGCCTAAAAACCTTCTTTAGCTTTGGACGCATGCAGCGTGGTTTTGGATTTAGACAGCATTTCCCCTGATCACTAGCTGTGTGACCTTGAGCAAGTTACGTAACCTACCTGTCTCCATTTCCTGTTGGATGAATGAAATGAAGTGATATCTCTTGGGGCTTACAGTCAATTCAGAGGGAAAAACACATTACTACAATAATAGATGGAAAAGTCTGTTATAGATGGTGTACCAGGTATTTATAAAAACAGAAAGGAAGGTTGTCTACCTGAGACCAGGCCAAGGTAGAGAAGAGAGTAGTAGAAGGTATTCCAGGCAGAGTAGCGTGAGCATGGACACCGGTATGAGAGGTAAACAGGTAAAGCACTGAGAAGGAATAGAAGAGTATGATAAGAGTTAAGCCTAGGAATTTAAGCAGAGGCTAGAAATTAAAGGACTAAGAAGTTTGAACTTCATGCTGAACACTGTGGGGATACACTGAAAGTTTTTTTTTTTTTTTTTTTTTGCGGTACGCGGGCCTCTCACTGTTGTGGCCTCTCCCGTTGCAGAGCACAGGCTCCGGATGCACAGCCTCAGCGGCCATGGCTCACGGGCCCGGGCGCTTCGCGGCATGTGGGATCTTCCCGGACCGGGGCACGAACCCATCTCCCCTGCATCGGCAGGCGGACTCTCAACCACTGCGCCACCAGGGAAGCCCACACTGAAAGTTTTAAGCCTGGGTATACGAGCAGGGTAGCGTGAAGGTCTGGGTAGAGAAGGCGCATACCTGTGCCTCAGGATGTTCACTCTAGAAGCAACGTGGAGACTGGGTTAAAAGCAAAGAGACCAGTAGGAAGCTGTTAATCCAGTTAAAGTGAGATATGATGAAGACTTGTATTAGGAAGATGGGAGAAAGCAAACAGATGCTGACTAAAATCATTGAACGTGGTGACGGTTGATGTGGTTAAGGGAGATGGAGGTCTCTGTGTCAAGCAACTAGTTGGATGATGGTCACTTTTCATTGGGTAAGGAAAACAGTGACGTGACTGGTGAGTTAATGTAGTGTGTGTCTCAGAGGCTATACCTCAGAGCCAGACCTTGGATTTTACATCTGAAATCCTAGCTTTGCCATTTATTAGCTTTGTGGCCCTGCCTTAATTTCCTTCATCAGATTCACTTACAGATACATTAATGTGTTAAAATGCTTAGAATAGTTCCTGACAGGCAAGCATTATATGTGTTTACTGTTATTATTTGTGGAGGATATGCCTTAGTTAAGTTTTAGACATAATAAGGAGAGTCATGTACCTATATGTAGTAAGCAGTTGGATATATGAGACTGGATAGAGCTAAGTAGAGCAGTCTGTGCTGGGAATACTATAATGGGAGTTATTATGTAAGTAGTAGTTGAAATTAAGGGAATATAGAAACTATCCCAGGGGAAGCACATACAGTGAGTAGAAGGCCAAGGTGGAGTTCCAGGGAACAACGATAATTTAGAAGTCAAGGAAGATGGGCTTATGGGTGTCAATGAGGGGGAGTGACCAGAGGCATAAGGAAGAAAATTAGTCCTTAGGATCCTGGATACTAAGGGCAGTGAGGGAGTGATTAATGTCAAAAGCTGTAAAGCTGACAAGATAAAGATTGAAGATTGAAGAGTCCACTGGATTCACAGTGAGAGCCTTTTTTTTTTTTTTAATAAATCTGTTTATTTATTTATTTATTTTTGGATGCATTGGGTCTTCGTTGCTGCGCACAGGGTTTCTTCTTAGTTGCAGCAAGCGGGGGCTAGTCTTAGTTGCAGTGCGCAGGCCTCTCATTAAGGTGCCTTCTCTTGTTGCGGAGCACAGGCTCTAGGTGTGTGGGCTTCAGTACTTGTGGCACATGGGCTCAGTAGTTGTGGCTCGCGGGCTCTAGAGTGCAGGCTCAGTAGTTGTGGCATACGGGCTTAGTTGCTCCGCGGCATGTGGGATCTTCCTGGACCAGGGCTCAAACCCGTGTCCTCTGCATTGACAGGTGGATTCTTAACCACTGTGACACCAGGGAAGCCCCACGGTGAGAGCATTTTTGTGGAGTTTAGGGCAGAGGTCACTTTACCAAGGCCTGAGGAATAAATGGATGAGGAGGCAATGGAGGTGTTGAGTTTCAATCTCTCTTTCTCCCTCTTTCTTTCACTGATTTTTTTTTAAAAATTAATTTTATCAAAGTAATTGTTTAAAAAAATCAAGTAGTTCTATAAGGCTTAGAAGGAAAAAAGGAAAAGCAATCCTGTGCTCCATTCCTCCCCACCCCACTTCCTTTTTTATAGAGGAAACCAAAATAAAATTGTCCAGCTGTTTCTTCTGGAATTTACTGCCCTGTTTCATACTGCTGTTTCTTTTGCTCCTTAGATACTATCTATAGACTTCCTACTGCAGAATATGATTACCTTTACCTCCCCCATTCTTAAAAAAAAAAAAAAAGTTTAGGACAATTTTTTTTCTCCCCTCCCTCTTGAGCTTCCCTCCCACCGTCCCTATCCCACCCCTCTAGGTTGTCACAAAGCATCGAGCTGATCTCCCTGTGCTATGCAGCTTCCCACTAGCTAGCTATTTTACATTTGGTATAGCACAATTTTTGATTAAAGAAATATTTAGTATTTATTGTAGCAACATAAAAGTTGTTAACAGAGGAATCACAGTGTACTGTGATTTTTCCCATTTTAAAAACAATTTTTAGAGTTAATAATTGCTTTTTTCTTAATTTATTATATATGTATCATTACTATGTCTCCAAAGTATTCAACAGAACTGGAAAGCTACTCCATAGCTTCAAATATCTCAGATCGTCTGCCAGTTTCATTTCTTCTTTCTTGGAGCATCCCTCCTGGAGTTTACCACACTCTTGCTCCAGTCTAAACCCTGTTGTTCTGTTCAGGCCTACTGAATAGCTCTTGTCCCATGCTTTTTTTAACTCTCATTCTGGGAACTTTTTTGCCTCTTAACTATTTCTGGATCTCATGTCTTCATCTTTCTTGATTTTTATTCCATGTTTGGATGGAACACATCCATAAACTTCTTCCTAAGAAAGAGTACTAAGGAAGTACGTTTTCAAGACTCCATATGTCTGTTAGTTTGGCTAGGTATAGAATTTATATGGAAATATTTTCCCCTCACATTTGAAAATATTCTTCTCTCATCTTCTAGTGTCTGTTTTTGCTGTTGAAAAGTCAGATGCCATTCTGATTCTCACTCCTTTTTATAAGACTCCACCTTGCTTTTCTTTCTCCCTAGAAGCTTTTAAGTCACGCCTCTCCCACCAACCTGGGTTGTTCTGAGGTTTCACAGTGATGTGCCAGGTTTTTAAATTAATTTTTTACATGACTTGATCCTTTCAGTATGAAAACTCATGTCTTTCTGTTATTAGAACTATTCTCAAAGTCCTTGCCTCCTTGTTTTTTCTTTTTGTAACTCCTACGGGAGAATGCTGTATTTTAAACTTTTCACTCTTGTTGTTCATCATTTTTGTCTTTGTGCCCTTTTGGAGTATTTAATCAATTTTCTGACACTTCTGTTGAATTTTCAGTGTCTCTAATCATATATTCAATTTCCAAGAGCTCTTTCTTGTTTTCAGGAGAACCCTGACTTGTTTCATTTATGCAATATAATCTTTTATCTATCTGAGGATGTTAATTGCAATTTTTTTTTTTTGCGGTACGCGGGCCTCTCACTGCTGTGGCCTCTCCCGCTGCGGAGCACAGGCTCCGGACGCGCAGGCTCAGAGGCCATGGCTCACGGGCTCAGCCACTCCGCGGCATGTGGGATCTTCCCGGACCGGGGCACGAACCCGTGTCCCCTGCATCGGCAGGTGGACTCTCAACCACTGCGTCATCAGGGAAGCCCTAATTGCAATTTTTTAAGCTTTGTTCTCCGTACTTGTCCTATTTACTCCAGACTCTCTTTTTTTTTTTTTCTGTTTGCTTATGTTGGCTCCTTTTCCCATGTTGAAAGAAAGGCGATTCTTGGCTCTCCATTCTTAAGAGTGACCAAGATGTTTTGTTACGGGACAATTTTACTAAATGCTTTGACACCACATAGCATGGATTGCCTTCTAGTATAATTTAGTCTCCCGCTTGCCAGCCCATAAGATAATGGCAGATATTTTAGGTTTTGGGTATGGCCACAACTCACTTCTAGATTCCTTTTTCTGTACCATGCAGGAGAGTCTAAATTATGTTTTGGTAACACACAACCTCAAATTTTCAGTGGTATACACAATTAAAGTTTTATCTCTCTCACATGTACACTGTGATCTACAGGACCCTGTACTCATGCTCCTCACTTTAGGACTCAGGCTAATGGAGACTCTATCATGAAACTTCCTTCTCTGATTGCTGAGGCAGTTATAGGTATTAACAGCAGATTGGGCACTAGCTCTTATAACTTCTACCCAGAGGTATGTAAGCCACTTCTACTCACATTTCACTGACCAAAGCAGGTCACATGGCCATGCCTAATTTAAAAAGTGGTGAAGGGCTTCCCATGGTGGCGCAGAGGTTGGGAGTCCGCCTGCCGATGCAGGGGACACGGGTTCGTGCCCTGGTCCGGGAGGACCCCACATGCCGCGGAGCGCCTGAGCCCGTGAGCCATGGCCGCTGGGCCTGTGTGTCTGGAGCCTGTGCTCCGCAACGGGAGAGGCCACAGCAGTGAGAGGCCCGCGTACCACAAAAAAAAAAAAAAGTGGTGAAGTGCAAGCCTACCATTTGCCCTGAGGGAGTGAGCAACCAGAATGTTTGTAACAGCTGTAATAGCTACCACAATCGTACTCCACTTACGCATATTCTGTAATTTCTTTATGCTCTTGCTGTTTTAATGGATTTTGCAATAGATGTATCTTTCAAGAGTGAGATGTCTAAGTTCTTTTCCAGCTTCAAAGTCTATGGGTATATGAGTTAAGAACTGCCACTCACCCCTGACAACTTCTTGAAAATTACTGTGTTCAATAAATGTAGTAAAAATAAAACCACTAATATTCTGTCAAAGATGGGAGCTATTTTCCTCAGTAGCAGTTTATTTCTTTCAAAAAAGAAACAGATTCAGAAGCTTGACAGAATTGTAGGACATTTTTGCTTCTGTCTTGAATCACTGGCAATATTTAGCAACTGCTTTGATTCTTGAATTATAAATGTCCAATGGGGAGGTTTTAAATTTTTAAACAACCACGATTCCTCAGTTAACTTAAATGGTCTTTCTTAGTTGAAAATAAACATGTATATTTTAAAATATATCTTCTTAAAAATTATAAGTTACTGTATGTTGTCATATAAAAAATACCTCAAATATCTTAATACCCTTCAGCCAGATAAAATTTCACTCGCATTTATTTTATTTTACGCATTATTTCAAACTTTGTTTTAATTTTTTTGCTGATGTTATCTTTGTAAGCCCAGTGACATTGTGACACCACATTGCTAAGTCAGTAAGCTTTTTCTCTGTCCATGACTGTTTTCCCCAAATATTCAATTTAGTAGTTTTTTTAAATGATATAATTTTGTTTTCCAAACCACTAAGTTGTTCATTTTACTCTAAAAATAAATTAATAGCTTTATTTTCATTCTGTATTTGAAAATGACATTGTATCGTGACAATGACCATACAAACACTTTGCTCAATTTCATTATTTGAAATACATGTATAAACAAGTTTTATTTTCAAAAAGGAGTACCCCAGCACCAAGTAATGTTATAGTATTTGCTTGCCTTTTGAGTGATGATTTTATATGAAAGTTTTGGGCACTCTTCACATAGTGGAAGCAGTAGAACAATTTGTTATTAGCATAATGGAACTTGTTTTGCCTTGAGTCTAAAGACTCTACACATTTTTTTAATTATTATTTTTTATTCAAGTGTAGTTGATTTACAGTGTTATGTTAGTTTCAGGTGTACAGCAGAGTGATTCAGATATATTATGTATATATTCTTTTTCAACACATTTATTTTGAAATGTCCTACTTTTAGGCAAGAAATAGAGAATTCTTTTTAGCTTAAAAGTAGTTATTTTCACATTACACACACATTGATATTCAGCTAAAGTGGAACTCTTAAGATATTATAACAAAGCATTTTATGTGTTCACTTGTTAATAAACAGCTGACAGTTATATTGTATGCCTGGGTCTTGCCACATTTGTGTATATCACATGTGCTCTAGTAGTAACTGCACTTGTTTGATTTTTTTGTGAGTGGCCTTGAACAAGCCAGAAGCTTTAATGAAAGAGTAATGGAGGGCTGTACTATTTTAAATTAAAAGCGCAAGTTTTAATATATGCACTGAAAAATACCAGTTGAAACTTCTGAAATCTGAACCAAAAAAAAAAAAAAAGTGTAAACCTGGTGGTGCCGAGTAACATGTTAGGCATTCTACTGACTTAATTTTGTGTCTAATATGATTGTTGTATGTTATAGATGTTAAGATACTTAAAAGCATATTTAAAAATAGGAATTCAGATCAATTATTATAGAATCACTGAAGCATTTCTCTGAACTCCAGAGTTTTTTAAGTAGCAAGGTATAAGAGTTATTCTTTCAAAGGGCCTCAGATGGGTGTGAGCGAGGGGAGTTGTGGAAAGCTGAGTTACTGATTTTTTTCTCCATTGGATAAACCCAAAAAAGGTAAGTTTGGAGTTTTTGTCATCATCTCTGCAGCTTGAGAAATTCCTCATTTTTTCCTTAGCTCTAAAGGGAAAGTGGATGCCCTTCTCATTGATTCATCTCTGTTACCCATCATCCCCATCAACGATCATTGTAATATAGGGTGAATAGCATACTGTTGTTCTTAGAGCCAAATTAGCTCCATGCAGAGGGCAGAAACTGCCTTGCAGGAAAGGATCAAGTGTAATTCCTCTCAGAAAATATGCTAAAATGGAGAGCAGGATCCCTCTATCAGTTGTTCTCTTTAGGTTCAAGATCTTTGCTCTCCTGTGCTGTTGTCTAAATCACCTTTCTGCTGCCTTTCAAATTCAGGCAGCAGCCCACCAGCCCAGAATGTAGAGTCTGAAAATAATTCTCCAAATTCATTCCAAAGTTCTTATATTCATTTATTCTCAATTCCATTCATGTTTGTATTCATTATTTCTTATTCATCTCTAGCTCTTTCTCCCCACCATCCACCTTCTCCCCTTTTCCAATTATATAAATAATATAAAATGTCAGATTGTTTAAGTCACTAGAATATTTAATTTTATAAAATTTGTTGGTAATGTCCAATATAGTGCCATATACAATCTGGTCTTATTAAATACTTTATAAATATAATAATGATAACTTTTTGTGTGTGTGTGTGTGTGTGTGGTGCGCGAGCCTCTCACTGTTGTGGCCTCTCCCCTTGCGGGGCACAGGCTCTAGACGCGCAGGCTCAGTAGCCATGGCTCATGGGCCCAGCCACTCCGCGGCATGTGGGATCCTCCCGGACTGGGGCACGAACCCGTGTCCCCTGCATCGGCAGGCGGACTCTCAACCACTGCGCCACCAGGGAAGCCCTAATAATGATAACTTTAATTTCAACTTAACACTTAATTTTTTTTAAGTATGGCAATATATCTCTCACTCAAAGTATCTCTTTTTCAAAGGTGTATTTTTTATAATATTTTTAAATGAAAAATTTGAAACATAAAGAAATTGAAATAATTTTAACAGTAAACCATTATATGCAACATCTAGATTGTATAGTTAACACTTTCCTTACTTGTTTGTTCACCTAACTCTGTATCTGTTAATGTAGATCCATTAATCTGTCTTTTTAATGCATTTCAAAAGAAGTTGCAGACATCAGTGCACTCCCCCCTAAATCCTTCAGCATGCATATCATTAACTAGAGTTCAGTATCTTTTTTTTTTTTGAAGATGTTGGGGGTAGCAGTTTATTAATTAATTAATTAATTTTTGCTGTGTTGGGTCTTCGTTTCTGTGCAAGGGCTTTCTCTAGTTGTGGCAAGCGGGGGCCACTCTTCATCGCGGTGCGCGGGCCTCTCACTATCGCGGCCTCTCTTGTTGCGGAGCACAGGCTCCAGACGCGCAGGCTCAGTAGTTGTGGCTCACGGGCCTAGTTGCTCCGCGGCATGTGGGATCCTCCCAGACCAGGGCTCGAACCCATGTTCCCTGCATTAGCAGGCAGATTCTCAACCACTGCGCCACCAGGGAAGCCCCAGTATCTTTTTTGAGGTAAAATTGATATACAGTGAAATGCATGAACTGTGAGTGCACTGTTCAATGACTTTGACAAATGACTACACTTTTGTAACCTGCCTTAGCCACTCTTAAAACAGTGAACATTATCATTACTCCAGAAGGATACCTTATGTCCTTCCTAGTCAATTTTGTACTTTTTTGTATAGAACTGCTTTCACTCAGTACTGTTGGGAGACAATTTTCCCTGGGTCTCCCAGATTGCTGCGTGTTTTATGCATGAGGCACTGACTCTCCTTTGTCCTAGGCTATATTTTCATGGATATTTATATAGCAAACAGCTTTGGAACATAGAGACAGTGTTTCCTTCCAGTGTAAAGGGCAATGCTTACTGCCCATTATAAAAATTCAGGTTCCCTAAGGTCAGTGTTCCTCTCTTATAATGCAACCCACTGTGTATAAGTTTTATTTGACCTTCTTCACATCACCCTGTGGGAATTGGGGCTTGTAGAACGAGCATAAAGAAGCTGATACTCTGGTTACTACTGTTGCTCTGAATAGTAAACTGTCCTTTGTCTCAGAATCTGTAGTACTGTGCCTTCTACCAGCATCTTTGAAATTTTAGCAGGCTCATTTTTTAGCTTGCATTTGAGGTAAGATAAAAGACCCTTTACAGTTCTTGACAGGTATTGTGATATATATACCAGTAATTCATTCCTTTTTATTTCTCAGTATTGTTCTGTTATATGTACATAGCACAACTTATTTACTTGTTCTTTTACTGAGGGATATCTACCCTGTTCCTGGGTTTTAGCTGTTATGGATAAACCTGTTATCCAGAGTCCTGTAAAGATTTGCATACAAGTCTTTGGGTGGACATCTGTTTTCATTTCTCTTGGGTAAACACCTAAGAGTGAAATACTGGGCCATATGACAGGTATATATTTAAGTCTATTAGAAATTGCAGAACTTTTTCCAAAGTAGATCTGCCATTTTATACTCCTACCAACAATTTATGAGAGTTTTAACTCTTCCATAAGATTCTGACTCCAGTTCAAATCTGTGGATTTTTTTGACCATACCACCAAGCAATTCTGTGACACCAGCTAGGTGTACTACATTCAACTCAATTTTGACACTGTCTACCTGGAGATAGCATTATATCCCAGGTAAAAGGCAGGTTAAAGGCTCAGTCCCACAAGACTGCACCCCTCCTTCAGATGCCAGTTCCACCTTGTCACCTGTGCTTCTGACTGAATGGCTGTTAGATTAGAGGCTCCTGGACTTCCCTGGTGGTGCAGTGGTTAAGAATTCGCCTGCCAGTGCAGGGGACACGGGTTCGAGCCCTAGTCCAGGAAGATCCCACATGCTGCGGAGCAACTAAGCCTATGCGCTACAACTACTGAGTCTGCGCTCTAGAGCCCACGACCACAACTACTGAAGCCTGCATGCCAAGATCCCGTGCTCCGCAACAAGAGAAGCCACTGCAATGAGAAGCCTGTGCACTGCAACAAAGAGTAGCCCCCACTTGCCACAGCTAGAGAAAGCCCGCACACAGCAACAAAGACCCAACGCAAACAAAAATAAATTAAAAAAAAAAAAAAGATTAGATGCTCCTATGACCACCCCACCCCCCACCCCCCGGTTTTGCTTGATTTGCTAGAGCAGCTCACAGAGCTCAGAGAAATATTTTACTTACTAAATTACTGTTTTAATATAAAAGGATATCACTAAGGAACAAGTAGATAGAAGAGACTCATAGGGCAAGGTATGTGGGAAGAGGGACAGATCTTCCCTGCCTTCTTTAGGCATACCACTCTTCTAGCACCTCCACATGTTCACCAAACCAGAAACTGTCAGAACCCAACCTTTTGGGTTTTATGGAGGCTCAATACAAAGGCATGGCTGATTAAACCATTGGCCACTGGCAATTGAACTCAACCTCTAGCCCTTCTGCCATCCCCAGAGGTTGATGAGAGGGGTGGGGAGTGAAAGTTCCAACCCTCTAATCACAAGGTTGGTTTCCCTGGCAACCAGCCTCCCTCCTACGATGCTATACCAATGTCACCTTATCAATATAACAAAAGACACCTTAAGGAAATTCCAAGGGTTTTATGAGCTCTGTGTCAGAAACTGGAATGAAGACCAATATATATTTCTGCCTCCCATCCCCCACCCGCTAACTGCAATGGCTAGAACCTCCAGCACAATGTTGAATAGAGACGATGAGAATGAGCATCCTTGCTTATTCCCAATCTGAGGAGGAAAGTGTTTAATACTTCATTATTAAGTTTGATTTAGCTTTAGGTTTTTTTGTTTGTTTTGTTTTTTCTTTTAAACTAACGCTCACTTTATTTATTTTTATTTTTTGGCTGTGCCATGTGGCATAGCGGGATCTTAGTTCCCCAACCAGGGATCAAACCCACGCCCCTGCCACTGGCAGCACAGAGTCTTAACTACTGGACTGCCAGAGAAGTCCCTGGCTTTAGCTTTTCCATACTTGTCATTTAGTAGATTGGGATGTTTCCTTCTGTTCCTAGTTTGTTGAGAGTTTTTGCTGAATTTTATTTTCAGTTATTATTTTCTCTTTTGATTGTTAAGTCCTGTTTTTCAAAGAATTGTCCATTTCTCCTAGGTCATCAATTTTATTGGCAATATTCATAATATTCCTTTATTAGCCTTTCCATGTAAGATTGCTAGACCCTCTTCGGTTCCTGCTTTGGGTAATTTGTGTTCTTATTTTTCTTATTAGTCTACCTAGGGGCTTATCAGTTTTGTTGAAAGCCCTGACTTTTGGGTTTCTTAGTTTTTTCTATTTTCCCCTATTTTATTGAATTATGCTCTTATTATTTTTTCCATTTACTAACTTTGGATTTTCTTTTTTCTTCTCACTTCTTAAGGTGAAACCCTATGACACTGATTTGCGACCTCTCTTTTATTTCTAATATAAGCATTTACATCTGTAGGTTTTTCCTTATGGTTGGTTTTAACCACATTCCACAAATTTTGATATGTTGTATTTTTCATTATCATTCATATAAAACATTTTTCAAATTTTTTGTGATTTCTTTAATCTATCAAGTTAATCAAAAGGATCTTGTTTACTTGCAAATATTTACATTTATTTACCTTTCTATTTCTTAATCAGTATTGTTTTCTATTTTAATTCTGTTTTGACCTGAGACTATACTCTGTAAGATCATCTAAAATGTATTGAGACTGTTTTTTTATGGCCCTCCTTATGGACTATTTTGGTGAATGGGCCATGTGGAATTGCAAAGAATTGTATCTTGCAGTTGATGGGTGTAGTTTATATATGTATGTGTGAGATCTATATCTATTTATAGCTGTATATCCATACCTATATCTATGTCTATTAGGGCAAAGTGGTTAATTATGTGTTTTAAGATTTTCTTTTTGTCCTGAGTGATTTTTTTTCCCCTAGTTTTATCAACTGCTGGGAGTAGCATATTAAAAAACCTCCAACTATGATTGGATTTTGTCTGTTTCTCTAATTCTGTCAGTGTTTGATTTATGCATTTCAGAGCTCTGTATATATCTGACAAGTAAGAATCTTAAAGCCTATGTTTTAAGATTTTTGATTGCTGTATTTTATTTCATTTTGAATTGCCCTTCTTTATTTCTGGTAGTACTCTGTCTTAAAGTCACTTTTATTATTATTAACAAAGCTGTAGCCTTCTTATTGCTTATTGTTTTCATGTTATGTCTTTTCCATCCTGTAGTTTTTTTCAAGTGTCTTTGTATTAAGGTAGTTCTTTTGTAAATAGCACATAGTCAGATCTTGCCTTTTTATCCGTTCTATCAATGTTTGTGTTTTAGTTGGAGAACTAACACGTATTTATTTATATGCTTTGATTTAGATCTACCACTTTGCTGTTTTTTGTTTATCCCACTGGTTTTGTTTTTTTGATACCTGTTTTCTTCCATTTCTGCCTTCTTCTGTCTTAGTATGATATTTTTAAAGTTCCATTTTAAATCATCTGTTGGCTTTTTAATTATACCTTTTTGTATTATTTTTAGGAGTTGCCCTAAGGCTTGCCTTCTCAAAGAGGTTATCATAAGAATGTGAAAATTATTTTTAAGGGTAAGGGCAAAAACCATCCTAGATATTATAGTAATTTGTGGCCCTGTAAAGAGCCATAGTACATAAGTAAACATTCAGTATATCAGTGTTATTAAAGTTCCGTGGGGGAGGCAAGTAAGAAAAAAGTCTCCTTATGAGGGGATGATGAAAAACAGGTTGAGAAATACTTGTCTCGGTTTGCAGTGTACATCCTTAAACTTTCAGTAATATACATAGACTTAATATCCTACCACACTTTGAGTAAAATCAGCAATATGTTTTTAAAAAAATCATTTTTATATCCATGACATCTTAAGTTATGCCCTTTAAGACTGCTTTATTTTTTTAAAGCAATTTTAGGTTCACAGCAAAACTGAGATAAAAGTACAGAAATTTTCCATATACGCAGTGTCCTACACATGCATAGCCTCATCCATTATCAACGTTTCCTGCCAGAGTGGTACGTTTGTTACAGTTGTTGAACCTACAGTGATACATCATAATCACCCAAAGTCCATAATTTACCTTAGGATTCACTCTTGGTGTTACATGTTCTGTGGGTTTGGTCAAATGAACAAGGATATGTGTCATTGTTATAGTATCATACAGAGTATTTTCACTGCTCTAAAAATCCTCTGTGTTCTACCTATTCATCGGCCACCCTTCCCCAGACCCCTGGAAAACACTGATCTTTTTACTGTTTGCATAGTTTTACCTTTTCCACAATGTTATGTAATTGGAATCAGACAGTATGTAGCCTCTTCAGATTGGTTTCTTTCACTTAATAATATGCGTTTAAGGTTCCTCCATGTCTTTTCATGGCTTGATAGCCCATTTCTTTTCAGTGATGAATAACATTCTGTCGTCCAGATGTACCTCAGTTTATTTATCCATTCACCTACTGAAGGACATCTTGGTTGCTTCCAAGTTTTGACAGTTATGAGTAAAGCTGCTCTAAACATCAGTATGCAGGTTTTTCTGTGGACATAAGTTTTCAACTTCTCTGAGTAAATACCAAGGAGTGACATGCAATTGCTGGATTGTATGGTAGGAGTATGTTTAGTATTGTTAAGTAATTGCCAAAACTGTCTCCCAAAGTGATTACACAGTTTTGCATTCCCACCAGCAATGAATGAGTTCCTGTTGCTAAATATCCTTGGCAGCATTTGGTGTTATCAGTGTTCCAGATTTTGACCATTTTAATAGGTGTATAATCATATTTCATTTTAATTTACATTTTCCTGATGATATATGATATGGAGCATCGTTTCATATGTTTATTTGCCATCGTTGTATCTTCTTTTAGTGAGATGTTTGTTTAGATCGTTGGCCCTTTTTTTTTTTTTTTTGCGGTACGCGGGCCTCCCCCATTGCGGAGCACAGGCTCAGCGGCCATGGCTCACGGGCCCAGCCGCTCCGTGGCACGTGGGATCCTCCCGGACCGGGGCACGAACCCTCGTCCCCTGCATCGGCAGGCAGACTCAACCACTGCGCCACCAGGGAAGCCCTTAGAAGTGTTTTTTTATATGTATGTATAATTATATCTAAATATATAATAATATATACTTAATCTAAATATGTACTATAATATATAATATAATAATTATTAATATATAAAAGAAATGTAGGATTCTTTCAGTTTGATGAAATATGAATATCATTGAACGTTAGATTCATTTGTGATATTTAAAATTTTTTTAATTTAGCCATCATGTATTAAGTACTTCTAATTTTCAAAGGAATGCAATAAAAATAAGATGTCCAACAATAAAAGGGTCGAATACTTACAATTCAATGTATCAGCTAAGAAGTTTTACAGAAAATTTTTAATAAGAGTTAAGCAGAACAATTAAGGGGTAAAAGGTGAGCTTGAGTTGGGTAGGGAGGTCTGCCAGAGGCCTGCAGCTTCAAGATTCTAAACCTAATGTTGAGACCTTGGTGTTGAGGGACAATTGAAATATTCTGGAGAATGTTACACTAGGCATCATGGTATACAAGGGCTTTTGGTGTCAAATGATCTGGCTTTGAGTCCTGGCTCTACCATTAATCAGATTTGACCTCTCAGTGTCCTCATCTAAAAGAGACAAAGTCACACTACTTTGTCCTTCCTCCCCACCTCTTTCCTTTGCTCCCCACCACCCTGATTCTCTTCCTCTGCCTTGAATATATACTGAGCACCCGCTGTGTTTCAGGGATGGTTTTAGGTGTGGGGATGTAAATGAAAAATTACAGTATGGTAGGTGTTATAACGGTGAAGTATACCATATATAATTAAAAAGAAGTACCTATATTTTGCTCAAGAATGTCACAAAAGAGTTTGAAGATGAGATCGTGTTTAAACTGAAACTCAGTAATGTGCAGACATTTGCCAAGTGGGTGTCAGGGGTAAGGGTAGGTTGGATCAAATGAAAGCATTCAGGCAGTGCCTGTGGGTTTTTTTCCCATTATGGTTTATTATAGGATGTTGAATATAGTTCCCTGTGCTGTACAGTAGGACCTTGTTGTTTATCTATTTTATATATAGCAATTTGTATCTGCTAATCCCAAACTCCTAACTTATCCCTCCCTGAACCCCTTTTCCCTTTGGTAACCGTCAGTTTGTTTTCTATGTCTGTGAGTCTGTTTCTGTTTCATAGATAGGTTCATTTGTGTCATATTTTAGATTGCACATATAAGTGATATATGGTATTTATCTTTGTCTGACATACTTCACTTAGTATGATAATCTCTTAATCTCTAGGTCCATCCATGTTGCTGCAAATTATTTCATTCTTTTTTATGGTTGAGCAGTATTCCATATATATACCACATCTCATTTATCCATTCATTTAGATTGCTTCCATGTCTTGGCTATTATAAATAGTGCTGCTATGAACATAGCAGGTGCATATATCTTTTAGAATTAAAGTTTTCTCCAGATATACACCCAAGAGTGGGATTGCTGGGTCATATGGCAACTCTATTTTTAGTTTAGTTTTTTTTTTTTTTCCGGTACGCAGGCCTCTCACTGTTGTGGCCTCTCCCGTTGCGGAGCACAGGCTCCGGACGTGCAGGCTCAGCGGCCATGGCTCACGGGCCCAGCCCGCTCCGCAGCACGTGGGATCTTCCTGGACCGGGGCACGAACCCGTGTCCCCTGCATCGGCAGGCGGACTCTCAACCATTGCACCACCAGGAAAGCCCCTATTTTTAGTTTTTTAAGGAACCTCCATACTGTTTTCCGTAGTGGCTACACCAATTTACATTCCCACCAACAGTGTAGGAGGGTCCCTTTTTCTTCACACCCTCTCCAGTGTTTATTATTTGTAGACATTTTAATGATGGCCATTCTGACTGCTGCGAGGTGATACCTCATTGTAGTTTTGATTTGCACTTCTCTAATAATTAGTAATGTTGAGTACCTTTTCATGTGCCTATTGGCCATCTGTATATCTTCTTTGGAGAAATGTCTCTTTAGGTCTTCTGCCCATTTTTTGATTGGGTTTTTTTTTTTTTTGTTATAGAGTTGTATGAGCTATTCGTATATTTTGGAAATTTAAGCCCTTGATGGTTGCATTGTTTGTGAATATTTTTTCCCAGTCTGTAGATTGTCTTTTCATTTTGTTTATGGTTTCCTTTGCTGTGCAAAAGCTAATAAGTTTGATTAGATCCCATTTGTTTATTTTTGCTTTTATTTTTATTGCCTTGGGAGACTGACCTAAGAAAACATTGGTATGATTTATGTCAGAGAATGTTTTGCCCACGTCCTCTTCTAGGAGTTTTATGGTGTCGTGTCTTATATTTAAGCCTTTAAGCCATTTTGAGTTTATTTTTGTGTATGGTGTGAGGGTGCGTTCTAACTTCATTGATTTACGTTGGCTGTCCAGCTCTCCCAACACCAGTTGCTGAAGAGACTGTCTTTTCTCCATTGTATATTCTTGCCTCCTTTGTTGAAGATTAATTGACCATAGGTATGTGGGTTTATTTCTGGGTTCTCTGTTCTGTTCCATTGATCCATATGTCTGTTTCTGTGCCAGTACCATGCTGTTTTACTGTAGTGCAGACAGTGCCTGTTTTTAATAGGTTCTTGAACCTGTTTGTTTTCTCTTACCTCTCTCCCATAGGCAGACCTGGATACTTACAAAAATAGTATAAACCATTTATTGAGCTGCTACTCAGTCTGCTAAGCACTGTTCTAGGCATTTTATATTAATTATTTAGAATCTAGCAATAACTGTAGTAGATATTTTTTATTCCTTGAAGATATTATTATCCCCAGTAGATAGATAAGGAAACTGGAGCACAGGGTTTTTTAACATGTCTCTGGTCATGCAGTTTGAGGTTGTAAGTAGTAGGATTAGGATTCAAACCAGTATTGAAATCCAACTTTAATCCCTGCCTGCTTTCCATTATGTCACTTTAAATACCATTCCAGCAGTTTTGCCAGTTTTAGTGTACTCTTCTCAGTTTTGAAGTACAGGCCAGATGAAGGGACTTAGTTAGGATTTACTTCAATATCAAGAAAAGTATAAAAATCTCATTACTTTTAATCCTATTTATGTGAAATTTAGTAATTTGACTGGGGCTAAACTGGATTTTATCTATTTACATAAAGCTCAGTAAACATTGACTTCTACCAGGCCACCATATTTCTTTTAGCTTCTATTTTCTTAAGGGATTTGAGTTAAGTAAGGACTAAAATCTCGAGAACGCGTAAAGGGAAATTTTAGCATTGACTAAAAAATAGTTACTCGTTCATTTTGATCTCTGTCTACATAGAGTGAAGTCATAGAATTAAAAATACGTATTTTAAGAAAGGATAGAGACTTGTGTTCTATAACAGAAAGAAAAGAAGGAGACCCACCCAACTGTAAGCAATTTGTCTATCGTTGTGTAACACATTAGTTGTTGGAGCCAAGACTAAAGTCCCAGACCTCCTAATACCTAGTCCAGTGATATTTTTGTTGTGTTCTTATACATACCTCAGGCTTAATGATTCCTGGGGTATCTTGACATGTAGATCAAAAGCATATAGTCCTTGGGGACTTCCCTGGTGGCGTATTGGTTAAGAATCCACCTGTCAATGCAGGGGACATGGGTTCGAGCCCTGGTCCGGGAAGATCCCACATGCTGTGGAGCAACTAAGCCTGTGTGCCACAATTACTGAGCCTGCGTGCCACAACTATTGAAGCCCACATGCCTAGAGCCCATGCTCCGCAACAAGAGAAGCCACCGCAATGAGAAGCCCGCGCACTGCAACGCAAAGTAGCCCCTGCTCGCTACAACTAGAGAAAGCCTGTGTGCAGCAGCGAAGACCCAACGCAGCCATAAATAAATAAACAAACAAACAAGTTTATTTTTTTTAAAAAAGCATATAGTCCTTAAGAGTCTTAACCATTATTCATGTATATTATGTAATATATCTGCTGCATATTGTGTACTAATTAACTGCCCTTCACTCATTGTATATCTTTCCACTGATACCTTAGAAAAAAATACTCTTTCTCAGAAAAATATATTAAAATATTGAAAAGCAGAATATATTTGAATTTTCAGCTCTTTAGCCTCCTAATATTACCTGATATTCCAGAATTTTTTTTTCTAACATATCTGTATCACCCAGCTTTATTGGACTGAAATTCTTCTACAACTTAATTTTAATTATATTCTTATTATTCTGCCTAACAATGAAGTGAATCACTTAAGTCTATTGTTATCATTAGAGTAAGTCAACTATCAAGAAGGTATCAAACAAAAATAAACAAATGGGACCTAATGAAACTTAAAAACTTTTGCATAGCAAAGGAAACCATAAACAAGACAAAATGACAACCCTCAGAATGGGAGAAAATATTTGCAAACGAAGCAACTGACAAAGGATTAATCTCCAAAATATACAAACAGCTCGTGCAGCTCAATATCAAAAAAACAAACAACCCAATCCAAAAATGGGCAGAAGACCTAAAAAGACATTTCTCCAAAGAAGATATACAGATTGCCAACAAACACATTAAAGGATTCTCAACATCACTAACCATTAGAGAAATGCAAATCAAAACTACAATGAGGTATATCACATCACACCAGTCAGAATGGCCATCATCAAAAAATCTACAAACAATAAGTGTGGAGAAAAGGGAACCCTTTTGCACCGTTGGTGGGAATGTAAATTGATACAGCCACTATGGAGAACAATATGGAGGTCCCTTAAAAAACTAAAAATAGAACTACCATAGACCCAATACTGGGCATATACCCTGAGAAAACCATAATTCAAAGAGAGACATGTACCACAGTGTTCATTGCAGCACTATTTACAATTGCCAGGACATGGAAGCAACCTAAGTGTCCATCGACAGATGAATGGATAAAGAAAATGTGGCACATGTATACAATGAAATATTACTCAGCCATAAAAAGAAACAAAATTGAGTTATTTGTAGTGAGGTGGATGGACCTAGAGTCTGTCATACAGAGTGAAGTAAGTCAGAAAGAGAAAAACAAATACCGTATGCTAACACATATATATGGAATCTAAAAAAGATAAAGGTTCTGAAGAATCTAGGGGTAGGATAGGAATAAAGACACAGACGTAGAGAATGGACTTGAGGACATGGGGAGGGGGAAGGGTAAGCTGGAACGAAGTGGGACAGTGGCATGGACACTACCAAATGTAAAATACATAGCTAGTGGGAAGCAGCCGCGTAGCACAGGGAGATGAGCTTGGTGCTTTGTGACCACCTAGAGGGGTGTGATAGGGAGGGTGGGAGGGAGACGCAAGAGGGAAGGGATATGGGGGATATATGTATATGTATAGCTGATTCACTTTGTTATAAAGCAGAAACTAACACACCATTGTAAAGCAATTATACTCCTATAAAGATGTTAAAAAAATAAAAAGAGGTATCAATTGGCCTGTTCAAGGAGTGGTGGTTAAAAAAAATGCCAGATTTTGATTTTTAGTGTTGTTGTCTTCCAGCCGACAGTGTTAGATAATCATTTCTGTGATGAAGCACTTGGAGCAGTCTTGCAAAGATGTTTGTACAACATCACTATCCATTTACCAATAAATTTTTCCGTGGGGCAAGTAATAATTTATAGCAGGTGATATGTATGGCTCAGAATGTATTTTGCAAAACCAGTTCCTCCTTTCATTTTTAGTTTGTCTGTAACCATCTCTTGCTAAGACTATGACAGTTACCTTGTAACAGGCATCCCCTGTAACAGACATACAATCCTCATGTCTCCACGCATCCATGGTATTGCCAAAAAGGTGATATTTTTTTAAAACACAGATTTGATCTTGCAACTTATGAAAGCAAAATGTATCAGTAGGTGTTTATTTTATACAGAATAAAATGCTTAAGATATCAATAAATAATTTCCATTTTCTGGCTCTAACTTGCATTTTCCAGCCTCATTTATGGTCACCCTCTTCACACTAATATACTTAAAGTAAGCTTTTTCCCTTCCCCAGATATCTGCTAAGTATCCTGCTGTACAAGCATAAGGTTAAGCCATTAGCTCAGTTTGGATTACTGTTTTCACTCTCCATTGAAATCTCACTCTCTCTTCATGCAAGGAGAAATGTACCTCATGTGTAAAAGCTTCCATAATATGTATTCCATAAAATATGCTTCACCCAGTATAGGCCTCTCCTTGGCATTCCCTTTAGCTCTGGGAAATTTTCTCATACTATTCATTTAATACTAATAATTTGTCTCCTCCATCTTCTGTATTTTCTTTCCCAGGACCTCTAATCCAAGGTTTGGGTATATTTCATTTGAGGGGATCCATTTATCCTATGTGCCGAGAGATTTTCTAAACTTTTATTTCCAACTCAATTTTTTTTTAATTGTCTGAGAGTATTGTTAAAATTCTCTGATTGTTTTTGTTCTTGTTTTATTGATATTGTCTCAAGTATCTGTAGAGATATTAATTAGGTGGTGGATAAAATTTCTTTTGTTCCCTCATTTATCTTGGCTTTTCTTCATTATGCTGCGTGTTTTGTGATTCTTGGTTGACCCTTCAGGTATGTGAATGAGGGGTAAGAATGAGGGATAGGAATGATTTAAGGTTGAGTGGGTAGGGAGACAGCTCTTGCACCTGTGGCTTCCTAATTGTCGGAATGAATAGAGGTTTGTGTGTAGGATCCAATTTTTCACAAGTTGTCTAGATACTTCCTTCAGTCTCTTAAGAGAAGGGCCTCACATTATTTGCGTTGGGGTATTGTTTGCCTGTTTTCACATGTGTAGGTGGGAATAGGGGTGGGAAAATGAAACGGGCATCTAGTCCATATACAAACTTTCCATTAATCCTTCTGTTTTCGTTGTACATGTAGTGTCTCAGCACAGTCTCTCTGAGTTCTGCTAAGAATGCTGGTTCCTACTTCTGCGGCTCCTTTTATTAGCTTTCCTAGGGTATGGCTCCTTCAACTCAGTTGACCAGTCATCAGTCTTTCTAACTTCCAGAAATTTCTTGAAGTCTGCTTTCTCTTGAGGGCATCCCCCTTATTCTCTTCCTTATTGTGAATTTATTTCTTTTTATTATTTTATTGTAGTTTTGATGCCTTTTAAAGAGGAACATGAGACATGTTTATTCAGCCTGCCATCTTAAATTGGAAGTCAGCTTATGTTTCCTAGAGAAGAAAATATACTCTTACTTCTAAGGAGAATCAAGTATAAAACTGTAGCAACACTTTATTGGTTTTCTAATCGAGTTGGAGAGAAAAAAAGACGTGCCAAAAGAGATAAGTAATCTCATCACTAATGGGAACCTCGGGTAGAATACTTGGCAAATAAAGTTTAGTATTTGGACCACTGTCGTTTGACTCCCATGTTCCTGTCATTCTTTGAAAGTCATTTAAAAATGATTGGGAGGTGGGACTTCCCTGGCAGTCCAGTGGTTAAGACTCTGAGTTCCCTCTGCAGGGAACGCAGGTTCGATCCCTGGGTGGGGAACTAAGATCCCACATGCTGCGTGGTGCAGCCAAAATAAATAAAAATAAATAAAAGAAATGATTGGGGGGGCTTCCCTCGTGGTGCAGTGGTTGAGAGTCCGCCTGCCGATGCAGGGGACACAGGTTCGTGCCCCGGTCAGGGAGGATCCCACATGCCGCGGAGCGGCTGGGCCCGTGAGCCATGGCCGCTGAGCCTGTGCGTCCGGAGCCTGTGCTCCGCAACGGGAGAGGCCACAGCAGTGAGAGGCCCCGTGTGCCGCAAAAAAAAAAAAAAAAAAAAAAATGATTGGGAGGAGGAAAAGGAATATAGCAAGGAAATTGAGAGTCAGTATTTTTATAATTCTGAAATAAATTTTTTCCAAAATGAATTTTAAATTTTGGAAGAAAGGGAAGTGGGAGAAAGGGGAGCCTTATTTGGTTGGAGGAAGAGGAACACAAATTAAAGGTGTTAGATGAGTTAACTTAATATGTGCACATTCAAAGTTGGCCTGTCCCCTTTGTAAGTGCCTGATATCTTAGCAGGCATGTCAGCAGCTTCTAAATGCTTCTACAGTCATTTGGTCATTCCTTTGTTCATTTATTCATTCAGTAATTGCGATTCTTTCCTGTAGAAGATAAATTGTAGAAACAAAATCTATTTTGTCCAAACAAATGTTGCAGATGACAATGTAAGCCCAAACACCAAATGTCTCGCCTTATGAAAGTCTTACACGTAGATTGGGCAAAAATCTACATAAATCTGCATTCTTGGTTCTCATAGGCAGAGCGTCATGAATTGTGAGGCATAGCAATGAGAGTGATTAGAGAATATTGGAAGAAGGAAGAACAAGAAAAATAGATCCATATTAACTTCTGAATGGAGTCAGAGAATAACGTTATTACCATGAACCATTATAATCCTATCAGCATTTTATTCCAAAGGTATCATGCACAGTGTCACCTTGACACTAAAAGTAGAAGTTATTTTATGTAGCAGAAGTAGGAGCTGGGAAATTTGACTTGACATGAGCTTAACCCCTTAGAGTTCAGTCCACCTTTTTTTTTCAAGTGAGAGTTGGACTAAATAATGATTAATGATCTTACTGATGCTAAATCTATGATTCTTTTACGTACTTATTGAATGATAGTTGTTTGCAGGCATTAGGCTAAGTCCTTTGGGAAATACTAAGATATATATCACAGTCCCTGACCTTCAGGAGAAGAAAAATCCAAAAGAGCAAATAAAAGTAAGGCATACACAGATATCTGCATTACGCAGCAGTATATTATAAAAACTATATACAAGAATCAATTAAGTGAAAGAGGAGGGAATTTCCAACTTGGGCAATTGAGGATGATTGCAAAAAGGATCCTATGAATTATGCCTTGAATCTTGAGTAAGATTTTGATAGACAGCTATGACTAAGAGAATAATGCATCCCCACCAGCCTAAGTTGGAGTACAGAGATGAGAAAACGTGAAATGTGCTTAGGGAAGTACGAGTCAGCCAGCTTTATTAGAGTAATGGGAAAGGAAGTGGAAAATATACCTAGAGGTAACATTATGAGTGGTCTTACCTACAATTTAAGGGAAGTATTGTAGATTTTTGAGACAGGAGACCAACAGGCTAAGATTTATTCAGAGAAGATATGCAGGTGTGGAAGATGCTAAGGAGTAGGGAGGAGAGTTGATGCTGAAATAGCAATGAAGAAACTATTACACTCATCCAGGTAGGAAATAGTTAGGACCAGAAGTAGGGCAGTGGCAATCCAATGAAATGGTTGGGGCCGATGAAAGTAAGAATGCACCTGATTCAGTAAATGGTTGGGTAAAACTAAGGATTGGAACCAGTATGACTGGAAAAATGGGGGCACCTTTAATAAAAATTGCCAAGGCAAGGAGAGAAGTTGATTTTTGTGAAGAAATAAAATAAGCTAAGTCCCCACCTTTAACAAATCTTTCCCACTTATGTAGCAGCAATTTTGGTGTAATAGCAAAGATAGAATATTCTCTGTGAATTCTTGTCCTTTTCTTGCAAAGCCATTATAGTTTCTTACGGATATTATTATTATTATTGTCAATTACTGTGAATCTAAATTGCCTTATGTACTCATTTGGGGAAGGAGGGGAGTATATGACAGAATGGGGGAAAACGTATTCTTTCAGAATATCATGAAGAATAGCCAGAGAGCAGGATTTTACTTTAGATTCAGAAATGCAGTTCACTTACAAATGATACCTATCAAAAATTGTAATAATGGAAAATGAAATCAAGTGTGCCAGTACACTAGGAACTATGAGGAAATAAGTGACAGAATTTTGATTATAGAAACAAAGCATGAACATATGATAGCTCTAATTAAAACTGCTATCCCTCCCTTCTCTTAATTGCAGTAGTTGACCCTATGCGCCACTTCATCTGATTTGATAATCTGCACTTTTTAGAGTAGGGAGTCAGAAAGGAAATGAAAGCAAAGGACTGTTTATAATTAGTGAGGAGAGAGCTTAGGAGAAAAAAATAGAAGATTTGGAAATATTATATAAAGCTTTAAAAACAATAATTAAAAAAAATTTTACAGCATGTAGGCAGTTGTGATTTTTTTTTTTCTCTAATTCCTACACAGCATCAGGGAGCAGAAAAGGTGCTGCCACTTCCCCGTGCAGGCTTTCTCAGTGTCAGACGACCTGCACTAGAAACTGGTTGAAACCCCTGTTTTCATGTGCCGTATTACTTTCATAATGAAGAGTCTCCTTTTGCATTGAAATTTGAAGTGTTGTTTTTATCTTTTCCATGTAATTATTTGGTTATATGTAATTATTTACCTACCTTTAGAGTCATGGACTTGGGAAGGGTGGAGATTTTTCTGGTCCAGCATTTCCCTAAGTATGTTAGTCATCTGTAGTTATAAAGAAAGGTCTCTGGGATCAATTAGGTCGGGAAATTCCTGAGTTAAACACAGTTAAACAAGATTTTTATTTCAGTGGAGGTTGGGGAGGGTATGAAATCTCAGAGACTTTAATATGCTAATATGATCCAACTAAGAATAAACTAGGTGTAGCAATTCACAAACTTATTTGACCACCAGATCCTTTTTTCATGGAATCTTTTTCAGGACCATTGTTCCTTTGAACACATGAGGGGAAACTCAAATTCCTTAATTTTACAGATTAAACAGAAAAGAGAGAAATGACCCATTCAAAGTTGCATGCCTGTTTTCTTAAAGAACTGGACTTGAACCAGGGTCTCCTACCTACTATATTCAGATTTGCTTCCTTTTGACCCCAAATTCAGAAAAGTCCTAAAGAACTACATCGTACTCAAAATTAGATCTGTAAGATGTACACAAGGGGATTTGAAGAAATAAATAAAATTAGAATGATTTACTTATTTTAATATAGTTTGAATTGGCGCATTGACTTTGATGAAGAGTTAGATCGAAAGAGCCAATTATTTGTAACCAAAGTTACACTTTTCCAATCAGGAAACTTTTTTTTTTTTTTTTGGTAAAAACTAAGTATCTTTCAAATTACAAAAAAGCTCAAACAACACAATAATGTGTGTATCCAGAAGCTTCCCCACTTTCCCAAAAAAGGACTAGAGAAAAATGACTGTTCATGATTTGCTGTCGATTGTTCCAGACCCCATTGCTACATAAGTAAACATGTATCTTTTAAACACTTCTCTACATAGATGGTGTTATGGTAGACACACTGTTCTTTACCCTTACTTTTTTTACTCATCAGTATTACATGTTTATCTTCCCCACATTAATACATATAGACCTTTTAATGGCTCAATAGTGTTACATTATATACCTCTACTATCATTTATTTCATCAGTTTCCCATTGATGGACCTTAGGGTAGCTGTAATTTTTCTACCAGGCAGCAGTGCCGTAGTGAATTTTGATATAAGTTTTTGTGTGTGATGGGGGTGGAGGGACCTTTGTGTGAGTATGTCTATAGGAGAGTACTTGAAGTGGAATTGCTGGGTCAAAAAATATACACATTAAAATTTTTGTAAGTATTGCCAAACTCCTTTAAAAACGGTATTAGTTTATTCTCCCACTGCCAGCATTACAACAGGAAACTTTTAAATGGTATGCCTTTCACTGAACTTTAAAAAAAAAGATTTTATACTTAGCAGTGAATAACTGGGGATATCTTGCTGTGTTAATCTTAAAATCACAGAGATAATTTATAAAGCATTAATAATCATGATCTCTCTTTCTCTCTCCCTCCCTCCCCTGCTCTTCTCAGAGCAAATTATTCATGGAAGGATTTAGAAGCCTAAAAGAAGGAGAACCAGTGGAGTTCACATTTAAAAAATCTTCCAAAGGCCTTGAATCAATACGGGTAACAGGACCTGGTGGGAGCCCCTGCTTAGGAAGTGAAAGAAGACCCAAAGGGAAGACACTACAAAAAAGAAAACCAAAGGGAGACAGGTAATCATTTTACCTTGTTAGCCTGTGAGTTTATTGTATTTGGAAAAGATTTCTAAAATTTTAATTTATATTTTTACTATGTTATTAAATCTAGCCACAATAAAATAAAATGCAACCACTGAGTATTTGAATCGAATTTATCAGAAATATAGGCTATCTTGCAACTTGAACACTCTGCAGAATATACTTAACTGAGCCTTCAGTATTGCACACTAGACAGTCTCCCAACCATTATTTCCACCAGACTGTTCAGAGACCACAAATGGGAAGTTGAAGTTCCCAACAGACAGAGGTGCCCCTCTGTACATCTTAACACCTCACCTGTTTTTTCAAATGAAAATACGTTTATTATTTTGTCTGTTTTGAAAAGATAACTCACTACAGAAAATTCAAATATGAAAAAATCACTGGAAATGTTAACTACAGGTGGGAATCATAATATATATGCAGTATTTTTGAAACTTGCATTTCTTTTCACTTAGAAGTGTATGGGTGGAACATTCCATGTTAGTCTTCAGCACCTGCATAAATTCCCACTGTGTGAATGTACCAAAATTTAAAATAAGGCTATGTTAAATTAATTTAATTGTTAAATTTAGGCTGTTTCCAGTATTTTAAATTTATCAGTAGCACCATAGTAAGAATCCTTATATGTACATTTTTTTAAATTGTCTGATTATATCATAAGGGATAAATACCTAGTACTGAAAAAATCTGGATCAAAAACTATGCACTTTAAAAATTTTGATATCTATTTCCAAACTGCTCTTCAGAAATGGTTAGGGCCAATGTACAACCCCTTTAAAATTGAGACTGCTCATTGAATAATGTCATCTTTTAAATCTTTTCCAATTACATAGGTTAAGAAATGCAGCTTACTTTTTTTCTTTGCATCCTTTGACTAAGGTTAAATATATTTTTATATGTTAATTTTCATTTTTGTTTTTTTCTTCTGTGAATTGCATGTTTCTTGTCCTTTGCTTATTTTCCACTGAGATGTTCATTTGCTATTGTTGATTTCTAACTTCTCTCTTTAGAAAAAAAATCTCAGTTTTCCTCTTTCCTATGCTGGGAAGAACTCAGTTCTTCCATATTATGTTTCTCTCCTGTGTGTCTCCATTACTTTTACACAGACTGCTTCACTTCTGGTCACCAAATTTGTGGAGGTTTTTCCCCACACCAAGCAATTCTCCACAATGCCAGCTGGGTGTCCTACAATTTAACTCAATTCTGGCACTGTCTACCTGGAGATAATGTCGGGTCCCATAGGTTAAGGGCTCAGTCCCACAAGGCTGTCCCACCACATTTCAGATGCCAGTTGCAAGTAACCCAGGTTACCCGCAACTTCTGTCTGAGTTGGCTACAAATCAGAGGTTTCCACGACCCTCTCCTCAGGTTTGTTTAATTTGCTAGAGCAGCTCACAGAACTCAGGGAAATGCTTACATTTACCAGTTTATCAAGGTTATGATAACAGCAGATAAAGGATACAGATGACAGCCAGATAAACAGATACATAGAGTGAGGTCTTGAGGGTCCCGAGCATAGGAGCTTCTGTTCCCAGTGGGCTGGAGTGCTTCACCCTCCCAATGTGGATATGTTTGCCAACCTGGAAGCCCTCTGCATTTTGTACTTTGGGGATTTTACAGAGGCTTCATCACATAGGCTTGATTGTCAACCCCTTTTCCTTCTCAAGAAAACTGGGAGTGGGGCTGAAAATTCCAAGCTTCTAATCATAGCTTGGTCTTTCCAGTGATCAGCCCTCACTCAGGAGCCATCCAGGAGCCCACCCAGTGTCACCTCATTAGAACAGAAGACCCTCCTATCACCCAGGAAATTACAAGGGTTTCAGGAGCCCTGTGTCAAGAACAGAGGTCAAAGACTGATATTAGAAAAAGAGGTGCTTCTAGTGTTCTTGTCACTTAGGAAATTACAAGGGTTTTAGGAGCTCTGTGCCAGGAACCAGGGGCAAAGACCAATATATATTTCCTGTTATCTCACATTCTCTAAGTATCTTTTTCAGCTTGTGAAATATATGCGTGCGTGTACATACACACACACACACACACACACACACACACACACACAATGGACTATTACTCAGCCATAAAAAAGAATGGAATCTTGCCATTTGTGGCAACATGGTTGGACCTTGATGGCATTACTCTAAGTAAAATACTATATACAAATGCTATATACATCTGTAATATATTTTAAAACTTTGAACAGTTTCCACAAAGGTGTGAGGTAACATCTCATGGTGGTTTTGATTTGCATATCTCTGATGATTAGCAATGGTGAGTCTGTATGTCTTCTTTGGAAAAATGTCTAGTCAGGTATTTTGCTCATTTTTAATGGGATTGTTTGGTTTGTTTGTTTGTTTTGATATTGAGTTGTATGAGCTATTTATATATTTTGGATATTGACACCTTCTCAATCGTATCATTTGCAAATATTTTCTCCCATTCAGTAGGTTATCTTTTCATTTGTCAATGGTATCCTTTGTTGTGCAAAAGCTTTTAAGTTTAATTAGGTCCCATTTGTTTATTTTTGCTTTTGTTTCCTTAGGAGACAGATCCAAAAAAATATTGCTAGAGTTAATGTCAAAGGGTGTTCTCCCTGTGTTTTCTTCTAGGAGTTTTATGGCTTCCAGTCTTACATTTAGGTCTTTAATGCATTTTGAGTTTATTTTTGTATATGATGTGAGAAAATGTTCTAATTTCATTGTTTTACATGTTGCTGTCCAGTTTTCCCAGCACCTCTTACTGAAGAGACTGTCTTGCCCCCATTGTGTATTTTTGCCTCCTTTGTCATAGATTCATGGACCGTGTGTGGGTTTATTTCTGGACTTTCTCTCCTGTTCCATTGATCTAGGTGTCAGTTTTTGTGCCAGTACCATGCTCTTTTGATGGTAGGTTTGTAGTATAGTCTGAAGTCAGGGAGCATGATTCCTCTAGTTCAATTCTTCTTTCTCAAGATTGTTTTGGTTATTCAGGGTCTTTTGTGTTTCCATACAGATTTTAAAATTATTTGTTCTAGTTCTGTGAAAAATGCCATTGGCATTTTGATAGAGATTGCATTGAATCTGTAGATTGTCTTGGGTACTATGGTCATTTTAACAATATTAATCCTTCCAATCCATGAACGTGGTATGTCTTTCTATTTGTTTGTGTCCTCTTCAGTTTCTTTCATCAGTGTCTTATAGTTTTCTGATTACAGATCTTTTACCTCCTTAGTTAGATTTATGCTTAGGTACTTTATTCTTTTTGATGTGATTGTAAATGGCCTCTGCCCATTTTTAAATTGGATTGCTTGTTTGCTTTTCGCTGGTATGAATCCTTTATATTCTTTGGATATTAACCCCTTATCAGGTAGATAATTTGCAAATATTTTCTCCCACTCTATAGGTTCCCTTTTTTGTTAATTGTTTCCTTTGCTGTGCAGAAGCTTTTTAGTTTGATACAGTTCCATTTGTTTTTTGCTTTTGTTTTTGCTTTCGTTGCCTTTGCTTTTGGTGTGAAATAATTGCCAAGACCGTTGTCAAAGAGCTTAAGGCTTATGTTTTCTACTAGGAGTTTTATATTTCAGGTCTTATGTTCAAGTTTTCAATGTTTTGAATTGGTTTTCCTGTATGGTGTAAGGTAGTAGTGCAGTTTCAGTCCTTTGCACGTGGCTCTCCAGTTTTCCCAACACCATTTATTGAAGAGACTATCCTTTCTGCATTGTATATTTGTGGTTCCTTTGTTGTAAATTAATTGACCACATATGTGTGAGTTTATTTCTT